>NW_020665277.1:7150405-7152625 GCF_002925995.2 Terrapene triunguis
CCGCGCGCCGCATGTGCCCGGGGCGGGCCGGGGGGCAGGAGGCTCCGTGGGGAGGGGGCTAATGCCCCCAGCCCCTTTAAAACTTTTTTTTTTTGGGCTCGGCTTGGCCTGGCCCCCCCCCCGCGTCCCGATATTTTATATCTCTGATCTGGTCACCCTATAGAGAATACACTTATAAAGTTTGTGCACGGGGAGGAGGTTGCAAGTACTTGGGAGGATAGGATGAAAATTCAAAATGATCTGGACAAACTGGAGAAATGATCTGAAGTAAATAGGATGCAATTCAATATGGACAAATGCAAAGTACTCCACTTAGGAAGGAACAATCAGTTGCACACATACAGAATGGGAAATGACTGCCTAGGAAGGAGTACTGCGGAAAGGGATCTAGAGGTCACAGTGGATCACAAGCTGAATATGAGTGAACAGTGTAACGCTGCTGCAAAAAAACTGAACATCATTCTGGGATGTATTAGCAGGACTGTTGTGAGCAAGACACGAGATGTACTGTTAAAAGATTAAAGGTCTAGAAAACATGACCTATGAGGGAAGATTGAAACATGATAACAGTTTTCAAGTATCAGAGTAGCAGCCCTGTTAGTCCGTATCTGCAAAAAGAACAGGAGTACTTGGTCCCGGCTGGGGGAGGAGGGGGGCGGGATCCAGGTCCCTCCCGCGCTAGTGACCCCGGGACTGGGGGCTGCAGCAACCTGAGCAGTGGGGCCGGGGGGCGGCTCTGGGGCCCTGGGGTTGGGGGGCCCTGGCCGGGCGGACACGCAGAGCCGGGCGCGGCCCCTTCCCCCGAGCGAGGCCCCGGCCGGGCAGAGGAGCCCGGAGGCGCCCGAGCCGGGGTGGGAGCAGGGCTGAGCACAGACCTGGGGCGGAGGCGGGGACTCCAGCCACGGGGGGGAGGAGCCTGTTCCCGGCCCTGGGATTCAGGACCTGCCCAGCGCCCCGCCCCGCCGCCCCTTAGGGAGCCGAGGGCGACGCCTGTCCCCGGCCAGCAGGGCCCCGAGTCCCTGGGGGAGCTGTGCGGGGAGGGGAAGAGTCTCCCTGGGTCACAGCTGCTGGGCTGGGGGTTCCCTGGGAGTCACTCCCCTAGAAACCGCGTCCCCTGCTGAGACTCCAGGCTGGGGGCTGGAGCGGAAGGTGCTGAGTGTGTAGCGCTTGTGCCAGCAGCTCCAGGTGGCGTTTGAGGACGTCGCTCTGTATTTCACCCGGGAGGAGTGGGTGCTCTTATCCCAGCGAGAGAAACAGCTGTATCGGGACCAGATGCTGAGAAATTACCGGGTCCTTGTTTCCTTGGGTAAGGACCTATTTATCTTTACTCACAGCTGTGAAATGTCTGGGTTCCCTTGTTGCCTCACCTGCCATGTGCCACCACATGCTCAAGTAGTTGCAAATGTCAGCCTCTTTCACTTCGGCTTCCTGTTAAAGAAGAAATCAGGGCTACAGAGCCTGGGGCTAATCTTAGTGTAACTTGTTTACCTACCTCAGTCCTGGCACAGGGCTGGCTGCAAACAACACATGAGCAAATAAGACTAATAAGGCAGGAAGAAAACAGCTCCCCACCGCCCCAAAAAGAATGAATATCATAATCTTAACCGTACATTTTCAACAATTCTTGCACCCTAAGCAAAAAAATGATAGGTCTGTATAACAGTGACACCTGCCATGACACAGCCCCAAAGCAAATTGAGACGGGTCATAGACGTTGCTAATTCAGAGTGTGAACTGAATTTGCCTGGTGGGAGACAGGACAAAATCTCCTCTAAGGAAGGTTAATTTCATTATTCTCCTGCTTGGGATCTCCTGCACTTTCCTCTCAGCATTGTCTGAGACTGGGGCCTTGTGCTGCGCAGACAAACACTGACCGAGATCGGGGCCCTGCTGGGCTGCACCAACATATAAATGAGTCCCTACCCCCAAAACTTTAGTAATAAAACTGATTCATTCCCCCCAAACAGGCTATTCAGGTTCCACACCGTATTGAGGTGCAACCCCTCTACGTAGCAAGGTGCCGCCTCTCACCTTGTACAGATTGGTTCGATCAAAACAACTCTATCCATCATTTTACCCTTTTGCCCCTGTCATTGGGATGGGTCGGCCTGTTCCATGTTATCTGTGGAACGTACAAGTATTGGAGTGTTCTGATATTTAGTGTTCAGTACCTTTTAGGTATGTCTCTTTTGGCAGCATCAGCCCTTTCCTTGCCAGCTT
>NW_020665277.1:7212625-7235176 GCF_002925995.2 Terrapene triunguis
AGAAGCAGCTGTACCGGGACCAGATGCTGAGGAATTACTGGGCCCTCGTTTCCCTGGGTAAGGACTGAGTTCCCTTCGTTTATTCACTGCAGTGGGCTCCCTGAATGCCTCAGCTGCCATGTGCCACCGAGTGGCCAAGTGGTGGCAAATGTCAGCCCCTCTCAGGTCGGCTTCCTGTTAAAGGAGAAATCAGGGCTATAGAGCCTTAGGGTAATGTTAATGTAACCGGTTTACTTGCATTATACCCCAGTCCTGGCACAGAGGTGGTTGTAACCACCTCTTCCAGGTATCCCAGCCCAGACACTGAGGGCAGGAACTCAACCTCAAGAACTGGCTCCAGTTAGACAAATAAGGCTGAGAGAAAAGTCTCCTGCTGCTTGGAACAGCTCCCCCACAATGTTCCTGCTACGTTTTTACATCCATGTACAGAATAAATTTTGTTCTGTGCACCAATATGGAGGTGATGTGTGGCGGCGGTGGGGCTGAGGGGTTTGGAGTGTGGGAGGTGGCTCAGGGCTGGGGCTAAGGGTTGGGGTGGGGGGAGTTAGGGCTCTGGCTGGGGATGAGGGCTCTGGGGTGGGGCTGGGGATGAGGGGTTCAGGGTGAGGGAGGGGTTTCAAGGCTGTCACAGAGGGTTGGAGTGTGGGGGTGAGGGCTCTGGAGTGGGACCAGGGATGAGGGTTTGGGGTGCAGGCTGCCCCAGGGCTGCGACGGAGAGAGAGGACTCCCCCAGCCCTCTCTTGCTGCAGCGGGCCGGGGGAGAGGCGCCTCTCCCCGGCCGCAGCAGCTCCAGGGCTGGGTCAGGTGGAGAAGCGTCTTTCCCCAGCAGCGGCGCCTCTCCAGTCCAGACCCCTATGGTTGTGCCCTTGTGCAGCCCTTGATGGTTTGCAGCACAGCCGCGCAGCTTAGTGGGAACTTAGCTCCCCACCTCGCCAAAAAGAATGAACATCATAAATTTAACAACCACACCATAGTTGAACAATGCTGCATCCTAAGCAAAAGAACTGGTAGGTGTGTGTAACGGTGCCACCTGCCATGACTCAGCCCCCAAAGCAAATTGAGAAGGGTCATAGACGTTGCTGCTTCAAAGTACGAACTGAACTTGCCTGGTGGGAGATGGGAAGAAATCTCTAAGGAAGCTTTATTTCATTATTCTCCTGCTTGGGATCTCTTGCGCTTTCCTCTCAAGCAGCGTCCGAGACTGGGGCCTCGTCGTGCCAGTTGCTGCGCAGACAAACGCTGACAGAGATTAGGGTCCTGTTGTGGTGGGCTGCACAAACATATAAATGAGTCCCTGCCCCCAGAACTGATTCTTTCTCCCCAAACAGGCTATTCAGGTTCCACACCGGACTTAATCCAACGGATCGAGTTAGGGGAGGCTGAGCTCTGGATCAGGGATGCCGAGGACTCCAGGAAAAACTCAGGACCTGACAGCCCCTCCTCAGGTGAGTCATAATAATCCGATCCCTTCTGATTTACACACCTGCTAGCAGAGCGCTCCTTGATGTAGAAGGCAAAGGCAGAGCGAGATCCATTGGCTGGGAGCTGAAGAGAGACAAATTAGGGGCCAGTGTTTATCTGGGAGGGGAATGAACCACTGGGAGAGCTCCCCTCAGGATGCAATGGATTCTCCCTCACTGGGAGTCTGTTGGTGGAGATGGGGCGACTCTCTCTCAAAGCCCCGCTCTAACTCAGCGAGGAGTTACTGGGCCAGAGGCAGGAATCGCGGGGGAGTTTCTCTGGCTGGGAAAGGCAGGAAGCCAGGCTGGATGGGCACAATGAGCCTGTCTGGCCTTGATATCTATGAATCATAGAAATCATAAAAATGTGGGAGTAGATGGGACCTCCGTAGGTCATCTCGTCCGGTCTCCTGCACTAAGACAAGACTAAGTATTATCTAGACCATCCCTGACAAGTGTGTTTCTAACCTTTTCTTAAAAACTTTCAATGATGGAGATTCCACAACCTCCCTAGATAATTTTGTTCCAGTGCTTAACCACCCTCAGAGTTTCAAAGTTTTTCCTAATATCTAACCTAAATCTCCCTTGCTGCAATTTAAGCCCATTTACATCTTGTCCTGGCCTCAGTGGATAAGGAGAACAATTTATCACCCACTTCTTTGTAACAACCTTTTACGTACTTGAAGACTTTTATCAAGTCGTCGTCCCCTCCTCCCCCTTCTCTTCTCCAGACTAAACAAACCCATTTTTTCAATCTTTTGTCATTGGTTGTCATGTTTTCCTGATCTTCTTGTTGATCTCGTCTGATATTCTCCAATTTGTCCACATCCTTTCTGAAGTGCGGGGCCCAGAACTGGACACACTACTCCAGTTGAGGCCTTACCAGTGCTGAGTAGAGTGGAAGAATTACTTCTCGCATCTTGCTTGCAACACTCCTGCTTATACATCCCAGAATGATATTTGCTTTTTTTCCCAACAGTATTCCATTGTTGACTCATATTTAGTTTGTGATCCATTATAACCCCATATGGTTTTCTGCAGTACTCCTTCCTAGGCTGTCATTTCCCATTCTGTATTTGTGTAACTGATTATTCTAATTTAAGTGTAGTACTTTGCATATGGTCTTATTGAATTTCATCTTATTTAATGCCAACCATTTCTCCAGTTTGTCAACATCCTTTTGAATTCTAATCCTGTCCTCTAAAGCACTTGCAACCCCTCCCAGCTTGGAATCATCTGTAAACTTTGAGTGTATTCTCTGTGCCACTGTCCAAATCATTTATGAAGATATGGAATAGAACTGGACCCAGGACAGATCCCTGCGGGATCCCACTCAAGATGTCCTTTCAGTTCATTTGTGAACCATAATAACTACTCTCTGAATGCGGTTTTCCAACCAGTTGTGCACCCACCTTATAGTAGGTTTGCCTAGACTATATTTCTCTAGTTTGTTTATGAGAAGGTCAGGTAAGACAGGATCTAAAGTCGAGATGTGACATCTACTGCTTCTTCCCTATCCACAGGGCTTGTTACCTGTCAAAGAAGGATATTAGGTTGGTTTCACATAATTTGTTCTCGACAAATCCATATTGTCTCTTACTTATTACTTTATTTCCTTCTAAGTGCTCACAAATAGAATGTTTGATTACTTGCTCCATTATTTTTCCAGGTTTTGAAGTTACGATGACTGGTCTATAATTCCCCGAATTGTCCTTATTCCCCTTTCTATAACTGATTACTATATTTGCCCTTTTCCAGTCCTTGGGGGTCTCTACCATCCTCCACAAGTTCTCAGAGATAATCACTAATGGCTCAGAGATCTCTTCAGCCAGATCCTTATGTATTCTAGGATGTATTTCATCAGGCCCTGCCTTATTGAAGGCATCTAACTTGTCTAAGTAATTCATAACTATTTCTTTTCCTATTTTAGGCTCAGATCCTACCCCTTTGACACTGATGTTCACTATGTTAGTCGACTGATCAATGCTAACTTTTTTGGTGAAAACTGAAACAAAAGAGGCATTTAACTGTTTGGCCATTGCTGCATTTTCTCTTATTGTCTTTCCCTCCTCATTTAGTAATGGGCCTAGCCTGTCCATGGTCTTCCTCTTGCTTCCCATATATTTGTAAAAGCTTTCTTGTTCCCCTTTATAGCCCTAGTTATTTTAATATAGTTTTTTGCCTTGGCCTTTCTAGTTTTGTCCCTACATGCTTGTTGGGTTTTGTTTTTTTAATATTCATCCTTTGTAATTTGACCTAGTTTCCACTTCTTGTCTGACTGTTTTTTGAGTTTCAGGTCATTGAAGATCTAGTTAAGCCAGGGGGTCTTACTATCATACTTCCTGTCTTTCCTACTCATTGGCTATCTGTGACCTACAATGGGACCTAAAAATGATGGGACCCTAAAGCTGCGAAAGAGAAATGGATTGGAGATGGGGAGGTGATGAACTTGGAAGAGGGGTGGGATAGTGATATGGGACAATGTGGGGTGGGAGATTTCAGAGGATGCTGTGGGAAAGAGAGAGGTCTCCGTGGTGAGGGGAGAATATGGAAGCTGCAATTACCAAGTGGGTAGGACATTGTAGTAGGATTGAAAACATCTTGGCTCATTTCTAGAAGTGAGTCACTACAGCTCCACCATGCCTCAGGTTCCTCAAGTGTGTAATGGGAAGGGCATTGCAGCTCTGAGGATAAACTTCATCTGTGTGTGTCAGTGGATCACTGGCACTTGGGGGTCAGACAAGCACCTGGGTAGAAAGAGATGCCTGTTGGTCCATAGACCACAACACTTTCTTCTAGGCTTCACACACCTCAGAAAATCATACCAAGGCAGGGGTTCCCTCGAGATTTTTCAAATGGGCTTCATGCTGCTGCCCCCCCTGACTCAAGCTGTGTGTGCTGGTGTCCTATGGCCTTGGGCACCTGGATCCGGACATAGCTCAGACAGGGGCAAAAACCTGCTCGTAGCCTGGGAGAGCATCCCCGAGTCACTGGCTCCACCCCACTCCCTCATTGCCACTTCATTTCGCACGTGACCTCTCAGACTGGAGAAACCTGACCCCAGCAAGCAAGGAGAAAGCTGGGAATGACTCAGGGCAGAGCAGGATCAGTCATTACTCCTGGTGGAATTCTGCGCCAAAAAATTTAAAGTTCTGCGCACAATATTTTAAAATCCTGCATATTTTATTTGTCAAAATAACACACTATAATCACACCAGTTTCAATTATTTTTAGTTATTTATTTCAAAATACCTCAAAGCAAGTATGTCTGTAACAACAAAAAAGATTCAGGAAACGTTTTTTGACAAATAGATTTCTTACTAGGCGTATTAATACAGAACTCTGAGTAATAATTCATTTAAACTACACTACAGAACCGTATTTCCCACACCACTCAGAAGCAGTGCAAAAGCTTGGGGGAGTCAGGGGTAATGGAGGAGCTGAGGGAGAGGGAAGTAAATTGCTGAGAAGGGAGCCTGGGTGTGAACTTGGAGGGTTGTTGTGTACGGGTGGGAAAAGTATGGAACAGGCTTTTTTGGGGGGGGCAGGAGAGGGATTTGTTAGGGAGCTTCCCCCATGCAAACCCTGGCCGACCCCTAGCCTCTCCCATTCAGTTAGGCACATCTGCCCCTATCGCCATGTGTCTCTGTGCCCCCACCCAGCCACTCCCCTGTCCCTATGTAGCTCTGCAAACCTCCCCCATCACCATGTGTCTCTGCACCTCCCTTCCCCTGTGGCCCTGTGCCTCCATTCCCATTCAGCCCCTGCCCCAGTCTGTTCTCCCCCACAGCCCCTGACTCCCTCGCTGCAGGGAGCTGCAACTTTGTTCTATCACCACAGCACCCTTTGGTGGGCAAAAGGCGGAACTGCAGCAACGTTTTGGCAGAAGCTTTTTTCTGCATGAAAAATTAGAAATCTGCAGGGCTCCTTAAATATGCGTGCACGGAGTAGCACAGAATTCTCCCCAGGAGTAAGTCATATACGATGAGTGCGAGGTTACGCCACGCGGAGGACACCGTTTTGTAGAGAAGGTCTCTCGCACTTGCAGTGTTTCATTGTAATGCTCTAAAACTTCCCCACGTTCCAGGCAGCTGCTGCTGGGGGAACGGATGTGTTTGGGGGCCAGACGAAATCATCCTGTGGGGCACGACTTGGAATACCCTGGTGGATGGGCTGGGTGTGAGGGAGAGGGTGGTGGAATGGCCTTTGTCACATCCCCCTCTCCTCCTGCTCTCTCAGTGGCACGAAACCGTTGTCACTTACATTGCTTCAGTGTCAATGCTTAGCACAGCCCTCAGCCTTAATGCAGTCTGTAGATCAAAGGCCTGCTGTGTGGCAACCATTAACTCCTTCCAGGTCAGCAGTGTCACTGATTGGGTTTTGAAACAATACCGACATGTTTTTCAGGTTACATCACACAAACCCTGAGTGATTTATCTCCCCAGCCTTTCCCTTCCCCTCCTTGAGAATTTTAGTTTAGTTTTAGTTTTGCACAAAGAATGAAACGTGAGGCCGAGGGTGAATGACTTCTTTAGAAGGAATTTATTGAAAGGGACTGACTTCCCCGCAGGAATAAGCTACGTTGTGCTAAACAGCTTTATACCGGTCTCACTGCGTCCACATGAGGGGATTGTAGCCCCTCAACTAGTTTCAAACCAATATCGTTTAAACAGCACAAACACTGGGGCACAGGCCTTGTGCTATAAAACAGGAGACAGTGCAGAACCAGAAACATGAAAATAAAAACCTCTGATTGAAATAAAACCAAAATCAGTGTGAAAACAAACCCCGGACCCTGTTTGTTAGCAGTTAGAGCCCCTAGTTCTGGATCAGGGCCCCGCTGTGCCAGCTGCTGCCTGTTTCCTGGGCAAGCTACAATTTAAGCATCAAACAAGACCCATGAGGCACATGACGCACATGGGAGCAGGCGCTAAGTGCTGCATAAGCAACATAGGATAGAACCACCCTGAGTCAGACTGCAGATTTCTCACGGCATTTCATATAAAAAATTACGGCGCAGTTACAGTAAATTTACTAAAAGTCACAAGTCACTAAACTTACTGTGACGGCTCCATGATGTTTAACAAAGGGGGGGCACCAACTGCCCAAAGAAGCACTTTACCCCCCCAGCACTGCAACCCTAACCCCAGCCTGATGCAGAGTTGTTGGTGCGGGCTAGACAAGATCTGGGGGCCAAGGCCATTCACTGAAGTTTGACCCGCCTCCCCCACATCATGACTGTGGGTGGGGGCAAACCTGAGCGGCGCTGTAACCCCGCAGGCCAGGTCTCAGTACCCAGAGCGAGGTGTTCGGTCCAGCCTTGTCAGATAGGAGCTGCCATTGCAGCGTGAGGCGCACATCCAAAAAACAGACACAGAGAAATGGGGAAATCGCTCCATCCGTGACATTTTCCCATCCTTGACAAACCTGTATCCTTAACCGTGAGCTAACACCGGGATTGCCTCTGCTTTCTCCAGCAGGGCACGAGATCCTGGGAGGAACGAGGACATGGTCTGGCTGTGGCAGGAGCTTCAGCCAGTCCTCAGTCCTGAAAATACACCCGCGTACGCACACCGGAGAGCGGCTTTCCTGCTGTGCTGACTGCGGGAAGGGCTTTGCACAGAGCTCACACCTGAGAACTCATCAGCACATACACACCGGGGAGCGTCCGCACCGCTGTGCTGACTGCAGCAAGGGCTTTGCAGAGAGGTCACACCTGAGAATACATCAGCGCACACACACGGGGGAGCGGCCGTACCACTGCGCTGACTGCGGAAAGGGCTTTGCAGAGAGCTCAAGCCTGAGAAGACACCGGCGCACGCACACCGGAGAGCGGCCATACCGCTGTGCTGACTGCAGCAAGTGCTTTGCACAGAGCTCAATCCTGAGAAGACACCGGCGCATACACACGGGGGAGCGGCCGTATCACTGTGCTGACTGTGGTAAGGGCTTTGCACAGAGTTCAAGCCTGAGAAGACACCGGCGCACACACACCGGGGAGCGGCCGTACAGCTGTGCTTACTGTGGCAAGAGTTTTGCAGAGAGCTCAAACTTGAGAACACACCAACACACACACAGCGGGGAGCCGCCGCACCGCTGTGATGTTTGCAGCAAGAACTTCAGCAACACCAATGCGCTGGCCAAGCACCAGCGCACACACACCGGGGAGAGGCCTTTCCAATGCACTGACTGCGGCAAGAGCTTTGCAGAGAGCTCAAGCCTGAGACGACACCAGCGCACACACACCGGGGAGCGGCCATACAGCTGTGCTGACTGTGGCAAGCGGTTTGGTAGGTTGGCCAACCTCACCCGGCACCAGGTCACTCACACCAACACCCCTCTGCCATTGCCAGGGCCTGAGGGGCTTCTTGGAGCCAGTGGGCCTGACACAGCACCAGCAGATGCAGACCAGCGAGTGGTCCTGTCCCCCTGATGACCAGCAGAGACTGTGTGGGGCGGGGAAGGGAACTTGGTTGAGCAGCGTAGGGAAGAGCAGACCGGTGGTAGTAAATTTAGAGAACTGTCACAGTGTACTCCATTAGGGAGCTACCCCCTTTCCCCCGTGTAGGTGGGATCCAACTATGTGTCTCTGTCCCACACACACTCATGCATCTAGCTGGGATGCAGCCAGGACAACCCCCTCCCCCCCGTCTAGATGTGACCCAGCCAGGAACTTCTCCCCACACCTACCTCCGTTCCAGCCAGCAGGTGACTCTTGGGTGGCATCTAGAGGTGGGATTTGCAGTCCTGTGGGGCCGGGCAGGGCAGGACTGCCTGGTCCATGTAATTGAAAGGAGACTCAGGAACTGCTCATGCCGTCTATTTTAAATAGAAATATGATGAAGAAGAACTATGTACCTAATATGTAACAAAGGTCTGTCTAGTCAGGTGTTTCTTTGCTATTAAAGAAGCTGATGGGTTCAGACGGCATGTGGAGAAGCCAGTGTGACGTGTAAATCTTTAAGGTGAACCAGTGAAAATGTTCTAAGCCCTAACTGTCTGTAAGGCGGTCGCGGCTCTCTCCCCGTCCATCAGGAGGCTGTGCAGTCCCAGCTGCGCTTGAGCCGTAGGAATTGGGATACCTACAGGCAGATTTCTCGAGGCTTGTGTGAACAGGGCTGTGATCGGGACACGCTGCAGTGCAGAGCGAAGATAAAGGAGATAAGGCAGGCGTACCATAAGGCGAGGGAGGTGAACTGTCGTTCAGGTGCTTCACCTAAGATCTGCTGGTTCTATAAGGAGCTGGACGCTATCCTCGGTGGCAACCCCACCTCCATTGCCAAGAGCCCCGTGGATACTTCAGAGGGCCTGGGGCGGCGGACAGAGGACCTAAGCTATTGTTGGCGGAAGTTATTGATGAAGAGGTGGAGTTAGATGAGGATGCGCAGCTCCTGGTGGGGTCGCCCAGTGGGGCAGGAAGCCAGGAACTCTTCTCCACTCCAGAGGTGTCTAGCCAGACTCAGCAGTTGCTCTCAAGGGAGCAAGAAGCAGGAGGTGAGATGCCTGGTAAGTGGCTGTGGCTTGTGTAGCGTGGAGGTGGTGTTCAGGGTACAGAAATGTGGGAGCCTGGCTGTGTTTCTGTGAGCTGGACAATTCCCTGTGTAACTAATCCAGGAGGAAGGGGGGAATAGCTCAGTGGTTTGAGCATTGGCCTGCTAAACCCAGGGTTGTGAGTTCAATCCTTGAGGGGGTCATTTAGGGATCTGGGGCAAAAATCTGTCTGGGGATTGGTCCTGCTTTGAGCAGGGGGTTGGACTAGATGATCTCCTGAGGTCCCTTCCAACCCTGATATTCTCTGAACTCTATGATAATCTACAATGGAACAGGGTGTTGATGCATGTTGAGATCTCACAGGAATCCTCCAGGGAGATCTCCAGGAAAGTTTCCTGGAGGTACTTGCCAATTCTCTTCCGAAGGTTCCGTGGTAGAGCAGCTTTGTTCCTTCCCCCATTGTAGGAAACTTTCCCACTTCATTCGGCAATCACTTGTGCAGGGACCAAACCGGCACACAGGCGAGCAGCATAGGGAGCAGGGCAGAAACCACGAGCATAGACTAGATGTACCCTCGTTTCCCTGCTTACCCTTAGCAGTGAGATGTCTGCTAGAATGATCCCCACCTGTGGAAAAATGTGGGAGAATTTTAGAATTTGTCCCCTAGAATGCTGCACCACGGCCCTTGCAAAGAGTGTGTGCTCTTTTCCCAGCATGGAGTCTCCCTCCCTTTCCCCCTCCGCCAACACTTACCATGCTTTGGGTGTTCGCAGAGATGTGTGCCTGGCTAGGGTCAGTGAGAAAGTGACGGCAATGTTGCAAAAGGTGTATTTAACTGAAATGTTTCAATGCTGTGTGTGAATTTAACAATCCCGCTTCTGTGCATTGTCCCCTGTGCTTCACCAGATGTGGCCTTCAGGAACACCCCACGCATGCTGGCCAAGCGTCTCCACCAGATAAGAAAGTGCCCAAGACACAGCAAAGAAGACATGTTCCGGGAGGTCCGGCAGTGCTCCAATGCAGAAAAAAAGGAACACAAGGAGTGTTGGAAAGCCGAACAGCAGGACAGAAAAGAGTATCACACCTTTGTTAAAGACGCAATTGAGCAGCTGATTAAAGTAACGGAGGAGCAAACACAGATGCTGACGTCCTTAATAATGCTGCAGACTGAGGCCTTGCCTACACTACAGGGGAAATTCGCTCTAAGCAACGCAATTTGAGTTACGTGAATAGCATAACTCAAATCGACATCGCTTAGATCTATTTACTCAGGGGTCCACACTACGTGATGTCGACGGGAGACATTCTCCTGTCGACTCCCCCATTCTTCTCGACCTGGTGGACAGGAGTCGACGGGAGAGCGATCTGCGGTCGATTTAGCGGGTCTTTACTAGAGCCACTAAATCGACCGACAATGCATTGATCACCACTCATAGATCCCCGGTATGTGTAGACAAGCCCTGAGCAGATCAGTGCTCGACCTCCACTGCAGCACATTCAGAACTCTTTCCCATGCGCCACCCCCCCAAACTCCGCCCACAATTCCTTTCCACTTTCCCATTCACTCCACCCACTCGGACAACTTTCCCAATGATAGCTGGACCTACACATAGCTGTGAAAGTCTTCCCTTCCCTGGTTCCTACTTTCTCGCCAAGCATCTGTGTGTTTGTGTGTGCTGTTTCTTGTGCAATAAAAGCAAAGTTTTATAATGGTAAATCATGTTTATTTTTTTCTACATGGTGAGATTGCAGGCACCACCAATACATGCACAGGCATTTTAATCACTTGCATACTGGAATATAAGACCCCCAAGTATCACAATTGCCCTCTAGGAAAACTACATGTAATGTAACATTGAAGCACCTCTGACAGAGATCTGTTACTGGTGCTCATTGTCCAAATGCTGTCTCAAAGCCTCCCTGATTCAAATAGCCCCCCTCTGGGCTCCTCTGACAGCCTTGGTATCTGGCTGCTCAAAATCAGCGGCCAAATGGTCTGCCTCAGCACTCCACCCCTGAGCAAACCCTTCACCCTTATTTTCACAGAGATTATGCAATGTACAGCAAGTGGCTATGACCATGGGAATATTATCCTCAGTGAGGTCTAACCTGCTATAAAGGCATCGCCAGTGCTCCTTTCATCTGCCAAAGGCACATTCAACTGTCATCCAGCATCTACTTAGCCTGTTGTTGAACCGCTCCTTACTGCTCTCCAGGTGTCCCGTGTAAGGTTTCATGAACCACGGCTGTAAGGGGTACACGGGGTCCCCCAGGATCACTATGGGCATTTCAACATCCCGCAATGTGATCTGGTTAGGAAAGAAAGTCCCTGCTTGCAGCTTTCTGTATAGGCTGGTGTTCCTGAAGATGCGTGTGACATGCACCTTCCCAGACCACCCCACGTTGATGTCAGTGAAACGCCCCTGGTGATCCACAAGCACCTGCAACACCGTGGGGAAGTACCCCTTCCTATTGATGTACTCCATTGCAAGGTAGTCTGGTGCCAAAATTGGAATGTGTGTGCTATTGCCCCTCCACAGTTTGTGAAACCCATTTTTGCAAAGCTGTCCACTATTTCGTAGCAGAATACGATTTATTGCCCCGCACACTTGCATTAATGCCGCCCCAACAGTTGACTTCCCCACTCCAAATTGATTCGCGACTGACCGGTAGCAGTCTGGAGTCGTCAGCTTCCACACACTGATTGTTACATGCTTCTCTACTGAGAAGTCAGTTCTCATTCTGGTGTCCTTGTGCTGCAGAGCTGGGGCGAGCTCCACACACAGTTCCAGGAAGGTGGCTTTCCTCATCCAAAAGTTCTGTACCCACTGGTTGTCATCCCACACCTGCATGACGATAAGATCCCACCATTCAGTGCTTGTTTCCTGAGCCAAAAAGCGACGGTCTACCCTATGTACCTGCTCTGTGAATGCCAAAAGCAATCTAAAGTTGCTCCTATCCAGATCACACAGAATGTCGGGTGCCTGCAAGTCTTCCTCATTTAGGAACTTCACAATTAACTGCACTGGCTTCCGCGATGTCTTCATGACAGTTAACAGCATAGGAGAGCAGTGCAGGATCCATTCTTTCTCACAAAGATGCCAGGGTGCACAGCAAAGAAGGGTCATTGCAAAAATGCCACAAAAGAAAGCCGGAAGCCCATGGAGTGCTGGGACAGAAAGCAATGCATCATGGGACATTTAGCCCTCTCCCAAGATGCGCCGCGATCCGCTCCGTCGTCCCACAACACAGTGACAAAAGGTGTTGAGCTGAACTGTAGGATAGGTACTGACAGTGCTTTGCTCACACTGTCGAGGATGGTGCCCGTACTGTGGATGTGATCTGCCAACAGAGGGAGCAAGTGGGAACATGCAGTTGCGATTTTTATTATGTCAACTTTTGGGTGTTGACATCACTTTCGTCAACACAAATTGGTAGTGTGGACATGGCCTTAATGACTGTGGCTGGCTGTCAGACCTAGCAGCAGAGGGTCTATAGGCCCAGAGCCCTCAATCAGGGCGGGACAGCAAATAGTTCATGGCCCTGGTCTGCAGTCAGGCAGAGCAACACAGCAGTCTAGGGGGATCCGCTCCCTGGCAGAACAATCAGCAAAACCATCTGGTGTCCTAGTTCGAGCAGGCGATAGACCAATGCAGGCTTCTTGGCCTGAAGGTGGGGAGGCTGTCAGCCCCAGGGGTGGAGTGGCAGGGGGTAGGGGGATGCAGGCCCACCCACTCCACTGCGTCCCAGCCCAGGGCCCTAACAGTGGCGGAGTGGTCCTATTCGGCGTCCCTGGGCTCCTTCCTACACTCCCAGTCAGGGGGCACCTGGGTTCTGGGGTTGTCATTCATCTCACTGGGGTAAACAAGTGGCAAGTGGCAGCCCCAACAGCTCCTTGGTGTCCCCAGCGTCTGGCAGCTCCGTCTCTGGCATTGTAGCGGCCTCCATGGAGTCCAGGCTCCAGCAGTGGAGGGAGATGTCCTGGTCCTCTGGCAGCTCTCCTCCAACTGAGCTGGAGGGCCTGCCATTTCCGGTCACTGTCCCATTCCTCTGCTTCCAACGGGGCACCCGCGCATGTCCCAGCTCTGCCCATCAGGGGGTGGTCGTGGTCTCTCCCTGTCCGTCAGGGTTGGAGACCACACCCTCTCACTACAACCCTCCCTCAAGTCCAGCCCCCACTCTCCAGGATTGGTATGGTCCCCCTTCCCCGACCGGGAGAGACCATCAGCATTTGCATTCTCCTTACCTGCCCTATGTTGCAAGGTAAATGCCAACGGTTGAAGGGTGAGTTACCACCTTATTAGCCTCACGTTAGTGCCTTTCATGGTCTGGAGCCACTTGAGGAGGGTATGATCCATGACCACAATGAAGGAGTCCCCCAGGAGGTAATATCAAAGGGCCTCCACAGCCCATTTAACTGCCAGGGCCTCCTTCTAGATGGTTGAATAGTTGCATTCCCAGGGGAAGAGCTTTCAACTAATGTAAAGGACGAGATGTTCTTCTCCGTCGAGGGTCTGAGAGAGGATGGCCCCAAGTCCCACTGCCACGGCATCTGTCTGGACTATGAACCTATGAGGGAAATCAGGGCTACAAAGCACTGGTTCATGGCAGAGATGGTCCTTTAGCATCTGGAATGCTTTGGCACATTTGGGGGACCAGTGGATGCACTGTGGCTGGTTCTTTGTTAGGAGTTCTGCCAGGGGGACAGCAATTGAGGCAAAGTTGGGGATGAAGTGGCGGTAATAGCCCACAAGCCCCAAGAACTGTCTCACTTGTTTCTTTGTGGTCAGGGCGGGGTATTCTTGAATGGCCTGGACCTTCCTGACTAGGGGACACACCTTTCCACGTCCCAGGACGTACCCCAAATAGGTGGTCTCCTGGTAGCCAATTCGGCAATTCTTGGGGTTAGTTCTCAGTCCTGTGGCTCAGAAGGTCCATAGCATGGCTGCCACCTGGTTCAGGTATTCCTCACAGTGATGGCTGTACATCACGTCGTCATCCAGATAGGCCGCGGCATACCCAAGGTGTGACTGGAGCAGGCGATCCATGAACTGCTGGAAGGTTGCGGGAGCCCCATGGAGTCCGAAAGGCATGTGGGTAAACTGGTAGAGCCCGCTGGGGGTAGTTAAAGCTGTCTTCTCCTTCAAGCTCGGGGCCAGCAAGATCTGCCAGTATCCCTTCGCCAGGTCCAGGGTAGTGATACAGCGTGCTTCGCCCAAACAGTCGAGGAGTTTGTCTAGCCGGGGCACTGGGTAGGCATCAAATTTAGAAATGGTATTAATTCTGCGGAAATCAATTCAGAATCACCGGGTCCTGTCTGGCTTAGGGACAAGCACAATGGGGCTGCGCCACTCGCTTTGCGACCGTTCTATGACCCCTAGCTCCAGTATCGCCTGCACCTCTTCTTTCACCATGTCCCGCAGGTGGCGTGGTCGGGTGGTTTCACGAACTACCTCCCTAGGAGGATCCAGATAACATGCTGGGCCAGCAGGTTCTGCCCCAATACTACCGTGAATGTCCGGGGGAAGGCCTCCAACAGACATCTTCTCCAAGGAGGGGTTCCCATTGTTCGGCTGGAGTGGGGTCCTGGGGCCCTAGCTCCGGGTCAGGGAGATACGGGGTTATTAGCAGACCCTGCTGCTCACACCAGGCCTTCAAGAGGTTTACATGATAGACCTGGTGTTTCTTCCATCGCTCTGGCTGGCGGACCTCATAATTAATGGGGTCCACTTGGCGGATGACTTTGTAGGGGCCTTGCCACCGGGCTAGCAGTTTGGACTCCTCAGAGGGGAGCAACACAAGGACCCAGTCCCCCAGTTCAAAGGTCCGTGCTTGGGCTACCCGGTTGTAGGTTCAGGCTTGGGCCCTCTGGACAGCCTGCCAGTTTTCCTTCGCTAGGTCCCCGTCTCATGTCAGGTTCTCTTGCAGTCGCATGACGCATTGAAGGAGTCCCTGGGTCGGGGATGAGGTCTGCTCCCAGGTCTCCTGCATCAGGTCTAGCATCCCCCGTGGCTGGCGCCCGTAAAGCAGCTCAAATGGACAGAACTGGGTGGAGGCTTGCGGTATCTCCTGAATGGCAATCAGGAAAGGCGTGAGGAGTCAGTCCCAATGGCGCAGCCCCTCCAGGGGGAATTTGCGTAGCATCCCCTTGAGGGACCGATTGAACTGCTTGACAAAGCTGTCTGAGGGTGGTAAACTGAGGTTTGCAATTTCTGGATCCCTAGAAGGCTGCATGGAGTAGCTGGGAGGTGAAATTGGTCCCCTGGTCGGTTAGGATCTCGTTCCGTAAGCCTACCCAAGCAAAGATTTTTAGAAACTCGGCACCAATGCTCCATGCAGTGGCGGACCACACGGGGACGGCCTTGGGGAAGCGTGTAGCATAGTCCATGACTACCAGGATGCAGTGATAGCCCACCGCGCTCTTCGCGAGGGGTCCTAGCAGGTCCATGGCGACCTGTTCGAAGGGGGCCCCCACCACCAGCAAGGGCACCAGGGGGGCTTTTGGCGTTCCTGCGGGTGCCGCCTGCTGGCAATCGGGGCAGGATGCGCAGAAGTTCTTAATGTCCTAGTGCACCCCCGGCCAGAAGAACTGGGCCAGTATTTGGGCTAAAGTTTTACATTGTTTTGTTTTTGAGTGCAGTTATGTAACAAAAAACAAAAAAAATCTACATTTGTAAATTACACTTTCACGATAAAGTGCACTATGGTACTTGGAGGAGGTGTATTGAAAAATACTATTTTATCAATTTTACAGTGCAAATATTTGTAATAAAAATAATAAGTGGGCACTGTAAACTTTGTATTCTATGTTGTAATAGAAATCAATAAATTTGAAAATGTAGAAAAACATCCAAAATATTTAATAAATTTCAATTGGTATTTCTATTGTTTAACAGTGTGATTAATTTATTAAAGCGCAGTTAATTTTTTTGAGTTAATCACATGAGTTAACTGTGATTAATCGACAGCCCTAGAAATAAAACATACACTTCTGATAGCGAAGGTAATTAACCATTTTGGAACAATTTACCAAGGGTCATGGTGGATCCTCAAGATGGGATGTTTTGTTAAAAGATCTGCTCTAGGAATCGCCACTCCTCCTCCCCCGCAAATCCTTTCTATACTTCTCCCACCCACACCCAACAGCCCTCTTGGTTCACTCCCAGGCTCTTCCCAGCATGTATTTCCCTCTCCCTCAGCTCCTCTTTTACCCCGACTCCCCCAAGCCTTTGCACTGTTTCTGAGGGGTGCAGGAAATATGTTTTTGAATTGTAGTTTACATGAATTATTACTCAAAATTCTGTATTAATATGCCTAGTAAGGAATCTATTTGTCAAAAAACATTTCTTGAATCTTTTTTGTCGTCTGTATTGTTACAGACATACTTGCTGACGGGTATTTTGAAATAAATTAACAAAATAATTGAAATTAGTGTGATTATGTTATTTTGAGAAATAAACTATGCACAAATTTAAAATATTGTTCGCAGAATTTTTAGGCACCGAATTACCCCAGAAGTAATGGGAAACTCTCTCTGTGCACCTGCCAGTCACACCGTTCATCTGGCCTCATGGTCAAATAGGCCTTAGAACACTTTGATTGGTTCACCTTAAAGATTTACACTTCACACTGGCTTCTCCACATGCCATGTGAATGCATCAGCTTCTTTAATAGCAAAGAGACACCTAGTTAGACACAGGGTGGATAAAAATCAGTGTTTTTTTAAAAAAAATCAGATGTTTTTATTTAAATCAGATTGTTGATAAAATGCTTTTTGAGGAATAAACCTATCGAAAGATAGTTTCAATTAAGATACATTATAGCTCAAAGATATCTCATCATGGAATAGGGATTATAAATTCTATAGTATGAGACAATATATTCATGTAAAGTTTAAGAAAAGTTTTGTAAATGAGTTCCAATAGTTCATGGATTAGGGAGACAATTTTATGGGGTTCCAGGGGCTTCTTTATAGATTATTTAGATTAATCTTTGTATCAACACAATGGGACTCAGTGCTTAGTCTAGAAGATACCATCAGAGATGCTTAGTTTTGCAGTTCTCATACTGTGGATTTGTGTCTCCAGAGATAACATGCTTGTTAGCAGCAAAAATCTCCAGAAAGCTCTCTTTCATGTATTCCCAAAGGCTTTGCAAAAGGTTTCTGGGGAGGGCTGCCTTATCCCGTCCGCCATGGTAGGACACTTTACCACGCCAGGCCAGTAGCACGTAGTCTGGAATCATTGCATAACAAAGCATGGCAGCGTATGGTCCCGGTGTTTGCTGGCATGCAGACAACATCCATTCCTTATCTCTCTTTGTTATCCTCAGGAGAGTGATATCATTCATGGTCACCTGGTTGAAATGGGGTGATTTTATTAAGGGGACATTCAGAGGTGCCCGTTCCTGCTCGGCTGAACAGAAATATTCCCTGCTGTTAGCCATGCGGTGGGGGGAAGGGGTGAAGTGATCATCTCAGAGAATTGGGGGGGGAAGGGGAGGAGGTTAGTTGGGTTTGTGCTGCATGTTAACCCGGAAACCCCAGCCCCTCCTTTTACATTGCAAACCCATTTTAAATGGCCAACCCAACGGGTGCTTGGTATGGGAAATGAGGGCGCTGCTGTTTGAAACCATTCCCACATGTTATGAAGATTAAAAAAGCCAAAAGACTGTGGCTTACCATGACTGCCTGCAAGCCGAATTCTGTTGCCTGGCACTGCGTGAGTGATCTCTCACACCAAACCGGCAGGCCCTCAATATAAGAGGAAAAATGTGACCTTGTAACGAAAGCGCATGTGCTGTGTAATGTGAACAGCAAAATTTAACATGAAAGAGTGTACCCATTGTTCTCTAAAATGTGTCTTTTTTAACCACCTCTCCCTTCTCCTCCACCAGCTGCAAATGTTTCTCCTTCGCTAGTGAAGATTAGAAGGAGAAAACGGCGGACTCGGGATGATATGTTCTCGGAGCTCCAGATGTCCTCCCACGCTGACAGAGCACAGCAGAATGCGTGGAGGCAGTCAATTCAGAGTGCAAAAAAGTACAATATGAACGAGAGGAGAGGTGGCGGGATGAATCGCGGGCTGAAGAGAGCAAGTGGCGGGCTGAAGAGGATAGGTGGCGTCAGATTGCTGACAGAAGGCAAGAGTCGATGCTCCGGCTGCTGGAGCATCAAACTGATATGCTCCAGCGTATGGTTGAGCTGCAGGAAAGGCAGCAGGAGCATAGACCGCTGCTACAGCCCCTGTGTAACCAACAGCCCTCCTCCCCAAGTTCCATAGCCTCCTCACCCAGACGCCCAAGAACGCAGTGGAGGGGGCCTCCGGCCACCCAGCCACTCTACCCCAGATGATTGCCCAAGCATCAGAAGGCTGGCCTTCAATAAGAGTTAAAGTTTTAAAGTTTTAAACTGCAGTGTGTCCTTGTCCTTCCCTCCTCCCCCACCCCATGCAGTGCTTCCCTCCTCCCCCACCCCTCCCGGGCTCCCTTGGCAGTTATCCCCCTAGTTGTGTGATGAATTAATAAAGAATGCATGAATGTGAAGTAACAATGACTTTATTGCCTCTGCAAGTGGGGCTCGAAGGGGGGAGGGGAGGGTGGTTAGCTTACAGGGAAGTAGAGTGAACTGGGGGGGGGTCATCAAGGAGAAGCAAACAGAAGTTTCACACCGTAGCCTGGCCAGTCACAAAACTGGTTTTCAAAGCTTCTCTGATGCACACCGTGCCCTGCTGTACTCTTCTAACCACCCTGGTCTCTGGCTGCGCGTAATCAGCAGCCAGGCAATTTGCCTCAACCTCCCACCCTGCCATAAATGTTTCCCCCTTACTCTCACAGATATTGTGGAGCACACAGCAAGCAGCAATAACAATTGGAATATTGGTTTCCCTGAGGTCTATCTGAGTCAGTAAACTGCGCCAGCGCGCTTTTAAATGTCCAAATGCACATTCTACCACCATTCTGCACTTGCTCAGCCTATAGTTGAACAGGTCCTGACTATAGTACAGGCTGCCTGTGTACGGCTTCATGAGCCATGGCATTAAGGGGTAGGCTGGATCCCCAAGGATAACTATAGGCATTTCAACATCCCCAACGGTTATTGTCTGGTCCAGGAAGAAAGTCCCTTCCTCCAGCTTTTGAAACAGACCAGAGTTCCTGAAGACGTGAGCATCATGTACCTTTCCCGGCCATCCCATGTTGATGTTAGTGAAACGTCCCTTGTGATCCACCAGGGCTTGCAGCAGCATTGAAAAGTACCCTTTTCGGTTTATGTACTCGGTGGCTTGGTGCTCTGGTGACAAGATAGGGATATGGGTTCCGTCTATCGCCCCACCACAGTTAGGGAATCCCATTGCAGCAAAGCCATCCACTATTACCTGCACGTTTCCCAGAGTCACTACCCTTGATATCAGGAGGTCTTTGATTGCGTTGGCTACTTGGATCACAGCAGCCCCCACAGTAGATTTGCCCACTCCAAATTGATTCCCGACTGACCGGTAGCTGTCTGGCGTTGCAAGCTTCCACAGGGCTATCGCCACTCGCTTCTCAACTGTGAGGGCTGCTCTCATCCTGGTATTCTGGCGCTTCAGGGCAGGGGAAAGCAAGTCACAAAATTCCATGAAAGTGCCCTTACGCATGCGAAAGTTTCGCAGCCACTGGGAATCGTCCCACACCTGCAACACGATGCGGTCCCACCAGTCTGTGCTTGTTTCCCGGGCCCAGAATTGGCGTTCCACAGCACGAACCTTCCCCAGTAACACCATGATTTGCACATTGCTGAGGCCCGTACTTTGTGAGAGGTCTATGTCCATGTAAATTTCTTCATCACTCTCGTCGCCGCGCTGCAATCGCCTCCTCTCCTGGTTTTGCTTTGGCATATTCTGGCTCTACATATACTCCAGGACAATGCGCGTGGTGTTCATAGTGCTCATAATTGCTGCGGTGATCTGAGCAGGCTCCATGATCCCAGTGCTATGGCGTCTGGGCTGAAAAAAGGCGCGAAACTATTGTCTGCCGTTGCTTTCACAGAGGGGCGGGGGGGCCTGATGACATCTACCCAGAATCCCCTGCAACACTGTTTTTGCCCCATCAGGCATTGGGATCTCAACCCAGAATTCCAATGGGCGGTGGAGACTGCGGGAACTGTGGGATAGCTACCCACAGTGCAATGCTCCGGAAGTCGACGCTAGCCTCGGTACTGTGGATGCAGTCCGCCGACTTAATGCACTTAAAGCATTTTGTGTGGGGACACACACATTCGACCTTATAAAAACGATTTCTAAAAACAACCGACTTCTACAAATTCGACCTAATTTCATAGTGTAGACATAGCCTAAGGGTGAGATTTCCTGTATTCTGTTTCTTAATGTATTAGGCTTAGACTTGCATGTTTTGTTTTATTTTGCTTGGTAACTTACTTTGTTCTGTCTATTATTACTTGGAACCACTTAAATCCTACTTTTTATACTTAATAAAATCACTTTTGTTTATTAATTAACCCGGAGTAAGTGATTAATACCTGGGGGAGAAAACAGCTGTGCATCTCTCTCTATCAGTGTTATAGAGGGCGGACAATTTACGAGTTTACCCTGTATACGCTTTATACACAGTAAAACAGATTTATTTGGGGTTTGGATCCTATTGGAAGCTGGGTGTCTGGATGGTGGAAACTGGTTACCTGCTGAGTGGTTTTAAGTTAAAGCCTGCAGCTTTGAGGGCGTGGTTCAGACCCTGGGTCTGTGTTGCAGCAGGCTTGCGTGTCCGGCTCAACAAGACAGGATTCTGGAGTCCCAAGCCATCAGGGAAAACGGGCTCAGAGGTAGTTTCAGAACATCAGGTGACAGTCCCAAGGGGGTCTCTGTGACCGAACCCGTCACAGGAGGGACAGGCAGCAGAAACAAAAGTGAAACTGTTTGAGCAGCATATTCCAGAAGTCTTGAGGTCTTTCTGAGTGTAGCCTTCACTAATTTAAGATCTACCATGCCATTCTCTCACTAGAAGGGAAAACCTATAATGGCAGCAGGTCATAAGAGACCCAGTTTGGGAATAAGAACCATACAAGAAATATATGTTTGCTAATAACGTTTTAAAGAAAGTCACATTGGTGGAATTGGTGGAAGTCACTTAAACACTTGGATTCAGAGACTGTTGAAGTGATAATCTCACTTTTAACAGCAGTAGCTTCTTCTGCCAGAGTAGAAAGAATATTTTCTTCCTTTGGAATAATTCATTCCAAATTGATAAATCGTTTGGGACCTGAAAAAGCAGGAAAGCTTGTTTTTCTTTTCCAGATTATGAACAAACAAGAAAACGAAGGCGAAGATGACTGAGTTAGCCGCAGAAGCCAATATTTTAAGTTTCTCATGTTGACCTGGCTGATATAATCGATGAAATATTTTTTTTAAATATTTCATTTAACTATTTTAGTTAAAAACAATTTTAACAAAAACAAACCTGATTTTAAAAAACTTGAATGTTTAACTAAATTCAAAAATTCATATGCTTGTTTTGTAAAAATATTGTATGTTTGCTGTTGAAGAAAAAAATGCAGAATACATAACGTTGTTGCTTTAGTTAAATAAAACAATTTAAATGTCTGTCTGGTGATGTTCTCCTCCTCATACAACGTGGCAAGAAAATCCTCCAAATATTAATGATTATCCTGTTGAATTGGAGATAGTTCACCTCCCAATGACTTCATAATTACCTTTGGTAAATGAAATAATCAAACAATCATTCATTTTCTGATATGGCTATAAAACTAATCTGAAAAGTTTTCAAAATAAATCACTTAATGTATAGCGTGTAACCTTCTAAAAATGAAACCTACATCTATCTCTGAGTTCTGAAGAATATGTATTAAGGTTATAACAACCCCAACAAGAATGCACTTTTAATCATGGATTTCTACATAAATCAATTCTTCCCGACTAGTGATTTAAATCAAATCCACCCTGGTTAGACAGACCTTTGTAACACATTAAGGACATAGTTCTTCTTCTTCACATTTGTATTTAAAAAGATGGCATGAGCAGTTCCTGCGTTGTCTTTCAATCACATGTACCAGGCTGTCCCGCCTTCAGCCCAATCCATGCTGAGACAGGACTGCAAATCCCACCTCTAGATGTCACCCAAGAGTCACCCGCTGGCTGGAACTGAGGTAGGTGTGTGGGGAGGTTCCCGGCTGGGTCCCATCTAGAGGGGTGTGAGGGTGTCCCGGCTGCATCCCAGCCAGATGCGTGAGTGTGGGATAGAAAGCAAAAGGCCTGGCTGGATCCCACCTACAGGGGGTGGAGGTGGCAGTGGGGGTGCTCCCAAATGGAGTAGGCTGTGACCATCTGCTCTAAATTCCCCCAGCGGTTTGCTCTTCCCCACATTACTCAGCCAAGTCCCCTTCCCTGCCCCACACAGTCTCTCTGCAGGCATCATGGGCACAGGACCACTCCCTGGTCCACACGTGCTGGTGCTGTGCCGGGCCCACTGGCTGCCAGAAGCCCCTTAGGCCCTGGCCTTGGCAGAGGGGCACTGCTGTGCGTGATTTGGTGCTGGATGAGGTTGGCCAACCTAGCAAAGCGCTTGCCACAGTCAGCACAGCGGTGCGGCC
>NW_020665277.1:7235186-7242882 GCF_002925995.2 Terrapene triunguis
ACTGTCTGAAGCTCCTCCCACATGCAGCACAGTGGTACGGCCTCTCCCCAATATGCATGCGCCGGTGCTGGGTCAGCACGGAGGGGTTGCTGAATCTCTTGCCGCAGTCGATGCAGTGATGGGGATGCCGGCCAATGGGGAGTCTCTGGTGTGTAGCCAGATCCGGTCTCTGGCTGAGTTTACCCCGGGGATGGACTGCGTCCTGTTCATGGATCCCTCTGTGGGATGTGGGATCCGGCTTTCCTGCCGTGCTCTCCCCACATTCAACCTGTGCCCTCGTTCCTCCTGGGATCCCGAGCCCTGCTGGAGAGAGCAGAGGCAACCCCGATGTTAGCACACAGTAAAGGCTACAGGTTTGTCAAGGACAGGAAAATGTCACGGATGAAGCGATTTCACCCTGCAATGGCGGCTCCTGTCCCACAGGGTTGGACCCAACGACTCACTCTGGGCATTGAGACCTGGCCTGCGGGGTTACAGCGCCACTCAGATTTACCCCCGCCCCCAGTGATAACGGTGGGGGAAGCGGGCCCAACTTCAGTGAATGGCATTGCCACCCACATCCACTCTGCCCCAGACTGGGGTTAGGGCTGCAGCGCTGGGGGGGAAGGTGCTTCTTTGGGCGGGTAGTGTCCCCTGGGCAAGGCGAGGAGGAGGGCAGGTTTTGTTAAAAATCACGGAGCCGTCACAGTAAATTTAGTGATCTGTGACTTTTACTACATTTACTGTAACTGCTCTGTAATTACTGATACGAAATGCCAACACAAATCTGCAGCCTGACTCAGGGTGATTCTACCTTATGGTTTGTGCAACGGCCACCGCCTACTCCCATGTGCGCCATGCACCTCTTGGGTCTCATTTTATGCTTAAAATGTAGCTTGCCCAGGATACACCCAGTGCCTGGCACAACGGGGCCCTCATCCAGAACTAGGGCCTCAAAGTGCTAACAAACAGGGTCCGGGGTTTGTTTTCACACTGATTTTGGTTTTATTTCAATCAGAGGTTTTTATTTACATGTTGGTGGTTCTGCACTGGCTCCTGTTTTATAGCACAAGGTCTGTTCCCCAATGTTTGCGCTGTTTAAACTATATTGGTTTGAAACCAGCTGAGGGGCTACAATCCTCTCATGGGGACTCAGTGAGACCAGTTTAAAGCTGCTTAGAACAACATAGCTTATTCCTGCGGGGGAGTGAGTCCTTTTCAAGGAATTCCTTCTAAAGAAGTCACTCACCCTCGGCCTGATGTTTCACTCTTTGTGCAAAGCTAAAACTAAATTAAAATCCTGAAGAGGGTGGGGGTTTGAGGGGTGGGTGGGAAGGGGGTTGAGGGGATGACAAGTCACTCAGGGTTTGTGTGATGTAACCTGAAAAACATGTTTGTTTTGTTTTACAACCCAATCAGTGACACTGCTAAACTGGAAGGGGATAATGGTTGCCACCCAGCGGGCCTTTGATCTACAGACAGTCACAGACTGCATTAAGGCTGAGGGCTGTGCTAAGCATTGACACTGAAGCAATGTAAGTGACAAAGATTTTGTGCCACTGAGAGAGCAGGAGGAGAGGGGATGTGACAAAGGCCATTCCACCCCGTCTCCCTCACAGCCAGCCCATACACCAAGGTACTCCAAGTCGTGCTCCGCAGTACGATTTCGTCTGGCCCCAAAACCTGTCCTCTCCCCCAGCCACAACTGCCTGGAACGCGGGGTAGTTTGAGAGCATTACAGTGAAACGCTGCAAGTGCCTGAGACCTGCTCTACAAAATGGCGTCCTCTGCATGGCGTGACCTGCGCTCTTCATACGTGACTGATCTGCCCTGCCCTGAGTCATTCCCAGCTTTCTCCTTGTTCGCCGGGGACAGGTTGCTCCAGTCTGAGATGTCACATGCGAAGTGAAGTGGCAGAGAGTGGGTGGGATGGGAACCTTGAGAGGACAGCGCTTTCTCTGCCAAGGGCCAGTGACTCGGGGATGCTCTCCCAGGCTGCAAGCAGGTTTTTGCCCCTCTCTGAGCTATGTCTGGATCCAGGTGCCCAGGGCCACAGGACACCAGCACAAGTTGAGTCAGGAGGGGCAGAGGCATGAAACCCATCTGAAAAATTTCAAGGGCACCTCTGGCTTGGTATGATTTTCTGAGGCAGGGGAAGCCTAGAAGAAGGTGATGTGGTTTATGGACCGGCAGGCGTGTCTTTCCAGCCAGGTGCTCGTCTGACCCCCAGTGCCAGACCCACTGACACACACAGATGGATTTTATCCTCACAGTCCCAGTGCCCTCTCCATTACACAGCTGGGGAACCTGAGGCATGGTGGAGCTGTAGTGATTCGCTTCTAGAACTGAACCAAGATCTTTTGAATCCTACTGCACTGTCCTACCCACTGGGTAAATGCAGCCCCCATATGCTCTCCCGCCCCACCACGGAGACTTCTCTCTTTCCCTCAGCATCCTCTGAAATCTTCCCCCTCCCCACATTATCCCATATCACTATCCCACCCCTCTTCCAAATTCATCACCTCCCCATCTCCAATCCATTTCTCTTTCACAGCTTTGAGGCCCCATAATGTTTAGGTCCAATCCTAGGTCAGATATCCAATGAGTAGGAAAGATAGGAAGTATGATAAGAGGACTCTCTGCCTTAACCAGGAGATCTTCAGTGACCTGAAACCCAAAAAAGAGTCATACAAGAAGTGAAAACTAGGTCAAATTACAAAGGATGAATATTAAAAAAAAAAAACCACAAGCATGTAGTGACAACATTAGAAAGGCCAAGGCAAAAAACAAAACTAAACTAACTAGGGATATAAAGGGGAACAAGAAAGTATTTTACAAATACATGGGAAGGAAAGGGAAGACCAAGGACAGGCTGGGCCCATTACTAAATGAGGGAAAGACAATAAGAGAAAATGCAGCCATGGCCAAACAAATGCCTCTTTTGTTTCAGTTTTCACCAAAAAAGTTAGCTGCGATCGGTCGACTAACATAGTGAAGATCAGTGTCAATGGGGTAGGATCTGAGCCTAAAATAGGAAAAGAAATAGATACTAATTACTTAGACAAGTTAGATGTCTTCAAGTAGGCAGGGCCTGATGAAATACATCCTGGAATACTTAAGGAACTGGCTGAAATGATCTCTGAGCCATTCACATGTTCTTAGAGATAACCGCTGAGGATGGTAAAGAGACCCGAGGACTGGAAAAGGGCAAATATAGTACCTAGCTATAGAAAGGGGAATAAGGACAACTCAAGGAATTATAGACCAGTCACCTTAACCAGGGCCGGCTCTAGGCACAAGCAAAGCAAGCAGGTGCTTGGGGCAGCACATTTGCAGGGGCAGCAGGGATCCAGCATGGGTGCTGAGAACCAACAGAGGGCCCTGGGAGCTGTAGTTCCTTGGTTAGCTCCCTGCCTATAGAGCCAGCCCTGGAGCAGGGAAAGAACTATATTTCCCAGCATTCCCTTGGCAGCTGTCAACAGGAAACGGAGTGGGAGGGAGTGAGGTAGCTGAGACCTCATGCTGCAGCTTGCTGTGAATGGAGAACTCACTGCTAGAACGGGGTGGCACTGTGAATGGTAGGGATACCATATTTTAACATTAAAAAAAGAGGACACTCCACAGGGGTAACCCCGCCCCTATCCACCCCCTCCCACTTCCCACCCCCCACAGAACCCCCAATCCTGGACCTTTTGAGAGTTTTACAAATTCCTCCCGGATGGCTATTTAAAACCCCAAAAGCTGGACATGTCCATGAAAATACGGACGTATGTTAGGTAACCCTAGAATGGGGAACAAGTATGCCTAAGGAGTAGAAGGCTTTGGTCCAGATATCCCCTTCAGAAGACATCCCCAGACTGGATTAGGGATACTGGTGTGACCTCACCTTGCAGCCCCCAAAGAAAGAATTGGGTGGACTAAATGGACAGTGCCCCTCTCTATCTGAAGCCTAGCAAGGGAGGTATATAGATCCCACTAGAATTTAAAATGAAAAGTACGGGAGGGGAGGCTCTACTAGAGGACCTGGACAGCTTTAGATACACTACTAGGCACATAGGAGGATTTCCACTTCTGAGCCATGGAAGCAGAAATTGACTTTTCCTTTCCAGATTTAGCTAATACTCAGAAAGGGAATCTAGCACCTGCCTTCCAGATTTGAACACCCTCAAAATTCAGGAGTGCTCAAGTTCAATTTGGGCAGCTCTTACTTCATTTCTCCCAAATCAAATACACTGATCCACTGTAACTTGCTGTAGAAAAAGTAGGATAAAATTGAGCAAGAAATGCTTCCCAGTGGTTATTAGGACTGGAATTGCTATTTTCAACAGCCATTGCCTTTTTTTTTTGTTTGTTTAAAAAGAAGACAGTGATATTGCATTGGCAAATTCCCCATAGAAACAAAGAGTGGAACAAAAGAATAATAAAGGCACCTCAACTTTTCCTCATTTATGTAGGACAGTCTTATAATATGCATCCAGATATCCTCCAGTCACACAAGCTGAAAATTGTTCCACTTTACTGCAGTTCTGTAACCATATGGGAACCAATCCTGTCTGTGTTCTGTGCACATCCAAAATTCCTGCTGAATGACCGGCCCTGGGAGCGAGTTATCAGT
Organism: Terrapene triunguis; assembly: GCF_002925995.2. NCBI lineage: Eukaryota > Metazoa > Chordata > Testudines > Emydidae > Terrapene > Terrapene triunguis. The sequence goes on from NW_020665277.1 coordinate 7,239,781, forward strand.
GACCCAGGGCTGGGACAGCAGGAGGGTGTGTAGATAAATCTCTGATAATGTTCATATGACTTTACATTGTGCCTCTTCATATAACCTTGTAGTGGGTCTACCCACGTGTGACCTCTGTTTTCATGAAACTTTGTATCAAGGCCTAATATAGAAACCTTGTACTGATGAGCCTTGGTATATGGAAACTTTGTATCAAAGCCTCATGTAGAAACTTTGTGTTAAGCCTTGGTATAATGTTATAGCCCCTAAGGATAGTTAAAGTAGAAGGAAAATGTCTTTTTGCTTGGAGTAGAATAAGATCTTCCCCCCCACTCCCTTAATCAATTGCCCTGTTGAATGAACGAGGTGTGAATGAGCAAGGCATGGAAGGCAGCACCTCCAGACAGCTGCAACAGTTGGAGAGGGGCTGGGAGCCAGACCCAAGGACAATAAAGACAGGTTTCAAAGAAGCAGCCGTGTTAGTCTGTATCCTCAAAAAGAACAGGAGTACTTGTGGCACCTTAGAGACTAACAAAGGTATTACAGCATAAGCGCATCCGAAGAAGTGGGTTGTAGCCCATGAAAGCTTATGCTCTAATAAATTTGTTAGTCTCTAAGGTGCCACAAGTACTCCTGTTCTTTTTAAGGACAATAAAGCGTGTCAAGTGGGCTCACTAAAGAAGAGCCGACATACTGACAGCCTCGGGGGTTAGACGTGAGCACCTTCTTTTGGAAACACCCTCTTTGCAGCATTGGGACAACACCCAGAAGGAAGCAGCACAAAGGACCAATGGACACAGACACAGATTTTGAATCTGGTACAGATTTGCATGAGAGGGAAGCTGCTATAAAAGTGAGGTGTCTTGCAGAGGACCCCGGGTCTCGTCTTGTCAACATGGGAGCATCGATCTGGATCGGCAGAAGCCCAGCTCCACCCCCTCCCCCATCTAACTCACCTGGCCAGTGCAGTTAAGGGGAGCAACTAATTGGTAACAACAACAAGACGGAGTGTGTGTGAGAGAGAGAGAGAGAGAGAGAGAGTGTAAGTCTAATATATCATATGCATATGATACAATATTAATTAATACATGTATTACTAATAAATGTGGTGTTCTGCCTTATTCCCCCTGAAAAGATCCTGTGCAGTACTTTAAGTACAACAGGTGCAGGTTGGGGGGGGGGGGGGAGCCCAGGGCTGGGGCAGGAGGGAGGGGCGGGGGGGGGGGGGGGGAGAGCCCAGGGCTGGGGTGGGGAGCAGCCAATTTTTTTTTTTGCTTGGGGTGGCAAAAAACCTATAGCCGGCCCTGATCTTAACTTCAGTACCTGGAAAGATAATGGATAAGCAAACATTCTATTTGTAAGCACTTATTAGTTTATTTCATCTAGGTAACAGTCAACATGGATTTGTCAGGAACAAATTATGTCAAACCAACCTAATATCCTTCTTTGACAAGTAATAAGCCTTGTGGATAGGGAAGAAGCATTACATGTCACAGCTCAACCTTAATGAGACTTCTGATAGTGTCTTACATGACCTTCTCATGAACAAATTAGAGAAATACAGCCTAGGCAAATAAGGTGGGTGCACAACTGGTTGGAAAACCGCACTCAGAGTAGTTATTATGGTTCAAAAATGAGCTGAAAGGCATATCGAGTGGGATCCCACAGGGATTTGTGCTATTCCAAATCTTCATAAATGATTTGGACAGTGACACAGAGAATACACTCAAAGTTTATGGACGATTCCAAGCTGGGAGGGGTTGCAAGTGCTTTAGAGGACAGGATTAGAATTCAAAAGGACCTTGACAAACTGGAGAAATGGTTGGAATTAAATAGGATGAAATTAAATAAGGCCATATGCAAAGTACTACACTTAAGTCAGAATAATAAATCACACAAATACAGAATGGGAAATGACTGCCTAGGAAGGAATACAGCAGAAAGCCATATGGGGTTATAGTGGATCACAAACTAAATATGAGTCAACAATGGAATACTGTTGAAAAAAAAGCAAATATCATTCAGGGATGTATTAGCCAGAGTGTTGCAAGCAAGATGCGAGAAGTAATTCTTCCACTCTACTCAGCACTGGTAAGGCCTCAACTGGAGTATTGTGTCCAGTTCTGGGCCTCACACTTTAGAAAGGATGTGGACAAATTGAAGAGGGTCAGACGAGAGCAACAAGAATGATTAAAGGTCTAGAAAACATGACCCATGAGGAAAGATTGAAAAAATTGCATTTGTTTAGTCTGGAGAAGAAAAGACTCAGGGGGGACCTGATAACAGTCTTGAAGTACCTAAAAGGTTGTTAGAAAGAGGCAGGTGATAAATTGTTCTCCTTATCCACTGAGGCCAGGACAAGAAGCAATGGGATTAAATTGCAGCAAGGGAGATTTAGGTTAGATATTAGGAAAAACTTCCAAACTGTAAGAGTAGTTAAGCACTGGAAAAAATTACCTGGGGAGGTTGTGGAATCTCTATCATTGGAGGTTTCTAAGAACAATTTAGACAGACACCTGTCAGGGATGGACTACATAATACTTAGTCCTGCCTCAGTGCAGGGGACTGGACTAGATGATCTACCAAGGTCCCGTCTAGTCCTACATTTCTATGATTTCTAGGATTCATTGATATCAAGGCCAGACAGGCTCATTGAGTGCATCCAGCCTGACTTCCTGCCTATCCCAGCCAGAGAATCTCCCCAGCCATTCCTGCCTCCAGCCCAGTAATTGCTGGCTGAGTTAGAGCAGGGCTTGGAGAAAGAGACGCCCCGTCTCCATTGACAGACTCACAGTAATGGAGAATCCACCCTCTCCCGAGGGGAGCTCTCCCAATGGATCATTCCTCTCCCAGATAAACACTGGCCCCTAATTCCCAGTGTCAGTTTGTCTTGCTTCTGCTCCCAGCCAGTGGATCTCACTCGGCCTTTGCCTTTTACATTAAGGAGCCCTCCACTAGCAGGTGTGTAAATCAGAAGGGATTGGATTATTATGACTCACCTGAGGAGAGGCTTTCAGACCCTGAACTTTGCCTGGAGTTCTCGGCATCCCAGATCCAGAGCTCTGCCTCCCCTAGTTCAATCCGGTGGATTAAGTCCGGTGTGGAACCTGAATAGCCTGTTTG
>NW_020665277.1:7242892-7246254 GCF_002925995.2 Terrapene triunguis
AACCCCCCAGCCCAGCAGCTGTGACCCAGGGAGACTCCACCACCCCACCCAGCTCCCCCAAGGACCTCAGGGCAGGGATTTCCCTAGGCCCCCCCTGAATTTCCCCAACACACCCCCAGTTACATGCAGTGTTGCCAATTTCGTCGTTGGTTGGAAATTTGAATTGAAATTGAAACATTAATACACACTTTAAAAGCATATACAGTGTATGAGAAAATACTTGTACCTGAGAAAGCATAATGGGCTTGAAAAGTATGAACCAAGACTAGCTTCCTCACACAGTTGTTATTTAGGACAATGTCAGCACATTTGTTTCGGCTATATTGGTCTACCTCATAATTTCAAATGATGATTTGTAAGCAAGGTATGAATGAGCTCTCCCCGACAGCTAGTGATGAGCCAGGGTGTCACGGAGTGTGCGGGGACACAAGGCACTGCACCCCCGGCTTCCTGCGATTCACCATGACTCTCAGCCAGCCAGGAAAGCAGAAGGTTTATTTAGACGACAGGAACACAGTCCAAGACAGGTCTTGCAGGTACAGACAACAGGACCCCCCCCCCCCAGTTAGGTCCATCCTGGGGTCCCAGGGGCACCACAGGCCCATTGGGGTGGGGGCAGAGCCCCATCTGGGCTCCCTCCATTACCAGCCAGCACCTGAAAACTCTTTCTCCCCCGGCGTCCTCCGCCCCAGCCTTTGTTCAGTTTCCCGGGCAAAGGTGTCACCTGGCCTCTAACCCCTTCCTGGGTTCTCACGTTACATGCTCAGGTATTCTCCCTCAAGGCCAGTCTCCCATCCCCCCATGCAGACCGTCCTAGCCACACTCCCCTGCCTTCCCAGCCAACACTCCCCACTCAGCATTCAAAGATCACATTAAAAACAGTCCCAGTTCGTCACACAGGGGTGGGGCGAAGGATTCAGGACCAGACTGTATTTACATGAACTCACCTACTCTGCCTAGGTATCCGGCAGAAAGAGCTGTGCTGCCCAAGTGATCAATTTTGGCTGGTGTTGGTTACAAATCACTTAAGTATTAACTGTGGGGGTCATGAAATGTTGTTATCCTTATTGTATGAGTAAAGGGCAGCAGAACTATGCTTAGCCTGCCTGCTTAATTTGTGCTAGGGCTTGCCAGGGCTGAGGCCCCTGGGCAGTTCATAGCCCTGGGACCTCTGGGCTTGCCACATCCGTTATGAAAGTAACAAACTTGCTTGAGCCCCGGCACTTCTTTCATTACAAATTAAGCACTGGTCATCTTTAACTGAGCTGCAGTCCCTAAGCAGGAGGTTTGGATGCCAGATCCTAGTGAAGAGAGAGAGGGTGGGGCACAGGTGTTTTGCTTAGTGGTGTAGGCTCTAAGAGTCACAGGCACTCTTTGACTTGTCCCATCTCCTGTTTAGAGAGAGAGCTGATTGGGCTTCATAAGTGACCACTAGAGCTGAAAACACAGATAATCAGGTCTAAGTGCTTAGACCTGCTGTGGGACAGTATTTCTGTGGAAGAGACGGCCCAGCCTGCACTAGCAGCAAGGTTCCCCCACAGAGAGATCAAATCAGAGAGAGCTGGGTGGAACCGCAAGAGACGGACTAGCAGAGGTCACAGTGGCAGGTGGCAGCAGAAGGTGACAGTGCAGGGCCATTGGGGATGGAGTGGTAGAGTGAATGGTGGCACGACAAACAACAGCAGCCAGAGCATTAGACTATGTTTTAGTGACTTCGCTACAGAATGCTCGATTTGTGACTGGGAAACTTATATAAATATATGTTTCGTAGTAGGCCAAGATTTTTAAAATGCATTATTTGCCAAGGTCATTATCTCACATCATCACTATCTCAAGAGGTCATTATCTTGGGGAGTTTCTGTACTAAACTTAATTATAATTATTTGTATGTAAGAACGGCATTATTGGGTCAGACCAACGGTCCATTTATCCCAGTGTCCTGTCTTATGACCGTGACTATTCCAGGTGCTTCAGAGGGAATGACCAGAACTGCACACAGTATTCAAGATGTGGGCGTACCATGGATTTATATAATAAAAGTGGAGGAGCTTGGTTTGCCAGACTGATCAGCTAAGGCCAAGCCAATACTGACAACCTATATGAAAAGGCCATGCCTCTGGACTGCATCAATATGCAGAAAGCCTTATAAGCCTGTCACTGTCAAAGCCAATTTTAGAAGAACTGAATGAGGCTGTTAAGAATGCTGGTGACACAACTCAGTTTATAAAAAATGAGGAGTCCTTGTGGCACCTTAGAGACTAACAAATTTATTTGGGCATAAGCTTTCGTGGGCTAGAACCCACTTCATCGGATGAATGAAGTAAAAAATACAGGAGCAGGTATAAATACATGAAAGGATGGTGGCTGCTTTATCAAGTGTTAGGTCAGTCTAAGGAGATAAATCAATTAACAGCAGGATACCAAGGGAAGAAAAATAACTTTTGAAGTGGTAAGAGAGTGGTCCATTACAGACAGTTGACAAGAAGGTGTGAGTAACAGTAGGGAGAAATTAGTATTAGGAAACTTAAGTTTAGGTTTTGTAATGACCCAACCACTCCCAGTCTTTATTCAAGCCTAATCTGATGGTATCTAGTTTGCAAATTAATTCCAGTTCTGCAGCTTCAGGTTGGAATCTGTTTTTGAAGTTTTGTTGTTGTAGAATTGCCACTTTGAGGTCTGTTATTGAGTGATCAGAGAGATTGAAGTGTTCTCCTACTGGTTTTGGAATGAATCCATCATAGGACCTAACCACATCAGCCACACCATCCGGGGCTCGTTCACCTGCACATCTACCAATGTGATATATGCCATCATGTGCCAGCAATGCTCACTATCTTTCTGAAAACAAAAAACAAAAAAACCTCAGCTGACTCTCTAGAACAGAGGTGGGCAAACTACGGCCCTTGAGCCCCCGTCCCTTGCAGCCTCGGCTCGCCCTGCGCCAGCGCCGTGGGCAGCGGGGCTGCGTGCTCCTGCTGGGCAGCGCAGCGGAGTGGCTAGCTCAGCCAGGGTGGCTGCCAGTCCTGCTGCTCTGAGCAGCATGGTAAAGGGGCGGGGGGGGTTGGATGGGGCGGGAGTGGGGGGGGCAGGAAGCGGGAGGGAGCGAATAGGGGTCAGCGCCACCACCGGGAGATGCTGCAGCCCCCAGTCCCGGGGTCACTACCGCGGGAGGGATCAGTGCCCAGCCGGGGAGTCCCCGCCCCAGCCATCACCGGGCTCGGCTCCGGCTCCAACCGCTTTCTCTGGGCAGCGACTTCCCGCCCTGCGGCTGGTGCCCCCGTCTCTCGCCGCATCTCCCCCGCTCCCGCTCCCCACCCTGCGCGGGGCCGGGGGGCCATTTTCCCTAAGGTCGGTCCTGCCAC
>NW_020665277.1:7341254-7360690 GCF_002925995.2 Terrapene triunguis
GGTAGGATTTCCCTGTGCTTCTGAAATTCATAACAAACCCTTAAATTAAGGACAAATAGACGGATCCTTCTTCTGCATGAGCCGTATTATGCTGAAATTAGAATTACATTTCCTGCTCTTGGTTTAAATTGCATTGTTGACTAAAATGGAGGAATGATTATTTATAGAAAGTTCTTTTCTAAATTCTGATTCACAGGAATTATGGCACATTGTGGTATAACTTCCAATATATGCCTTTAACATAGATGAGCCTCCTTATTTCCATCCTTTTAAAACTGGGATAATGACATTAACTTCTCCAGTGTCCCCTAGATTTATAATACTGGTGTCACTGAGATCACAATTTGCCCCGACCCCATGGCAGTCAGTGGCTGAGTCCAGACTGACTCCAGGGGAGCTGGGACCAGAATCTGGCCCCAATCCACCTGCAGTCAGTGGATGACTCAGGATTTATCCTGAGGTTCCTGCGAGCAGAATCAGGTATAATAGCTGTACTAATATCACATTGCTATGATGTCTTATGTGCAATTTTGGTCGAACCCGCCCCCCCTTCACCTTGTGCCATCATTAACACCAGTGCAAAATGAGGGGAGAGCAGTGGACTGGGGCTCAGGAGTTTGATTTAAGGCTATTTACCTGGTATATTTTGCTGTGTGAGACTGACTATTTGTGTTTTAATGGTGATAAAGCTTTCACTTTTTGAATAATAACATCTGCATCATTAAATAATTATTGCTTGACCCCTCATCATTTCCCACAAATGTGAAAATTTAAATAGATACAAATCTTTAAAAATTGCTTAAAACACATCATTTTGCACATACATTTTCAGTGAAAACTTAAATAAACAAAAATAGAAAAATGCTTAAAAATAAACATCAGTATTATCCACCAGAATTATATACAAAAAATTCTGCCAGACCTAATGATAAACATATACAGATACATTATATGTCAGCAACACCTGTTCTGTGTCAGAGATAGACTCGCTAGGAATACTAATCAGAACTGCCAGTGGGCCAACCAAGGATGGGGCCTCATGGTGCTAGGTGCTGCACAGACACAGATAGCAGGTGGCATATGAAATGACATGATTTCCTTCAGCTGACTATAAGTTTACTCCTCCTACTCAGTGATCCAATCAGTGTTAGGTATAAAACCACATAGAAAAGAGAGCGAACAAGTAAAGGTTTAAAATATATATATATATTTAAGCAAGGCAGGAGACCAGAAAGATAAAGGAACAGGAGGGGAGGGAAGAGAGGGGTTGGGGTGGGGAAAGGAGAACAACACCTCTGTTCCCATCTGCTAGGGGTTAATAACATCGACAAATTAAATACAATGTTGAGCTTGAAAATTGTGTATATGTGTTTGCCAGACCAGGGCCTATGTCCATTGTGCATAATCATTAAGAGTATTAACTGCATGAAAAAGAAAGTAAAATATTACCAGCTGATGGTCCCACCTTACAGCCCATCTTCCACTGTCCTTTTCACGAGGAGAACAGTTTTGTGTTTAGTGGAAATTATTATTTGCTTGTCTACTGCAAGGGATTTATCAATGTCACCCAATTCCATAATCTTAATGCTGCTGATTATATTTGACAAATATCATTTTTGCTAAAGCTGTTGTGCTGGTAGAAGGATGAAAGAAAAGGGAGAATGAGAATGCATTTTTGGTTTTACTTCTTCATTTTGTGTCCTTAATCCTGCAAGCTAAGCTGAATTTGTTAGGTTTGTTTTCACATATGATCCTTTTGACACAGCTCTGTCACTTCCAGGGATCTTCACATGAACAGCTTCTTCCTGGATAGCTTATGCCTTGAAATTCAAATCTTAAAATGAAAAGCTGGGATCAATTGTTGAAGAGAATTAAGGCCAATGAAATCAGAGATTCACAATTAATTACAATGTTAAAAAAAAACACTACCGATATCATTTTACTTCTCTTACCTGAAAAGTAATGGGGAGGCACAACTGGTTTTTAGGTTTGTCACTGCTACAATGTTGGCTGCTCTCATAATTTTATTGTTTTGTGATATTTGGTGCTTTTTTAAAATCCTCAGCTCCTGGAATCAGGTAGTTATGTGAGACTCTCAGCTTTCGTTTAAAAACAAAGCCAGATTCTATTACTGATCGCTGGGGGGGAAAGCTACAAAACGTGATCCTCAAAAGGCTCAAAAACCAGGAGGCAAAGGAAAAAAGACCCTGATATATTTGGCTTTAAAAATCATGAGGCTTTTAAAAAATATCTCATGATCTTTTGGGGACTGTCTCATGAATCCCTGCTGATACAGCTCTTTGGTTGGCTTTCTAGGATAAGCCATAAAAATGAAATGCGCAGAATGCGACGGCAAATGTCTGGAAGGAGGGACACACTGTCCGGAATGTCAGCAGGCTCTGAAGGGCCCAGATGGGTCGCAGAGTCAGACAGAAGGTAACGTAAAGTATTATTGGTGGGTTGAAGATTCACTGTCAGGGACTCATTTGATTTATAGAATGGGGAGTTCTTCCTCCAGAGAACCCGGGAAAGTCAAAATAAGCATTGAATAAAAAGACCCCCAGCATTGTTATTTTGTAAAATCTCATGATTTTCTCTCTTTTTAAAATTTTTTCACTCCTTTTCAGTTAAAAAAAAGTGTGAAAAGTCCCCCCCCCACACACACAAAAAAAACGTTCTCATGCTTTTTAGTTATTTTCCAAGCTGGAAAAAGTAAAAAAAGAAAAAATGTGGATTCCTTCTCCACACACTGCCTCTCACTCGTAAAACTTTCCTCTTCCTGTGAAAGTAAAAGGGAGGGAAAACACCAGAAGATCCCCAAATCAAAATTTTTCAGTTTCCAAAATCTCAAATAAAATACCATTTTGATGCTGAAATTAAATAAACTGTCAATTTACAATGAAAAAAAATATTTTGACATTTTCTGCAGGAAAATTGAAAATTTTCATTTTCTTGTGAAAAATTTCATTTTTGACTAAACATTTCCACCTAAATTTTTTTGATGCATTCTAATCTTAAGTCTTTTTAAAATAGATTCACAGGGTTTGATTTTCCAGTGTAGAGAGAAACCCAAAGATCTTCACCTCCACAGAGCAGGCTCGTACCATTTAAGCTGAAGGAGCAACTCTGTTAGCTGGAAACAATAGTAGGCTTTTATCCTCTGTCACCTAGATTTTCAAAGACATGGATGTTAGGTGCCTAACTGCAATTTGCACCTATGAAAATCTCCCCTTAAGTGGTTAAGGCACTAAAAGGGACATGACACACATAGCTGCCTGGTTTATACTTCTGAGCTATGCCAACCTAATCTCTGGTGTAGCTGCAGCTAGGATGATGGAAGAATGTTTCTACTGAGCTACTCAGGGAGGTGGTTTATGTACAGACATGGAAAAACCCCTTCTTTCTCTGCAGGCTGCCTGTATACTACGGGGTTATGCCAGCATAGCGCCAGCACAGTAGCTATCTTGCTGTAGCCCCTGTCATGTAGACAAACCCTTAAGCCAGCCTGTGTTTTATACTTGTGCAATGGCCACCTTCTGGGGCGATACTCTGGGGATTGAACCAGGGACCTCCAGCGCTAACAGCGCAGTTTGAGCTAAAGAGACAGCTCTCTCATTGCAACTGGGGGCTGTAGCAACTCACATTCCTGTGGACCTATAGCCACTCAGCAGTGGGTTTTACTTATGCCTTGTGTTATCATTCACACTTTTGTGCAGAGTGGGTGTGAAATGCTACCACCAGTGAAAGCAAATGAACAATGCTGATCTCCCTTACTTTGTAAGGTGTGGACAGTTAGCCCTGCAGATTGGTTATCTATAGCATACAATAGGGGAAGTTGTTTTATAGCAGGATGGCTGTCACTTGCTAATTGAATGCATGCCACAATGGGGTGATTTTTCTTTAGCTGTCCAATTTTAATATTAACACAGTCATTGTTTTTTTAGAGCAGTTTGATTTGACAGAATTATCAAGTTAAGACTCTGATGCAAAGCTGAGGCCCCAAGTGTGTTGTGATCGTATTTCTTTCTTTTGGACATGCTGTGTTGTCGATGCTTTACCAATAGCTATTCATGTCATATTTTCCCAAACCTCATTAAAATATTTAGAAAATGTTAAAAGAAACCACTGCAAAAAGATTCCTACATGTTTGAGCATCTTTCTTAACATCTATTGGCTTTTCCACTCCACTTAATTATTAATAATAATAATTATTACTCTCAATACTACTACTACTACACACATTAAGTGATATAGGGGCCCCATTGTGCCGGCGCTACACAGACACACAGTGACTGAGATCACGGCCCCATTTTGCTGGGTGCTGCACAGACGCATGTCCACTGAGATCGGGGCCCTGTCATGCTGGGGTGCTGCACAGACACACAGTGATTGAGATTTGGGTCCCGTTGTGCTGGGTGTTGCACAGATATATACAAAGACACTGGCCATACTGTGAAGAGTTATGTGACAAACTGGGACTGTTCTTAATGTGGTCTTTAAATGCTGAGTGGGGAGTGTTGGCCGGGGAAGGTTGCAGGGGAGTTTGGCTGGGATGGTCTGCATTGGGGGATGGGAGACTGGCCTTGAGGGAGGATACCGGAGCACCTAACATAAGAACCCAGGAAGGGGGTTGGAGCCAGGTGACACCTCTGCCCAGGAAACTGGACAAAGGCTGGGGGAGGAGCCGGGGAGAGGCTGAGGGAGACGCTGGAGGGAGTTAGAGTTTTGGAGCTGGCTGGTGAAATGGAGGGGAGCCCAGATGGGGCTCTGACCCCCCCCCCAACGGGGCTGTGGTGTCCCTGGGGCCCCTAAATGGACCAAACTAAGGGGGTCCTGTTGTCTGTACCTCCAAGACCTGTCTTGGACCGTGTTCCTGTCATCTAAATAAACCTTCTGCTTTACTGGCTGGCTGAGAGTCATGGTAAATCCCAGGAAGCCGGGGGTGCAGGGCCTTGTCTCCCCCCACACTCCGTGACAAGTTAACATACTGAAAAATGTATATTTCCCCCTATTACTCAGCAGTGGGGTAAAATGGGGGAAAGACTTTCCCTGTGATGGAGACACTTAGACGGTCATTTACATGAACAGTGGGAATTTGCCGACGCACTCAGTGAACAGATGCCGTTTTTGACTTTTTTCATACCAGGAACTAAACCTTTAGAACTAGATACAAATGAACCAAACCCTCTAAGTTCAGGACGGTCAGAAGACGCCCCTGCTGAACAGGATCCAGGACCTGGACTCCAGCCACCAGTGGATTCTGCTGAAGCAGCCAATGAGGTGGGGCTTTCATTCCCTTAGGATCACTGGGAACTGAGCTTAGTTTTATGGCTGGTCGGGAATTTTCCAATGATTTGTTTTTGGTATGAAAATACTGATTTATTGAAACTGAAATTCCTTGCAGAAACATTTCAGTTTCAATGGACTTACACCAAAACACAGGCCTGGTTTCCTACCAGCTGACCTGGCGGGGTGTTAGGGGGCCTGGCATTTCAGGATCCATGGAGTCAATGGAGTCCCTGAGTGTGGCAGCCCTGGAAGCTGCTCTCAGGTCTTCTAGGCTTGTTACTACGCAGCGGGGGACTTTCGGGGCAGTTCCTGACTGTGTGGGATTCCTGGGGCTGGGTGCCCCTCAAAGCATCATGAGCAGCCCAAGGAGTCCGTTGGAGGTGGGCAGATGCTCCATATTTTGTTTTGAAAAAGTCAAACTGAAACATTTTGATTTTCCTGAAACAAATTAATTTCTTTTCTGTGGGAAATTTTGAAATTTCTAGGCTATGTCTTCACTCGAAACCATTTCAATTTTCTAACCCTCTCTACTATCTGGACACTTCATAAAGGCCTGATCCAAAGTCCCAGTGAAATCGTGGGGAGTCTTTCCACTGACTTCCAGGACCTTTGTATCAGTCCCTAAATGGTCCAATTTTCAGAAGAATTGGGCACCCGGCAGCTCCCAGTAAACGGGATCTACTGTCTTACGCTGGTGGAAATCTTTCCAAACTTTTCTTTTTGTTGAAAAATTTGGATTTTTGACTAAACCAGAAAAGTATCCATTTTCCTCAAAATCTTTTGAATTTGGGCAGTTTTGGCCAAAAATTATTTAGTTTTTAATAGTTATTGACCAAATTTTTATTTTTGGGGGGGAAATTTTGGGCCAAAATTATTACAAATTTTGGCCAAAATTATTTTGGTTTTTGAGGTGTTGGGCTGAGAATGTTTTGGGGCTTAGCAGGTTTTTGACAAATAGCTGTTTTTTTCTGTGAAAACTCCTCCCATTTCCCAGCTCAGTACATCTGAAAATCAGTCCACTTATTTAATTGCCTAACTATAGATGTAGGAGCCTAACATTAGCCTCCTGTTTTTGAAAATGTTAGCCATAATAACCCAGTAGCTATTAACCAGTTAATCTGTTTCTGCCTTCGGTTAGCAGAGGAGTTGTTCATGCAGCCTCTGCTACGTTTAAAGAATCACCCCATTCATGCTTTGATTACCTTTCTTTTCCAAGGAACGCAAGGTCGGAGCTACAGACCAAGCCACTGGAGAAGCGGAAACAGAGGAGCAGAAAGAGGGGAAAACACCGGATAGTAGAGGTAACCATTTCATTTCCTGGTGTGATTTTTTTTTTTTAGAGTTGGGTGAACATTTTAGACAGAATAGTTTCCATGCAGTTTTGTCCAAAATGAAACATCTCATTTAGAAAATGTCACAATGTTTTGTTTTAATAATGTTGTTTTGATTCACTTTGCTTTGACTTTTATATTAAATATTAAATTTAGTATCACATGTATGATATTTAATAATATATATATGATATTAAATGTTTAATAGAATGTAAAAGTCAAAATAAAATGAATCAAAATGACACCATTGAAATAATACATCAGGCAGATGGGGTGGGGCTGGCGGCCTACCCTCCCTGAATGGAGGTTTCAGCGGCTCCCCGTGACTGTGAGTTTTGCTCATCAGAAAATCAGCAGGGGTGCTTTTCTGGGAAAAATTTAGAGGAAAATAACATATATTTTTAAAAACATTTTGCTGAAAACTTAAAAATAAACAAAAAAAATTCAGTTTTCAGCAGCCAAAACATGAAAACTTTTCAGTTTGGCAACACAAAATGTATTAATAGACACATTCTGCAAAAATGTTTAAGATAAAGACAAAATTTTCCTTTGAAAAAGCATTTTGATTAATAATTTCTGACCAGCTCTAACTGTGAAATTAATTTTTTTAAGTAGATATTTTTCAATTTTTACCAAAATTAGCTAAAGAAAGGGGCCAGGGATGGGTTTGAACTAAATGGGAGGCTGACAACTGAATGGGAAAACTGTGTGTGTATGTGTGTGTGTGTGTGGGGGGGGGGTTAGGGCTGTCAAGCAATAAAAAAGATTAATTATGATTAATCATGTGATAAAAAAGTTATTCACGATTAATCATGTGATTATTCACACTATTAAACAATAATAGAATACCATTTATTTAAATATTTGTGGATGTTTTCTACATTTTCAAATATATTGATTTCAATTACAACACAGAATACAAAGTGGACAGTGCTCACTTTATTTTTATTACAAATATTTGCATTGTGAAAGTGATTTTAAAAATAGTATTTTTCAGTTCACCTCAAACAAGTATTGTAATGCAATCTCTTTGTCGTGAAAGTGCAACTTACAAATGTAGAATTATGTACAAAAATAACTGCATTCAAAAATTAAACAATGTAAAACTTTAGAGCCTACAAGTCCACTCAGTCCTACTTCTTGTACAGCCAATTGCTCAGAGTAATGAGTTTGTTTACATTTACAGGAAATAATGCTGCCTGCTTCTTGTTTACAATGTCACCTGAAAGCAAGAACAGGTGTTCACATGGCACTATTGTAGCCAGCGTCACAAGATATTTACATGCCAGATGCACTAAACATCCAAAGTGAGCACTGTCCACTTTGTGTTCTGTGTTGTAATTGAAATCAATATATTTGAAAATGTAGAAAAACACCCCAAAATATGTAATACATTTCAATTGGTATTCTATTGTTTAACAGTGCGATTGAAACTGTGATTATTATTTTTTAATTAATCACGTGAGTTAACTGTGATTAATCGACAGCCCTATTTATTACTCTTGTTAGTGTTGTTTTTATTAACATTTGGTTTAACCAGGATCTGGAAGTTTAGAACCAGAAATAAATGAAGGAAATGAAGAAAATGAAGGAAAACCTGAGAGTCCAGGCCTTTTGAAAGATGTCCTGTCTGGGCAGGAATCAGGACCTGGATCCCAGCTTCAGGCAAAATCAGAGGTAGGAGTTATTTCCAGGTTTATGTTTTAAGTCAGCTTAAACAGCTGTTTGGCGGCAGCTGGGTGGGAAGCGCTAGGAGGTAAGCGGAGGAGCGGGGATGCAACGCGCTCAGTGGAGGGGGAGGAGGGGAAGGAGGTGGGGCAGGGGGTGAGGGGAGCTTGGCTGCCGGTGGGTGCAGAGCACCCACTAATTTTTCCCCGTAGGTGCTCCAGCCCCAGAGCACCCACGGAGTTGGTGCCTATGGGTCACCCCATCTCAGAAAGGATAGAGCAGAATTAGAGACTTGAGAATTGGGTGGGGGTTGACACCTATCCGGTTTTCACTTGGACAGTCTGGGTTTCGGCTTGTGTGTCCAGGTGCCATTTGATAAGCCCTGATATCCATTTTTTTTATCGGGGGGGATGGGGTGGAAGAGGCAGAGCAGGGATGGGGCTTTGGGGAGAAGAGGCAGAGAAGGGGGTGGGACTTGGGGGAAGCAATAGAGGAGGAGGTAGGGCCTTGAGGGAAGAGGTGGAACAGGGGGTGGGGGTTGGGGAAGAGGTGGAGCAGGGTGGAGCCTCAAGGGAAGAAGTGGATTAGGGGCCAGGCCTTGGGGGAAGAGATGGAGCAGGGGGCAAGGCCTCAAGGGTCCCGTTACCAGCCATTAGACAGGTGGCAACCCTAGATGAGAAGGATCAGGGCCTTGAGACTTATGTGCGAAGAAAGACTGGAAAGATCAGGATTATTATTATTTATCTGTGACAGTGCCTACAGTGTGCTGGGAGCTGTACGAACAGAGAACAAAAGATGATCAGTGCCTCACAGCACTTACAGTCTAAGTAGGTTTAGCTTGGAGGGATGGGGAAGGGAGGTTAGGGTATTAGCTTAGCCCTGAGGATGTAATGGTTCAATTCCTTGCTCCCCCACTGACTTCTTGTGTGAGCTTGGTCATGTCAGTGCCTCAGTTTCTCATGTGTACAAGAAGGGTTGTAGCCATTTCCTACCTTCTAGGGGTATTGTGAGGATAAATACAGTAAAGGTTGTGAGGTGCTCATGTATTATGGTAACAGGGGCCATCTAAATACCAGAGATAGAATAAGAGGGGGCGTGATGGAGGACTTTAAAATAACGAATGGCAGAGAGGAGGTCAGTCAGGTGCTTCCATTTATGCTGTTTCATGATGCAAGAGCAAAGGACAGATTCAGTTAAATTGAAAGACCGTGAGTAGCTATTTCTTTTTTGGAGAATTAGCCTGTGGAACTCACTGACACAAAGGTATCTTTGAGGCCAAGAACTTAGTGGGATTCCCAAAAAAGGGAATGGACATTTATCTGGATACATTTATGCACAGTTCAAGTAAAGCTGGTACAGCCCTTGTGTGCGAGAGACAGCGCGCTCTCTGGGCTGCTCCTGGCCTGACACAGGGCTGCGTTGCCCCTTATTTGGGGCTGACAGTAAAGTTTTCTCAAGTTTTCTTCAAGCTCAGGATCTCAGAGAGCTCCCTGGGGGCCCAGGCAGCTGTTTTGCCTTTGGATTTCTGTCTAGGCCTGAATTTCACCCCAGCTGAATTCCTGTTACAGGACATAGAATCACAGAAACTTAGGGCTGGAAGGGACCTCAAGGGATTATCTAGTCGGGGCACCTGATCTGAGGCAGGACACATTTGGCCCTTCTCAGGGCTGTACTGAGCTCTCTCAGGGCTGTCCGGCCTTTATTTCCTAGCCTTTAATTTTCCTTTTCAAAGGGACACGAGGACACCAGCTCAGACAGCAACCGCGCTGAGTCAGGGAGAGGTGATGACCAGCAGCGGCAGGATGATAACTCCTGGGTGATGGTACCCGACAGTGCAGGTAACCAGCTTCAAACAATTTGCTTAGGAACATCTTTATTTAGAATTTATTGTTCCAGAAAAGAATAACTGATCCTTTCCCACCAGTCCTGCTGTCCTGTAATGTCTGTCTTGACACAAACCAATTCATTGTGCAGACCCAAGGGGCATGTCTTCTAGCCTTTTATGTCCATATTGGGAGCAAAATTAACACCCAGGGCTCTTAAAACAACATCTGACTCTTATCATCTGTTTATCTTGACAAAGGGGGTGCCAAGGGCACTATTAGCAGCACCCTGGTCACTGATGTCACTGCAGCCTGAAGAAGGCTGCAAGCTCAGCTATGATCAATTAAACACTGTTGGTGGGGATGCAGAGATAGTTTCTTGATACCTTAAATGATGGCTTCTTGGAGCAGCTGGTCCTGGAGCCCACAAGGGGAGAGGCAATTCTTGATTTAGTCCTAAGTGGAGCACAGAAGGTGAATATAGCTAGTCCACTTGGTAATAGTGCCTATAATATAATTAAATTTAACATCCCTGTGGCAGGGAAAACACCACAGGAGCCCCCAAGGTAGCATTTAATTTCAGAAAGGGGAACTACGGAAAAATGACGAAGTTAGTTAAACAGAATTTAAAAGGGCACCAAAAGTGAAATCTCTGCAAGCTGCATGGAAACTTTTTAAAGACACTATAATAGAGGCTCAACTTAAATGTATGCCCCAAATTAAAAACCATAGTAAGAGAACCAAAAAAGTGCCATCGTGGCTAAACAACAAAGTAAAAGAAGCAGTGAGAGGCAAAAAGGCATCCTTTAAAAAGTGGAAGTTAAATCCTTGTGAGGAAGATGGAAAGGAGCATAAATTCTGGCAAGTAAAGTGTAAAAATATAATTAAGAAGGCCAAAAAAAGAATTTGAAGAACAGCTAGCCAAAGAATCAAAAAGATTAATAAGATTGGGACTTTTCAGCTTGGAAAAGATATAACTAGGGGGATCTCATATGGGTCCTTAAAATCATGACTGGTGTGGAGAAAGTAAATAAGGAAGTGTTATTTACTCCTTCTCATAACACAAGAACTAGGGGGTTACCAAATGAAATTAATAGTTAGCAGGTTTAAAACAAACAAAAGGCAGTATTTCTTCATACAGTGCAGTCAACCTGTGGAACTCTTTGCCAGAGGATGTTGTGAAGACCAAGACTATAACAGGGTTCAAAAATTAATGGAGGACAGGTCCATCAATGGCCATTAGCCAGGATGGCAAGGATGGTGTCCCTAGCTTCTGTTTGCCAGAAGCTGGGAATGGGCGACAGGGGATGGATCACTTGATGGTTACCTGTTCTGTTCATTCCCTCTGAAGCATCTGGCATTGGCCACTGTCGGAAAACAGGATACTGGGTGGACCTTTGGTCTGACCCAGTACGGCCGTTCTTATTATGAGCACCTGGGTGATAATCACTGGGCCAATGATGTAATTGGGAGGATACAAGTGGAAGGAACAGGAGGCAAAGAGGAAGCTGAGAAGAAAAGCTCAGAGGCTGAGCCTGGGCTGAGGAAAGAAGCTTTGTGGAAGTCTCCTCTTGCTGTAAGCCCCCAGTACACCGGTCTACTTTGCAAGGAAAGAATAAATACGCACTTCGGTGCAAGGGTAACACTCTGGACCTAGCCCCTTTCATTTTCTGCTTAAGCTCCTCCTGTGATCAGCTCGGTAATGCTGCCCTCCTCTGACTTTCAGATGGTGAAGATGGAGACGCTGCTGGAGCAGAAATGAATACGCAGGGAGCAGAGCAAACAGCAGAACTCTCATGCCAAGGTAAAACCCCAAATAATGGCCCAGATTCTACTGTCTTGTTCTGGACACTTTGTCCCACTCAGGTGGGGCCCAGTGGTGGAGTCTTGCCCACGCTGGCCAGCTGAGAGTTCCCCTCTCTGGGAAAGGTCTCAGCTGGGGTAAGGTCGCAGAGCTGCCAGTTGGATCCCGCCCGCACCCTGGCACAGGAAGTGGAGAATGAGCATAGCTCAGGCAGACTCTGTCCTTGCACTGCTGTCTAGTGTCTAAGATGTACGGCTGATGCTGTGAGTGTCATCAAATTACACGCTGAGTCTTCGGGGCTTCACCTCTCACCACTCTGTATGCAGAGCTCATGCCATTGCCACCCACCATCCCCAGGAGGGACAGACAAGTTTTCCCACTGTACACTTTGAAAGCCATTCTAGAGAGGCGGAGCTCACTCCAGCACTACGAACCCTGGCATGCATAGACGCTGACTTCCCCTCTAGCCAGCGGGTGCTCGACCCCCGCTCTGCCCCAGGCCCCGCCCCTCCACTCCTTACCCCCAACCCCCACTACACCTATTCCCACCCCTGCTCTGCCCCCGCACTGCCCCATTCCAACCCTTCCCCCAAGTCCCCTGCAAAATAACTGTACATTATTTTGCATGTACAGGTGAGATTATATTTTCCAATGTGCATTACTTTGCATATATCAACATTGAATTTCATCTGCCATTTTGTTGCCCAGTCAACCAGTTTTGTGAGATCCCTTTGTAACTCTTCACAGTCTGCTTTGGACTTAACTGTCTTGAGTAGCTTTGTATCATCTGTAAATTTTGCCACCTTACTGCTTACCCCTTTTCCCAGATCATTTATGAATATGTTGAACAGCACTGGTCCAAGTACCGACCCTTAGGGGACACCACTATTTACCTCTCTCCATTCTGAAAAATTACCATTTATTCCTACTGTTCATTTCCCATCTTTTAACCAGTTACTGATCTATGAGAGGACCTTCCCTCTTATCCCATGGCTGGTTACTTTGCTTAAAAACCTTTGGTGAGGAACCTTGTTAAAGGCTTTCTGAAAGTCTAAGCGCACTGTATCCACTGGATCATCCTTTTCCACCTGTTTGTTGACTCTCCTCAAAGAATTCTAGTAGATTGGTGGGGCATGATTTCCCTTTACAAAAGCCATGTTGACTTGTTCCCAGCAAATCATGTTCATCTGTGTCTGATTATTCTGTTCTTTACTATAATTTCAACCAGTTTGCCCGATACTGAAGTCAGGCTTACTGGCCTGTACTTGCCTAGATCATCTGTGGAGCCTTTAAAAAAAATTGGCATCACATTAGCTAACCTCCAGTCATCTGGTACAGAAGCCGATTTAAGTGATAGGTTACAAATCACAGTTAGTAGTTCTGTGACTTCCTATCTGAGTTCCTTCAGAACTCTTGGGTGAATACCATCTGGTCCTGATGACTAATTGCTGTGTAACTTATCAATTTGTTCCAAAACCTCCTCTATTGACACCTCAACGTGGAACAGTTCCTCAGATTTGTCACCTAAAAGGAATGACTCAGGTGTGGGAATCTTCCTCACCTCTTCTGCAGTGAAGACCATTGCAAAGAATGCTTTTAGCTTTTCCACAATGGCCTTGTCTTCAGCTTCAAAGGAAGTTGAGAGCCTGTTTCCTTATTATCATTATTAATCATCTTTGTTAGGACATTGTCTCGGGGCAACCAAAAGTGGGGCCCCATTGTGCTAGGTGTTGCCCAGACACAGGGTGGTAGATCTCCTTGTCCCGAAGAGTTGACCATCTCAACAAACCAGACAGAGCTAGGGTGGGGAAAGGGGTAGATCACACCAGCAGAGTGAGCCAGTGGGATGGTGGCAAAACAATCTTCTATTTTCCAGAGGGTTTAGTTAGGTGGGGACCAGCTATATGGACAGAAAAGAGAAGTGAGAGGGGACACAGAAGGGAAGGGAGACAGAGGGGGACAGGGCCAGGGAGAAGAGGGTAAGAGGGGGAGGTGTGGAATGAAACTGAGGTGAAGAGACTGTGGGGAGGGGGAGGGTTGGAGGAAGCAGCCAATTGGAGAAAGTCCTGTCAAAACTATAGAAAACCAACTGTTTCCTCATTTCCTGTGTCCTGCAGGACAGCTCCGGAAAGGAGGGGCACGAGGCATGTGTGAAGGAACCTGCCAGGCTGGGATGGGTAAAAACTGGTGATCTTCACTTGTTGTTTGTTTTGCACCCAGAATGGAGAACTTCAGAACTGAACCAAGACGAAGCACATCCGCTAAGTTCAGGATGGGAATCGAGACCTGGATCCCAGCCGCAGTCCCATGCTGCTGGAGTAACAGATGAGGTGGGAGTTTTATTTAACCTCATCAACATCAGTTGAACATAGTTATTCCAGCAATTACTAGGCAAGCTGGCTTGGCTGGTGACACAGGGTGGTGCCCCAGGGCAAGATCCCAATTCACATCTGGCCAGCGAACTTTTTTAGTTTGGTCTAAAGAGGGTCTAAATTCACAGGGACTGTTATGATCATCTAAGTTCGGTCTCCTGCATAACCCGGGCCAGAGAACCTCACCCCACCTCGTGCCTGGGATGAATATGGCACCACTCTCTGTTACCCTCAAGTGACCACTAAATGGATGGGTTATTTGCAAACACTGGCCCAGACTGTCTCCTAGGGATGCTGCACTTGCATCCCCTTATGCTGGGAGCGCCCTGTGGGCCAGCGGCTGGGAGGTGAGGGCTGTAAAGTTGCTCCAGCAGTTCTTAAATACCCAAGATTGTTCCTACACAGAGAATCCAGAGCAAACCCTAGAACTGAGCCTTTTAATTTTGTTTTTTTAATGGGAAATGGATCTAGATTTATTACTGTTAATCTGCATTGAGATTTATTGCTATTTATGATTATCTCTTTCAGCTAGGGCTGGTCAAAATATTTCCATCCAAACTGGTTTTTAATGGAAAATTGGATTTTCAACTAAATGAAGTTGAGCATCCACAGTGCATTGTAAACCTGCATTTACAATTGCTGGGTCTGGGTCTCACAGCCGTGCTAACACTTCCATACTGCACTACACAGACCTTCTGACTTAGGTCTGCGGCTTGACCTGCATCCACACTGTAAAATGACAGGGCTTGGATCTGAGTCACGGTGGGATTTGGGCTCTGACCCATCCCCTAGCAGGATCCGGAGTGCTGGCTGACCTGAGTCAGAATGATTTTGTGTGAACGGAAGGGTGCGTAGAGTTAAACCTGAGTCAAAGCCTCGTCTTAGTGTGCAGTGTAGACATACTGGAGCTGGGCAGCCAAACATTGTGGTGCTCAAATATTAGTGGCCACTTCTGAAAATTTAGGCCTATTTGAACAAAGCGTATATATCTCCGACTGTAGGTTTTAATAGTTGTAGAAGCACCAAGTACTTCTGTCCAAAGACACTGTACAACATAATAAAAGCCCCTTTGATACCTGAAGCCTTCACGTAAACGAAAACCAATAACCCACAATTCACATGCTCAGCAATTCCAAGGCCAGCAGGGCCCAATGTCTGGCCTCCGGCATAACCCAGGCCAAAGAATCTCTCCCAGCCATTTCTGCATCCAGCCCTATAATGCCTGGCTGAGTTAGAGCAGATCAACCCAGTCCTGCAAGCCAAGGAAACAGATGAGTTTTGTAATCCCTGAAGGTCAACAGATCTGGAGGCATGAAGTGAGTTGCAAGATTGTGAATTCATTGCAGAAAAATCCCTGTTGGTTAAATCAGGGGCCTACTAGCTCAGATACCTTTGCTGGTCGTCGCTGTAGAGGTATCTCATGGAGAGAGAGCAGAATTTTCAACAGGAAGATCCCAAGCCATTTTGGGCTTTCTGGGTCAAAACCAACATCGTAAACTGCACTGCCAATCAGCAGCCAGTGCTGACCTTGGAGCCCTGTCCTATGGGCCTATCTGTGATGCACGGCGTATCAAGAGCGCAGCCACAATCTGCATTGACTTGACTTTATGAGCAGAGCTGAGCAAAAAAACGGATTTTTCCAATTCAGGGGTTGATCCAAAAAATCTGAAAAAAAAAAAAAATTCATTTTGCGTTGAAGGATTTTTCATTTAATTTTGGGCTGGTTTTAGGTGTTTTTCACTTTTTTAATTAGCTAAATTTCAAAACAAATTGCCATTTTGAAATGAAAACTCAAAACGGTTCATTTCAAAGTAGTCAGAATGGAACAGTTTCAGGTGAAAAGTTGAAATGTTTTGTTTGGAAGTTGCGAAAAATGAACCATTTCAAGGTCTTCAAATTCTTTCCCCATTTTTTTCTGCCAAAACAATTTGCTGGATTAGATCCACTTTTTTGGAATAGTTTCGTTGTCTCAAAAATGCATTTTTCAGCAAATATATTATTCACCTAAAAAAAAATGTGGCCAGCTCTATTTATGAGGGTTCTTTAAGTTGTAACTCCATGAAAAGCACCTTGGATTGTGGTCATCTAGTTGTGACAAAGGCCAGGGTGACTGTAGCAAGTACCACATCCCAGAGGAAAGTCTGCTTCCGTCAATAAAATCATATCTCCCCCAGCTCGTGCTGTCGCTGGGACAAGAGACCAGAATTAAACAGTTCTCTGGGCACCAGCCGGAGTCACCAAGGAAGATGGAGATAGACCACCTTACAGGCTCTGCTTCCCAGCCAAAGGCGGTGAAAAGGCAGGGTCGTAAACATTCGGATCAGCCACAGGTAGCCCCTAAATCACAGGTAAATGGGAAATGTATTTAAACTTTGATAAAGAAAGCAAAGTTTGTGTCATGGATTGGACGTTGTCTTAAAGAAAGGAAACAAAGAAAAGGACAAAACAGACCATTCCTGTCGTGCATAAGGGAGCATCCCTTTAACTAGTAGGTGAGCCCTCTAGTGGCGCTCACTGGTTTCTTTGTTTTAGAAGCTTCCAGGGACCGGCAGGAGCAGCAATGTGTATATAGCTGCACCTTGTCTTTGCATGTTCAGTGAACACAGTTAACTGGGACTAGAGCTGGGCGAATAATATTTTTTCTGGTTCACTGGAAATGCTGAAAAATTGAAAAACAATTGTTTTGTGTCAAACGCAAAACAACATTTTTCAAGATTTTTCGTGAATCAGAAAGTTGCAAACGTTGCCATTGCAGATTGAACTAAACATTTTGTTTCATTTCAATTTTGAGCATTTTTGAATGTATTTTAATTGTTAAAAAATAAAATCAAAGTAACGTTTGTTTCAGTCTGAAAAATGGAAACATTTTGTTATAAAAATGAAACACTTAATGTTTTATATATATTTTAAAGTTTTTTCAACTGAAACAATTTGGTAAAATCGACATGAATTTGCTAAATATTTTGGTGTCACTGAATCTGCATGTTTTAACTGAAAATATGTTTAAGTAGAAAACATTTGCTCAGCTCTATTTGAGGTCAGCTGTGTCCAGGGGAGGGTTCTCCATATTGTTGGTGTTGTGTAAAGCACAAAAGACACAATTCCCAACGTGGCTATAGCTTAA
Organism: Terrapene triunguis; assembly: GCF_002925995.2. Taxonomy (NCBI): domain Eukaryota; kingdom Metazoa; phylum Chordata; order Testudines; family Emydidae; genus Terrapene; species Terrapene triunguis. The sequence goes on from NW_020665277.1 coordinate 7,358,666, forward strand.
CTATGGAGATGTCAGAAGGGTCTGTGGGAGGAAACTGCGGCTTAAAATATTTAGTAAATATCTGGAAAGGGGGGTAAGCAGGAAGGGAGCAAAATTTTGCAGAAGCCTGTGAAGAAAATGAGTGAGACCTAACCAAGCAAAGTGAATGGGAAACACCCTGGCAGGGGAATTCAGCGATGATTAACCCAAACTAATGCACATTAGAAGGAGCAATTTCAAATACTGATACACCTTACAGGGGTTTATTGTAACTGTCCCACCTCAGAAAAAGTGGGTCCATTGTACCTTAGTGAATACCTCTGCTCAAAGTGCAGCTGTGTTTAAAAAAAAGCAAACGAGAGGTTCAGATGCAGAAGGACAGGATGGAGAATTTTACAGAGAGTGTTCTGATGCCTTTGTATAAATCAGTGGCGCTGCCCCATCTAGATACTGGGAGCAGTGCTGGGTCAGCCCATCCCATGTGGGATATTGCAGAATTAGGGCAGGTCTACACATAAAACACGGCAGCTGTGCCGCTGTAGCATTTCAGTGAAGATGCTACTATGCCAACAGGAGAGCTTCTCCTGTCGGCTTAGTTCAGGGGTCAGCAACCTTTGGCTCCAATGGGATCTGCGGGAAGTGGCGGCCAACCTGCGCCACTTCCCGCAACTCCCATTGGCCGGAAATGGCGAACCACAGTCACTGGGAGCAGCGGGGCTCCGTGCCTGCGGACACTCAAGGTAAACAAACTGTCTCATGGCCCACCAGTGGCTTACCCTGATGGGCCGCGAGCCAAAGGTTGCCGATCCCTGGCTTAGTTAATCCACCTCTGCGAGATGCACCATAATTATGTCAATGGGAGAAGTTCTCCTGTCGACATAGCGCAGTCTACACCAGGGGTTAGGGTGTGGATTTTCACATCCCTGAAGGATTTAGTTATACTGATGTAAGTTTATAGTGTAGACCTGACCTTAGAGAGGTTCACAGAAGGGTGATGAGAATGATCAAGGGCCTGGAAATACTCTTCTATGAAGAGAGTTTGAAAAGACTGGGGAGGTGGTTCCTTTAGCGAGGAGATGGATAAGAGGGCACGTGAGAAAAGCTTGCGCTGAGTGTTCTAGAGAAGGAAGATTGGTCACTTCTGTTCTCCCTGCCTCATAACAAAGGAACAAGACAATGTTCAATGAAACTGAAAGTGAGAAATTCAAAACTGAGCAAAGGAAACACTTATTCACACAATGTGTAATTAGCCGGTGGAACTCACTGTCACAATATATCACCGTAGCCAAAAGCTTAGCAGGATTCAAAGAAGAACTGGACTTTTATAAAGATAATGAAAACATCAGCTGTTACTTCAGATGGGGGCACAATACATAATAGAATTAAACCTGCATCAGCCATTCTCTAAGTGCCTCTGGTAAGGAAGACATTTCCTCTGTGTTTTGTCCACACCAAACCCCAGGAACTAACCTATAGTTTAGGAGCATACAAATTGCTAGACAGACTCAGACCCAAGGTCCATCTAGCACAGTCTCCTGTTTCTGACAGTGCCAAGCACCAGGTACTTCAGAGGAAGGGATAAAAACCACCACAGTATCCCACGGGATATGTTGGATAATATGCCTCCTATGCTAGAGTTCATCCTTGTCTCTGATAGCAAGAAATTGGCTTGATTCCTGTGGCAGTGAGATCCACAGACTAATCACTTGTGTGGAAAAAGTATTTCTTTTTGATCAGTTTTGAATTTTTCACCTTGCAGTTTCATTGCGTGTTCCTTTGTGTTTTGGGATGGAGAGAACAGATGTGATCAATCTTCCTTCTCTAATCCGGTCAGAATTTTATAAATCAAGAGTCCCATAACTTTTACCATCAGGGCTTCCCCACGGTTCAAGCCCAGCCCTCTGGCACCACAATGAAAGCCAGATCCTCAAGATACCCATTTTACAGGGCTGTTTGCAATTCTCATTTTCAGTTAATGAAGCGATGACTCTCATGTAGGAGTGCATTTCCTGCTGCACAGAGCAAGGCCAATGCTTCCTTCAGTCC
>NW_020665277.1:7385690-7424567 GCF_002925995.2 Terrapene triunguis
GCTGAAATAAATTTGTTAGTCTCTAAGGTGCCACAAGTACTCCTGTTCTTTTTGCGAATCTGTGAGGGTTACTTTTAACAGCTTGACCCCTAAGCACTATATCTCTTGTCCAATTGCACACGGTTGATAAGGAAGGTTTTGGCAGAAGTGCCAAACATCCACCTCCAATGTGAGAGGGAGACCACACAAGAAAGAAATAGCAGCAGCAATCTTGCAATATCGCCATCACCAGGCTTTAAAGAATCATGAATACAGGCCTGTTGGAATTGTTATATATGCAGGGTGTTACCACGATACTAATTTAACCATAAATTCCTTTATTCAATCCAAATACCAAATGGTACCTATACGATTCCTCTAAACATGCCTTAAAAGCCTAAATAATAGGAAATGTACTATATCCAAATACTAATGAAACATTTATAAGCATTTGATCAAGATACTTACAAATGGGCTAAACCCAGGGGTGCTTAGCCCCATATTGGTCAGCTCCCGCTTGGTCAGGCAGGTGTTAGCAATGAGCCCTTCAAGAGTTTACTTTTTTTATACCCTGTAAAAAACATGTGATGTCATTGGCCATTAGCGGACATTAGCTAAGTCCAGATGAAGCAGTTTTTTAAATAATACATAAAACAAACCCATGTAGCCAGTTATTTATTGCACATGGTACTCAATTAACTGTTTTATTTCTCTGACTTCAGCCCAAACCTTAAATAAGATAACAATGGCATTTTAAAGAGTCAGCTGGAAGTTTTATGTGATGACTCTTCTTTCTCGTGATCTCGTTTTTTGTCACATACATTGGGCCCATTGCTTATGCTAATATCCCAACTCAACTAAAAGCCATTGTTCCTCCAAGGCCCCACAAAATCTTAAAATTGGCTTAAAAGTCATGAGATGTAAAAACATGTTAAATCTGGAGTTTCTTTCTGTTGGCTTCTGGTGCCGGGGCATTTAGCATCAGCATTGTCAAGCTTTTCTCAGTAACTGTGAGGGCTAGAAACTTACTTTAAAAAAAGAAAGAAAAGAAAGCGGAGGTTCTCAGCTAATAAATAATGAGAAAGGCCTCAAAAATCATGAGATTATCTTAAAACTTGTGAGATTTTTACAAAATAAATGCCATGGGTTCATTTTATTTATCTTCTGGTTCCTGAGCCTTTACTGGGCTCTCAGTCACATTTTCAAGCTTTTCTCTGCAGTCGTGAGGGCTAGAATCTACTTTTTGTTTTAATGAGAGCTGAGATTCTCAGTTTGCAGTAACATTCTGAGTGCTGGTAACTCTGGTCTTGTCGCCCTGACCTCACTGCAGAACTGAGGCCTGATTTGAGTTTGATCATGATCCCACTGAGGGCAAGGGGAGGTTGCTATTGACTTTGATTTAAAGTAAACTCTTCATTTAAAATACACACATATATTTTATTGATTTAAAATATTATTTTATTTAATATTATTTAAATAATTAATATTACATAGTAAATAATCAATTATATTAATTAAATAATTAATATTATATAATATATTTACTATTTATTTTATTTAAAATAAACTCTTTATGATTTAAAATGAACAGCCAACTCTTCTGTTTTGTTTTAATTTCCTAGGTTCGAGAATAACTACGGGCTCCTTGTCGTAGGCCAAGCAACAATTCCTGTTTTGGATCTACGAAGCAGACAACCCATCTATTATAAATATGGGGTTATTGACATCTACAGTGGTACAAGAGCTATTCAGTTAGAGCATATTTATATAACAGCCCACAAAAATGAAAAGGCTGAGTTCCACCGAGTTCTAGCTGTGCCCGAATCGGCCATCAAAGCAGGAGGTAAGAATCACATTTAGCCCTGTGGAAAATGATGACGGAAGGTGCAGCCTTGCAGACTCTCCAAGTATTAGTACAAGTGAGTCTGATTGTAATGTCGTTGACTTCAGTGGAATCATTTCTGATTTACAGTGGCATGAGAATCAGGCTGATAAATGGAAAACGTGGGTAGCTTGCCAGTGTGTGCAGTGAGAGTTCTAGCACAGAATCTCCATGGTCATTGCTGGGTGTCACTTAGACTGTGAGCTCTTTGGGGGCAGGGGACTATAATAACTGGGATCCTGGTCCATGCCTGAAACTGTCAGGTGCTTCTGCAACATAAATAATTAGAACTGGTTGGAAAATGGGTCTTTTGCTTTAAGGACAAATTTGATTTTTCATATATTATTTGCTGAAATCTGAAAAATGTGGGCGTCAGTCATAAATGTTCAGTTTTCAAGATTTGGGTTTTCCAATGAAAATTTTAAAAAATCAAGGAAATAGGACATTATCAGTGCAGGTTTTTGTGTGGTTGACAAGCTAATTTCACATAGAAAATGAATGAAAATGGAATAAATAATGAATGATACTGTTCCTTTTAAATGTAGCCCATAATTAGGAGGGATTGGGAAAATATTTTGGTTTGGGGAGCTACCGTACCTCTCAGACATCCCAGGTGCATGTGAGGAATGTGCCCAATCCTTTGTGTAAGGGGTTTTTCTAAAAGCTGTAAAAGTCACAGGTTTAGGAATATTTCAGGGACGTTCTCTGGCCTGTGTTATACAGGAGATCAGACTAGATGATCACAGTGGTCCCTTTCAGCCTTGGAATCTATGAATCTACACACCTTCATGAGCTGCAGCATATCCCTTCCTTTGTGTTAGTCTGATAATGCCAGCTGGGACATGGGAAGGAGATGGAACTATGGCCTGGCCATCTCCTCTAGACTCAAGTCCAGTGCTGGTATTCACACTGTCCAGTTCTGGTGTCTGCACTTCCAAAAGGACTTTGACCAATTGGTGAGGGCTCAGAGAAGAGCTACGAGAACAATTCAAGGTCTGGGAAAACTTGCCTTAGAATGAGAGATTGAAGGAGCTTGATGTTATTTTGTTTATCCAAGAGAAGGTTAAGAGGTGACATGTTCCTGGTCTACGATCACCTATGGGAGGAAGAGATTTCTGAGAGGAGAGGGCGGTTTGATCTCACAAACAAAGGCAGAGTGAGAGCCAATGGCTGGGAGCTGGTGGGAGACAAATTCAGGCTGGAAATAAGGGGCCTCTGTTTACCAGGGAGGGGAATGAACCACTGGAACAGATCCCCTAGGGACAGGGTGGATTCTCCCTCACAAGGAGTCTGTCAGTGGAGATGGGGCATCTCTTTCTCAAAGCTCCACTCTAACTCAGCCACAAGTTACTGGGACAGATGCAGGAATTACAGTGAGGTTAACTTCTTTTCCAGGAAAGATAATGGAACAAATAATTAAGGAATCCATTTGCAACCATCTAGAAGATAATAAGGTGATAAGCAATAGTCAGCATGGATTTGACAAGAACAAATCGTGTCAAACCAACCTAACAACTTTCCTTGACAGAGTAACAAGCCTTGTGGGTAGGGGGGAAGTGGTAGATGTGGTATATCTAGACTTTAGTAAGGCTTTTGGTACAGTCTTGCATGACCTTCTCATTAAGAAACGAGGGAAATACAACCTAGATGGAGCTACTATAAGATGGGTGCATAACTGGTTGGAAAACCGTTCCCAGAGAGTAGTTATCAATGGTTCACAGTCATGCTGGAAGGGCATAACGAGTGGGGTTCTGCAGGGATCAGTTCTGGGTCCGGTTCTTTCAATGTCTTCATCAATGATTTAGATAATGGCATAGAGAGTATGCTTATAAAGTTTGCAGATGATACTAAACTGGGAGGGTTGCAAGTGCTTTGGAATATATGATTATAATTCAAAACAATCTGGACAAACTGGAGAAATGGTCTGAGGTAAATAGGATGAAATTCAATAAGGACAAATGCAAAGTACTCCACTTAGGAGGGAACAATCAGTTGCACACATACAGAATGGGAAATGACTGCCTAGAAAGGAGTACTGCAGAAAGGGATCTAGGGGTCATAGTGGACCACAAGCTAAATATGAGTCAGGAGTGTAACGCTGTTGCAAAAAAAGCAAATATCATTCTGGGATGTATTAACAGGAGTGTTGAAAGCAAGACACGAGAAGTAATTCTTCCACTCTACTCCGCGCTGATTAGGCCTCAACTGTAGTATTGTGTTCAGTTCTGGGCACCACATTTCAGGAAAGATGTGGACAAATTGGAGAAAGTCCAGAGAAGAGCAACAAAAATGATTAAAAGTCTAGAAAAACATGACCTATGAGGGAAGATTGAAACAACTGGGTTTGTTTAGTCTGGAAAAGAGAAGACTGAGAGGGGACATGATAATAGTTATCAAGCATGTAAAATGATGTTACAAGGAGGAGGGAGAAAAATTATTCTCCTTAACCTCTGCTGATAGGACAAGAAGCAATGGGCTTAAATTGCAGCAAGGGAGGTTTAGGTTGGACATTAGGGAAAACTTCCTAACTGTCCGGGTGGTTGAGCACTGGAATAAATTGCCTAGGGAGGTTGTGGAATCTCCATCATTGGAGATTTTTAAGAGCAGGTTTGACAGACACCTGTCAGGGATGGTCTAGATGGTGCTTGGTCCTGCCAGGAGTGCAGGGGACTGAACTTGATGGCCTCTTGAGGTTCCTTCCAGTCCTGTGTTTCTATGATTTCTATGAATCACTGGTGGGAGATTCTCTGGCCTGGGTTAGGCAAGAGACTAGGCTGGATGGACACAAAGAGCCTTGCTGGCCTCAGACTCTATTAACTGAATGGCACAAGCAGCACTGTCAAATGAAAAATGAAACCATTAACCCTCTGACATATTGTGGACTGCTTGGTTCCGCAAACTGCCGCCTTTGGAAGTTTGAAGGTTTACAAACATTTATTTGAAGGTTTGCAAATGTTTGTTTCTCACTAGGAGTGTGGACCCAATTTGATGATATCTGTCAGTCCCGGTCTGGCTCTGTATCGATAGGAAAGTCCAAAAAGACTGCTAGTGAGTCTATCCTGCAGTTCCTGGAAGATGAGCTTCTCAAAGACCTTTCTCATGGGAAGGATCTTGGTGATGTGGAAAGAAAGCTTGACTGCTACAAGGAGTGCTTCAAAACCAGCAGCATCGGGGATGCAGAGCAAAAAATAAGTGATCTCAAAACTGACATTGACGAGTTAAAGGTAAGTGAGCAAGGCCCATCTCTCATGGCAGCTCCACAATGGTTGGAAAGGCCCCCATTGAACCTCTCTGGAGCTAGCTCTACCTCCACATGGTGCATTGACAACGATCCGAGAATCATTAAAAACCGAGCGTTATATTTACTGCACTTTTCCTCTCCAGCCTTGTGCCCTGCTCCAACGCCCATTGGAGTTGTGGGAGTCTTTCCATTGACTTCCCATTGGTTTTGGATGAGATCCTAACAGCCCCATCTAACTCCTGTTGAAATAGAAGGATTTCCGTCTGCTTTAAGGGGAGCTGGATTGGGCTGCCACCAGGATCATGTCACCAGCTTTGGATGTGATCTCCAGAGTCTGTTCTTGTACGCTGGATCCTACAAGCGGCCTCTGGCTTTAGATTTGGTGAAATCTCATTCATCATGGCAAGGGCTGCAGATGTGTCATGACATTGTTTATCAGAAATCACAGAGCAGTCATGGTACATTTTGTGAAAGTCACAGGGTTGGTGTCTGCTCCATGAATTTGGATAAACGATGCCCTGGTAAATGAGAGGGCATTGACCACCCACAGCAGCGCCCTCTGCTCCAGCACTGCACCCCTAACCTCAGCTTGGGGAGAGCGAGCCTGCCCTGCACCCCGCCCAGCCACAGGCAGTGGCAGCTCCTGTGTCCTGGGGGGCTGGGCCCGGTTCCCCACTCTGGGCGTTGTGACCTGGCCCATGGGGGTTGTAGCACCACTTGCTCAGGTTTGGCCCTGCCACCTCTCCGTCACATGCTGCCGTCAGCACCAGGCCTAGAGCCTTCCTTCAGGAAGTCATCGACAAACCGAGAAATCACAGTATCTGTGACTTTTTCTGCAGCACGACAAACCTGCAGCCCTAATTATGGCCCAATACCTAAACCTCTTCAGGCAGAGACCGTCTGTTGTGTCACTTGCTCTTTACACAATAACAATATGAAGAAACCAGACAGGCACAGCCGGGTCCCAAATAACCATGTTTACTAACTATACACAGATACACCAGGCTCAGCTACACACACATGGCTGCTCTGACTAGTTTCTGGGGGTTTCTACACAGTGAGCACCACTAGATGGCTCTCCGACTGTTTAAAGCAGTGCTTTTCAAACTGGGGTATGGGGTACATGAGCTCTCATCGGGGGGTACGCAAGAAAAATCCTGTAATGGCGGACAATGGCATTATATTTAGTATAAAGGTTTTCAAACTGTGGCATGTACCCTCCCTAGGGGAGTGCGGAGGAAAGTTCAGGGGAGGCAAGTGGTGACACCAGGTGGCTCGGGCCAGTCCCATGTCACCTCCACCCCCTGACTCACCTCAGTGGACCACCCAGCCTGTCTGGGTTGGGGGGGCGCAACCAAAAATTGTAATTCAAAGACGGGGCTCAGCTTTTTGAGGGGGTGGAGAGGAGCGGGTGAGAGGGGGTCTTGAGGAAGAGGTGGAAAGGAGCAAGCAGCTGGTAGGGGGACCTCAGGAAGCTGGGCCACAGTCCAGGTTCCGGTGCCCCCCCACTTCTAGGGAGCTCCCGGCGCTTGCGTGTAAGCCTCCCCAAACGGAAGTCTCACACACCACCTATGACCTTTCCACATGCTATAAACTTCATCCGGAGCCTTGATGCAGGGTGCGGAGCAGCACCATTTCTGTCCGTTCTGTAACAGCTCATTCTTCTTCGAGTATTGTCCCTACGGGTGCTCCAGTAGGTGTGTGTGTGCGCCCCTCTGCTGTCGACTGGAGAATTTCAATAACAGTCCATTCCACCCGTGCCCGCATGGCTCCCTGCCTGCCAGGAGGCTAGCCAGCATGCTTGGACATTTCTCCCTCAGTTCCTTCTCAACTGCGCTAGGCTAGAGAGATGGCACTGAGAGCTGTCCATTCACGGATAGGATCGTTATTTCCTGAGAGTTTTGAAAATTTTTGCTTCTTTTGAAGCCACTTTTCTTTTAGTACTTGTTAGTTTTTAGTTGGCCAAGAAAGAAAGAAAGAAAGAAAGGGTTTGCCTCCCGCCAACCCCGGTGGGGAGAGTCTCCCCTGGACAGGGGTATGCCTGGCTTTCCACTCTTCAAAAAGTGTCTTAGCTGCAAAGAATCCATCCCAGTAAAGGACGGGCACTCACAGTGTATTCACTGCCTTGGGGAGAAGCACAATCCACAAAAGTGTGGTTGGTGCCAGCAGCTAAAAAGCTCGTCCCGGGATAGAAAGTTGAGACTAAAACTCGTGCGCATGGAGTTTGCCCTTCAACCCCTGGAGTCCTACCATGAGCTATCACCACAACCTTCTACGTCAAAGGCAGATGATCCCAAGCAGATGAGCCACTCGCTAAAGACCGGTAAGCAGAAGTAGTCTGAGAGTCCCTGTAGCGAGCCCAGATTGAGCTGGAAATGATCTCCGGCCCTGTCAGTATTGTCGGTACCGACGGCATCAAAGCCGCCAAGAGTCGGTACCCAGGGTACGCATGGCACTCAGCCAACAGAGACAGTCGGAAAGCCCAAAGACCCAGAAACATAGATGACCTGCCCTGGGGAAGGCTACGTCAATGAGATCATCAGCACCAGCACCGACCGCAGGGCACTTACGGATCATACAACCACATCCACGTCTCCAGCTCCCTCGGTGCAAGCTCCTTGGCTCCAGCAGCCATTGGCACAAATACCGATACTACCTGCAGTTGAAATTCTCAGATTGACAGGGCAGAGGTGCACACACACCTAGAGTGGAGCACCCATAGGGACACACATCTTGAAGAACCATCATTACTGCACAAGGTGAGTAACTTTTCCTTCAGGCTGTAACGCTGTCGTTGTGTTTGGAAAGAATTTATAGTAATAACTGAGCATTCCCAGAATGGAACGTAGCTGTGACACATTTTGTGGTTGGGGAGGTGGCAGTGCTTATGGATAAGCTTTGGCTTTATTTAGTGATTTATGCAAACTGTCTTTGTCAATGGTATGGCCACAATCTGCATCTGAGGCTTTGGAAATTTCACATTTTCCCTGGTTTGCTCTAAAACCATTCTCAGCCAGCCTCGCTTCCCAGCTGTCTGGAGTTTCTAATGGGTTCTAAGGGACCACTGTAATCATCTGGGCTGATCTGCTGTATAACACATGCCATAGAATTTCCCTGAATTAGTTCCTGTTTGAACTACAGCAGAGCTGTTTTTGAAAAACATCCAACCTTGATTGAAAAATTGCCAGGGGTGGATAATCCACCACATCCCTGGGTAAACTGTTCCAAAATAATTTAAATGCTCCCATGGCCAAGTAACAGGGAATGAATGCCCTGTAATACCTGCTCTGTGGCTCACTGTCAAGTAGTGAATGGGGTTGTTACTCTAAAACAGTCTCTCACTACATGTATGTACAGCTAGAACTGGGCAAAGTCGTTCAACCAAAACTTTTTTGTGTTAATTTCACCAAATTGTTTTGCCTGGAAAAAAATCAGAAGTCGTCAAAACATTTCAATTTTTTGTTATGAAATTATTTTTCATTTAGAAATTTCCTTCCCATTTATTTTCAAAACATTATAAAATGTTCAAGAAACTCAAAATCCAAAGGAAACATTTAGTTTCAAGTCAAACAACATGTTTAGTTGGACCCAAAATAATTTTTGTTCCAACTTTCTGATCTGCTGAAAATTTGTTTTCAGTTCAACCCATATTGAATATTGTCTTCAGTGTTTTGGCCCTGCCAGTGAATTGAAAAATCTGTTATTTGCACAGCGGTGTGTGCAGCACCTGGCACAATTTGACCCAGTCCCCCCCCCCCGAAGCCTTTTTCACTCACTGCACTCCCACTGTGCATCTTTGCTCCCGTCCCCCCATGCCCACCCTATAGATGGCTCACAGTTGCCAAGGTTTGTGTAGCACTGGGGGCGGGGGGAGGGAGTTGGGGGACTTTCTCATGGATGAAGAAGAATCACTGATTTCCCACATGTGCTCCTTGCCCCAAGCAGCAGTGGGGACAGGACATGGCACTGCACAGAACTGGGTGGCTCTGAATGTGGTAGGGGTGCTGGGAGAGGATGTCTGGGTACCTGGCATGGGGGAACAGCTGGGGGCTGTCTGGGACCGGGGACAGAACTGGGCCCATCCCTTTGTCTCCCTCCCATCTGTACTGTCTGCTCCTTCCCTGCTCAGTAAGAGCAGACACAGAGAGTTCCCCTGCCTGCCCACTGTGGCCATCCCCACCGCCCAGCCAGACATGTGAGATCCCAGCTAGGAAGGTTCATGGAGCTGCCCGAGACTGGCAGTCTGGGGGCTGCCTGGCTACCAGGCGCAGGGGATGAGCAGGAGGAAGTGTGAGGCTATGCAGCCATGTTTTATGATCCTGAGGGCTAGAAACTCTTTTTTTTTTTTCAAAACGAAAGCTCAGACTGTGGATTCCATCTGATGTAAAAAGTGGTGGTCAAAGGCCATCGGCATTAAAGCTGCTCGGGGCTATTTTCTGACAGAAGATGCCCTTTTTGCAAAACGGAATTTTTCCATAGGGAAAATCAACATAACAGTCCCCAGCTGGCCATGAGGAAAGTTTTTCTCAATTTCTGCATGTGACTGAGATACCCAGACGTCAGGGCATTCTATGTCTACGCTGTAGAAAAAACCCTGTGGCAGTGAGTCTCAGAGCCCAGGTCAACTGACTTAGGCTCACACTATAGGGCTAAAAATAACAACGTAGACATTCCTGCTTGGGCTGGAGGACAGAGGTTGAGACCCAGCAGGGGCAGCGGGTGGGGGGTTGACCTGGGCTCAGAGACTCACTACTGCAGGGTTTTTATTTTGCAGTGTTAGAGGTACCCCCACTCTCCCTGCCTCCCCCTAGCTTCAGGCCTGGACATGCAGATGAGCCAGGGTACTCATCCTCCTCAGCCCCATAGCGGGGTGGGGGTGGGGGAAGAGGTGGGGAGGCTGAGTGGCTGGGCTCTCTGTCTCTCCTGCAGCCAGGCTGGGAGGGTCTTGTCAATTCCACTCTTATTTTCAGTGAAATTGATGAGAACCTAAATAATATCTGTGATTGGATCAACTTCTGTTGGTGAGAGAGAGAGAAGTTTTCAAGCCACACAGAGCTCTTCCAGGCAGGCAGCCAAAAAGCTGAAAAATTCCACGTAGCGTCTTCTGAAACTGAAAATTTTCTTAAAATCCCTCCCTGTAAACAATTAGGTGTTTTTGAATTTTTTGTGGGAAGTGATTTCCATTTCCCAGCCAGTTCTAGTTACAATAAATAAAGGGATTCTCTGGCTGTGGCTGCATGAGAACTTTGGTGTTTGTGGAGCTGAATTTATTTTTAGCTGGAAGCGTTACAAAAAAGGTACCCTCCCCAGGACAAATTTCTTAGCAGTCCCATTTTTTAAAAATTTATTTGTAAACTAATGAACAGTTTATACCTCTGTCTTTACTCCCTGATTATGGTCCTGATCCAAAGTGCATTGAATCTTCCCACTGATTTCGATGGATTTTGGATCAGGCACTGAATGCTGTGAATAGGGGGAGGGCACGCTGTAGTCTTCATATAAACCAAAGAGGTTTTCATCCCTGCTTTGAGGCTAAAATCCCACCCCCCACACCCATGTAGAAGGTCCAGCACAGGCACGTGAACCTCTTAAATTCCACTTATGCCCTATTTTGTGGAATTAAGGGTATGTCTACACTACCCGCAGGATTGGCGGGCAGTGATTGATCCAGTGGGGGTCGATTTATTGACCCCCTAGAGCTCTCCCGTTGACTCCTGTACTCCAACTCGGCGAGAGGAGCAGGCAGAGTCGACGGGGGAGCGGCAGCAGTCGATTCACCGCGGTGAAGACACCACGGTAAGTCAATCTAAGGCTTGGTCTACACTTACCCCCCAATTCGAACTAAGGTACGCAACTTCAGCTACGTGAATAACGTAGCTGAAGTTCGAAGTACCTTAGTTCGAACTTACCTCGGTCCACACGCGGCAGGCAGGCTCCCCCGTCGACGCCGCGGTACTCCTCTCGTATAGCTGGAGTACCGCAGTCGACGGCGATCACTTCCTGGTTCGACTTATCGCGTCCAGACAAGACGCGATAAGTCGAACCCAGAACTTCGATTCCCAGCCGCCGAACTAGCGGCTGGGTGTAGACATACCCTAAGGGTATGTCTACACTATCCACCGGATCGGCGGGTAGTGATCGATCTATCGGGGATCGATTTATCGCATCTAGTGTAGACGCGATAAATTGATCCCCGATCGGTCTGCCATTGACTCCTGTACTCCACCGCGGTGAGAGGCGGAAGCAGAGTTGACGGGGAGCGGCGGCAGTCGACCCCGTGCCGTGGGATGCCAGGTAAGTCGACCTCAGATACGTTGACTTCAGCTACACTATTCTCGTAGCTGAAGTTGCGTATTTTAGGTCGATCGCCCCCTTCCCCAGTGTAGACCAGGCCTTTGTACGTTGACTTCAGCTATGTTATTCACGTAGCTGAAGTTGCATAACTTAAATCGATCCCCCCGCCAGTGTAGACCAGGCCTTAGTTACAAACAGACCTTCTGCTGGGCCCTTCAGAGGTGAATTTCAATCCATGTGAAAAACCCAATCAAGTCTTAGCTACTGACACTATACGATATCAGAGAGACAAATTAGGTGAGGTAATGTCTCGTATCGGCTACAACACAGCAAACAATATACAAATTAGGTGAGGTAATGTCTCGTATCGGCTACAACACAGCAAACAATATACAAATTAGGTGAGGTAATGTCTCGTATCGGCTACAACACAGCAAACAATATACAAAGTAGTATATTGTTCAATATACAATATACTTCTGTACCCAAGCAAAAGTTAATCTTGTGCTTGAAAAACAGCAGGATACAAATCAATGCAGTGTTTTTGTAAATGAAATAAGAGTCAGAAAGAGAATGATCTAGATACTGTGGAAACTGGAGCTAAGTAAATGAGAGAGACGGAGCCTAGAGCAGGTCAGCAAAACTGTGGTTCATCAAAATCTAAACCAGGTTGATTAAGCTGGAATTTCATTTTGAAATTTTTGATTTTTTATTTGAAATGACTTTTCATTTTGAATTTTAAAATTTTCGTATTATAGTATATATTTAAAAATGTTGAAATCAAAATGATTTTATCAAAACAAAACGTTTTGATTGACCCAAAACAATTTTTTTTGCAGAGTTTCCCTTTTCGGAGAACTTTGAAATCTTTAGGTTTTGTTCTGATTCAGAATGAAGCCAAATTTCAAAATCTCAAAATCCTTCGCAAAGCAGAACTTCCATCCTCTGCATAGTTCTAACAAAGGCACTCATATATCTTGGTGAGAAGTGGCTATGTAGACGCGTAGGCTACGTCTACATTACAGATGCTACAGCAGCACAGCTACTGCGCTGCAGCCGTGCCGTCATCGTGTGGACACTTCCTATAGTGACGGAAGTGTTTTTTTCCTTTCTGTAGTTAATCCACCCTTCCGAGAGGTGGTAGATGGAAGAATTCTTCTGTTGACCTAGCAGTGTCAACACCAAGGCTTAGGTCACCTTAGCTGCATCTCTCAGGGGTGTGGATTTTTCACACCCCTGAGTGAATAGGTAGGTCAATGCAATGGGTTGCTGCTCACCTCTCTGGTTGGGAGTGTGTCTGCAGCTCTCTCAGGTTGTGCTGCTCTTCAGTAACTCAGCCCTTTGGCCATGTCAGACAGTCTGTATGTGAAACAACACAAACCCTTTCCAGGGTAAACAGTCCCACAGGGGCCTATCACAGGACCCCTCGGTTGGTGTGTCTCTTCCTGTAACCCTCCCTGGGCTCAGGTCCTTTATTCAGCCAGTCCCACAGGGGCCTATCACAGTTACTCCTCCATTGGAATGTCTCTATAGCCCGCCCTGGGCTCAGTCTTTAACCAGTCCCAGCCCTGGTATGGGACCGTGCCCCCAGGGCTTTTTCTCCCTGGAGACTCTTCTGGCCCCTCTTCCAAGAGGGCTGAATTAACTCCCCTCTCTGGGGTTAGGCCGCTCCACCTGAGGCTGGGGCTGGGGGGCGGGCAGGGGAGACACCTGGGGCCTGCCTACTACTCTAAGCCTCAGTCTAGGGACCCTACAAGTAGCACATGTGCTGGCTGCACCCCTCTAACTAATTGCTGTTGTTTCCCTGGGCCACTTCCCCATGGCCCTGCTTGCCTAAGTCCCAGCGAGCCAGGAGCACCTTCCTTGCTTCCCCGGTCTGTGCCAGCACACTGAACTCACTCTGGCCCTGCAGCTCCTTTTATGTGGAACTGCTGGGCCCTGATTGGCTACTCCCTACAGCCTCTTTCTGATTGGCTGCATCCCATGCAGCTGCTCTAGGCATCCTGGAGGACTCAACTTCACTGCTCCTTTCTGAGATGGGGTGTGGTAGGACCGCAAAGCCTCCATCAATGGGCCTCCAGGCCTAATACACTGCATCACAGTCAAAATAAGTTTTCAGTTTGGACCAGGCCATAGTAATCAAGATGGGGGTTCCATTGTGCTGAGCACTGCACAAACACTGCGATTGAAATTGGGGCCCTGTTACCCCAGGCACTGCACAGACAGACAGTGACCAAGATTGGGGCCCAGTCACACCAAGTGTTGCACAGACACACAGTGATCAAGTTTGGGCCCTGACGCACTAGGTGCTGCGCAGTCACATACTCAAGAATAATCCCTGCCATGAAGAGCTTACAATCTAAATAGAAAATGTTGAGAGATTAACTGACTTGACCAAGATCACACAGGGAGTCTGTGGCAAAGGGAAGAACGGAATATGAGTCTCCTGAATGCCAGGGTAGTGCTTTCAGCCTCAAGGCTACCTTTCCACTCTGTGAGTAATGGCAAATACCTCCTCCATCATCCATCCCCATCCACTGGCTAATGCAGCTGAGATGATGCTGGGAGAACTTTATTTCAGGCATGTCTGACACTTCCGGTAAAATGTACAACATTGTTACTGTGTTTGTCTAGGTGTATGATTACATCCGCAAATTCATTGAAAATGTACTCGGAAACCCCAGATTTCGGCATCCTACCAGTTCAGCGATGGATGTTCTCCTCTTTGCGTTATGCACAGTAGTTCACCACCATATCTATATAAGTGCAGAAGCCATGAGCAAGATTGAACAAATGGCCCAAAATGTTGACTCACAGAAAGACAAATTCATGAACCTGAAAGAACCAAGAAAAAGGTAATATCTATCCAATTCTCTCGCTATATGTAATGCATTTGCTTGAACTCTGCCTATGGTTTTAAAGGTAACATATTCCCTTCCCTTTAAATGCTGTGAACTGACATGTTTGCAGAGCACACAGATCAAAAAGTAGGAGACTTAATTATTTATGAGTTTTCATTATGTATAATAGAGGCTCAGCATGGGATCACCCTCTTCAAGGTTAACCCTAGGGTGACAATTACTATAATGTATTATTTGTACTGCAGTAGCACATAGAAACTGTGATCCCAATCAGCAAGATCAAATTTAGGGGCTGCTGTGTGGCAGGTAATGAGAGTCCTACCCCTCTTCTAATGTTAGGCAGATGGAAACCTAGTCTAGCCATCAGATCTGACAGCCTTAAAGTCAATGGGAGCAGAGGGTTAGTGTTTCCAAGGAACAGGTCTCAAGTTGGCTCACAGACGCTGACTTCTAATTTTCCCTGGGGTGCTCAAACCCCACTCAGCCCCAGACCCCACCCCAATTCCCCCCCCTCCCCCAACCCCCATCTTGCCCCGCCTCTTCTCACCCCCACTCCACCCCGGCCCTGCCCCCACTCCACCCCTTCCCCCAAGGCCCCACCTCTTTCTGCCCCTCCCCAGAGCACGCCCCATTCCCGCTCCTCCCCCTATTGAACAGCTGTTCCGTGACATACAGAATGCACTGGAAGGGAGGGGGAGGACTTGATTGGCAGGGACCACAGGTGGGCGGGAGTGGGGTGGATGGGGGGAGCTTAGCTGCCGGTGGGTGCCAAGCACCCGCTTATCTTTTTTTCCATGGGTGCACCATCCCTGGAGCACCCCTGGAGTCGGTGCCTATGAGCTGACTGCTAGTGGTACTACCTCCGGATGGGTAAGAGCTCTGGCAGAGCTGCCCCATCTGCATGGAGGTGATTGAAACAAAACATCCCAAACCTCAGTTTTCTGTGATGGTCTTAGGTGCTGGACTCTTGAACCTGTGGTTTGTAGAATGCCCATTGAATCCCCGGAAGATGGATATACAGATGTGAGGGGGGAACATCTGCCAGCTCTCCAGCTACCACAATCTTAGTATGAGAAAACAGAATTTACAAAGCAGGACAAAAAGTCAACATCCTGAAAATTTTCATGCAATGAAAAGTTCTGAACATTTTCTATTGGGAAATGTCACCACGGAAAACATTGTTATTTTCTGATTGAAATAAAATGTTTTAACAGTTTGAGGTGACATTTTTCATTTTAAAAAGTTGAGTTGAAACAAAATTTTCTTTTTGATTTAACTTTTTGATTTCAAATGGCATTACAAGTGCCAATGTTGATTCAAAGCAAACTGGCTTCAAATGTTCACCCTTGGGGAAAGTAATCTCTTGCTAAACCCCTGTTATAGCAGGAAACACTGGAACGGGGGACTTGAATTTAGCTTTCCCACATCTCAGGTGAGTGCTTTAACCACTAGGCTATCGAGTCATTCTTTCTTGTGTGCTTTATCTGGTCCAATGACTATTCAAGTATTTTAGACAAAGGTTCTACCAGAGAGAGCCATCACAGAATAACCTAGCAGTTAGGGTTCTCACCGGGGAGCAACATCCCCATTCCAGGGTGGGGATTCAAATGTGGATCTCCTACCTCACAGCTGAGTGCCCTCACCACTGGACTAAAGGTTATGAAAGTAGCCGCACACCCTTCTCTGGCTGTTTTGTGACTAGCCCTTTAACATACCTGGAAACAACAGTTTTGGGTTGAGCGCCAGGTTTCCTTTGACCCAAAATGGACTTTTTGGATTTGTTGAATTTTTGGGGAATTTTATGATTTCGTTCAATCTGAACCAAAGGTTCCCCCTCTCCCCCCCCCCCCCGCAATATTTTGGAACAAAAAAATTACTTTTCATGCAGCGCTGAAAATGACCTTGGCCCTATGTGTATAGGAGCGTGCAGTATCTTCACCCCACTGTCCAGCCATCGATCCAGCTCGCAGCGGAAGCTCAAACTCATGAAGAGCCGCACTGACATAGCTGTGGATACGGTTTGTCTGAATATGAGGAATTTTTTGTTTGTTTAACATTTTGCATCCCTGTCATTGCAGGAAGTGTATCTTAGCTCTGAGGCATGTTTGCATCCAAAGCTCCAAAGACTCTAAGAGCACGTGTTGGGTCTGGCTGCTTCCTTTGCTGTATGCAGTTCAAAGGGACCCATCTGAAAAGGCAAAGGACCCTTTAACTTCACAAGACACGCGGTTGTTGTCTTTCGCTCAGCTGAGGCGGGAAGAAGAGAAGCAAACGTGAGTCTACAAGAGAAATATTCTATAAAAGAACGTTTTAGTTCTTTTGTCTCACAAAATGTAATATCATTATTTGTGGTATAATGATTTGGAAGCACTTGGCTTACTGGCTCCAAATGGGTAGTACCACTGAAGATTGTGTGGGCTAGTGGTTAGAGCAACTGACCTGAGTCCCAGAAGACTTGGCTTCTATTCCTGGCCATGCCATTGGTTTGCTGGGAGACCTTGGGCAAATCACTTCACCTCCTCATGCCTCGGTTCCTCCATCTGTAACATGGGGATAAGGATGTGGCCTCAGAGTGCTTTGATTCATAGATCCCAAGGCCAGAAAAGACCATTGTGATCATTTAGTCTGACTCCTGTATAACAGAGGCCAGAGAACTTCCCTGAATTAATTCCTATTTGAACTAGAGCAGATCATTTTGAAAACCTTTTAATCTTGATTTTAAAATTGCCAATGATGGAGAATCCATCATGACCATTGGTAAATTGTTCTAACAGTTAATTACTCTCACAGTTAAACATTTACACTTTATTTCCAGTTCGAGATCTACAGATGAAAAAACAATATGTCAGAGCTTAGGGATTATGATCTGGGTTGCTTCTGTATTTATATTTGTCGTGAATTTATTTAATTAATTGATTTTTAAAAATCCTTCATCATTATGGTGCAGAGGTAGCCGCACCGTGGTTCAGGCTGAGTGGTAGAGTTCAGATTAACAGGAAAAAAACAAACAGAAGTTCTAAACTCTGAGCTCTATTTGCATTTTTCATGGTGAATTGATGAATAATGAATCGACATAGAGAATAATGAGAGAGAAAATAATCATCCCTGGTGAATTGTCTCATTTTCCTTTGAGTTCAGCAGTGTTAAGGCAGAAACATTTCACAGACACATGGGCCACATGCAAGTTAGAAGTGCTGGGCCGTTGATATAACTATAACTGATTATGAAGAAGGTCACAAAGTCATAAGATTTACGAAGTCACTGTTAAGGTTTTGTGCTGAATGGGGCGGGAGTGTCTATGTTATGAATTTGCTGATTTTAGATTTTAAAGCTGAAATCTAGTAAACTAAATTTGCCAATTTGATAAATGTTATAGGCAATACTGGAGTGGGATTTCATTAGGATAACCCCTTTATTGAGCCCAGTGAGTGTGAGATTACTAATTTTGAGAAATTCATGAGGGTTCAAAAAAGGGCCAGGAGAATTATGGAAGGATTGTAAAGGCCTTATAGTGAGAGATTCCAGGAGCTCAATCTATTTAGCTTAACAAAGAGAAGGTTATGAGGTGACTTGATCACCATCTATAAGTATCTGCATGGGGAACAGCAATTTGAGAATAGAAAACTCTTTGGTCTAGCAGACAAAGGGTATGTCTACACTTGCTGGTAGATTGGTATTGCTGTAATTGATGCAGCGAGTGTCGATTTAGCGGGTCTGGTGAAGACATGCTAAAGCAATGGAAGAGAACTCTCCCATCAATTTGTGTACTCCACCTCCCCAAGAAGCATAAAGGAAGTCAACAGAAGATGTTGTCCCATCGACACAGCGCAATGTAGCCCCTGCGATAAATGGATCTAACAACCTTGACTTCAGTTACGCTATTCATGTAACTGAAGTTGCGTAAGTTAGATTGATTTACCGTGGTAGTATAGACCAGCCCAAAGGAATAACAAGATCCAGTGGCTGGATGTTGAAGCTAGACAAATTCAGACTAGAAAGAGCATAAATTTTGAATAGTGAGGGAAGTTAATCATTGGAAGAATTGATCAAGGGCTGTGGTGGATTCTCCATCAGTGGCAATTTACTGTATAAATCAAGACAGGATGTTTTTCTAAAAGATCTGCTGTAATTCAAAAAGGAATCATTTCAAGGAAGTCTTGTGGTCTGTGTTATACAGAAGGTCAGAACAGATAATCACAGTGGTCCTTCTGGCCTCAGAATTTATGAATCTATTAATCTATATTTTTAATACTAGGTTCCTTTCAGGTCTACTTTTACCTTAGACAGTGTTTCTCAGAGCTGGACAAATAGTTATTCTTAATCAATCCACAAATTGATGAATTCACCAAGAACCACTTCAGTCTATAATCAGTAGTTTTATAGATGTTCAAATATCACATTGTAGACATATACAAAATGCTGTCTTGCAAGTGACTGACATAAACAGCATTGAGTTCAAGCAGCTATAGTACAGAACAGTACAAATCACCATCCATCCTAAAGAGGCCACAAACATCACCAGCCCAATTTTTGTTTTCCTTTGCCGGTCATTGTAAAGCAACAGTATTGAGGAGAGAATTACTCATCCTCTTAGGCCTGGTCTACACTACGACTTTAATTCGGATTTAGCAGCGTTAATTCGAATTAATCCTTAACCCGTCCACACAACGGAGCCAGTTACTTCGAATTAAAGGGCGCTTAAAATCGATTTCTGTACTCCACCCCGACGAGCGGAGTAGCGCCAAAATCGATTTTGTAAATTCGAATTAGGGGTAGTGTGGCCGCAATTCAATGTTATTGGCCTCCGGGAGCTATCCCACAGTGCACCACTGACCGCTCTGGACAGCAATCTGACCTCGGATGCACTGGCCAGGTAGACAGGAAGAGCCCCGCGACCATTTGAATTTCATTTCCTGTTTGCCCAGCGTGGAGAGCACAGGTGACCACAGATAGCTCATCAGCACAGGTAACCATGCAGGCTGATAATCGAAAAAGAGCACCAGCATGGACCGTTCGGGAGGTACTGGATCTGATTGCTATATGGGGAGAGGATTCAGTGCTAGCAGAACTTCATTCGAAAAGACGAAATGCCAAAACTTTTGAAAAAATCTCCAAGGGCATGATGGAGAGAGGCCACAATAGGGACTCAGATCAGTGCCGCGTGAAAGTCAAAGAGCTCAGACAAGCCTATCAAAAAACAAAGGAGGCAAACGGTCGCTCCGGGTCAGAGCCACGGACATGCCGCTTCTACGCCGAGCTAAATGAAATTCTAGGGGGGGGCCGCCACGACTACCCCACCTCTGACCGTTGATTCCGAGGCGGGGATAATCTCAGCTACACCTGAAGATTCTGCGGACGAGGAGGAGGAGGACGAGCTTGCGGAGAGCACCCAGCACTCCGTTCTCCCCCACAGCCAGGAGCTTTTTCTCAGCCTGAGTGAAGTACCCTCCGAACCCTCCCAAGCCAGTATCCAAGACCACGACCCCATGGAAGGGACCTCAGGTGAGTTTACTTTTTAAAATATAAAACTTGTTTTAAAAGCAAGGTTTTTTAATGATTATTTTGCCCTGAGGACTTGGGATGCATTCGCAGCCAGTACAGCTACTGGAAAAGTCTGTTAATGTGTCTGGGGATGGAGCGGAAATCCTCCAGGGACATCTCCATGAAGCTCTCCTGGAGGTACTCCAAAAGCCTTGCCACAAGGTTTCTGGGCAGTGCAGCCTTATTCCGTCCTCCATGGTAGGACACTTGACCGCGCCATGCTTGCAGCAAGTAATCTGGTATCATTGCCTGACAAAGCCTGGCAGCGTATGGTCCCGGTGTTTGCTGGCATTCAAGCAACATCCGTTCTTTATCTTGCTGTGTAATCCTCAGGAGCGTGATATTGCTCATGGTAACCTGGTTGAAATACGGGAATTTAATTAAGGGGACAGAGGTGGCCGTTCCTACTGGGCTGTTTGCCTGTGGCTGAAAAGAAATCCTTCCCTGCAGTTAGGCGACTGCGGGGGGGGGAGGAGGGGGGATTGGCCCAGAGCTTTTCGCGTTTGGCTAGCAGGGATCTTCCCTGTTACCAGCCACGCGGTCGGGGGAGGGGTACATTGATCATCCCAGGGAATTCATGGTGGGAGGGGGGGGGTGCGGGTGGGTTAGTTTGGTTTCTGCAGGGATCTTCCCTGATACCTGCTACGCGGTGGGGGGAGGGATACAGCGATCATCCCAGAGAATTGGATGGTGGGGGGGGGTTAGTTTGTTTTCTGCTGCTGAAGGTTAACAGGAAAACCGCAGTAGTCAACAGGCTTTGCTTGCTATGTGGGAAAGGAGGGCGCAGAAGCCGAAAGACAATGGCTTACCATGGCTGCCTGCAAGCTGAATTCTGTTGCCTGGACCTGCGTCTGTGATCTCTAACACCAAAGCCACAGGCACTCAATATTAAGAGGCAAAATCACATGTGCTATGTAATGTGAATAGTGTTGGTCACCGAGAAAGAGTATAAGCATTGTTCTGCAAAATGTATCTTTTTAAAAAATTCTCTCATTTTTTCCCTCCCTCCTGCAGCTGCAAATTCTTCAAGCCTCCCTCCTCCATCCCGAAGGCTAGCACAGATAAGGCGTCGGAAGAAGAAGACGCGAGACGAGATGTTTGCAGAAATCATGCAATCCACCCGCAATGACAGAGCTAATCTGAATGAGTGGAAGGACACGGTTTCAAAGTATAGGAAAGAAGCCAGTGACCGTGAGGACAGGAGGGACCAACGTGAGGACATGAGGGACCAACGTGAGGACAGGAGGGACCAACGTGAGGACAGGAGGGACGCTCGAGATGAGAAGTGGCGGCAGGAAGATCAGAGGAGTCGGGAAGCAACGCTGGGGCTACTGCGAGAGCAAACGGACATGCTCCGGCGTCTGGTGGAGCTTCAGGAACGGCAGCTGGATTACAGAGTGCCGCTACAGCCCCTGTATAACCCCCTTCCCCCCTCACCATGTTCCATAGCCTCCTCACCCAGACGTGTAAGAACGCGGGGGGGGGGAGGCTCCGTACACCTTCCCATTCCACCCCAGTGGACAGCCCAAGCAAAAGGCTGTCATTTTTTAACCTTTTTTTAGTGGCCTTTTCCTTCCCTCCTCCCAAACCCCACCCAGGTTCCCTCCCTCTTTTTATAATCTATGAATAAAGAATAAATGATTTTTAAACGATAGTGACTTTATTTGGTTTGAAAGCAAGCTGGGGGAAGGGGGAGGGTGGGTTACTTACAGAGAATGAGTCAATAAAGGGGGCGGGTTTTCATGAAGGAGAAACAAACAGAAATTTCACACTGTAGCTTGGCCAGTCATGAAACTGGTTTTCAAAGCTTCTCTGATGCGCAGCGCTTCCTGGTATGCTCTTCTAATAGCCCTGGTGTCTGGCTGCGCGTAATCAGCAGCCAGGTGATTTGCCTCAGCCTCCCACCCTGCCATAAAGGTCTCCCCCTTACTTTCACAGAGATTGTGTAGCACACAGCAAGCAGAAATAACAATGGGGAGATTCCTTTGGCTGAGGTCAGAGCGAGTCAGTAGCGATCGCCAGCGACCTTTTAAACGGCCAAATGCACATTCTACCACCATTCTGCACTTGCTCAGCCTGTAGTTAAACAGCTCCTGACTCCTGTCCAGGCTGCCTGTGTATGGCTTCATGAGCCATGGCATTAAGGGGTAGGCTGGGTCCCCAAGAATAACTATTGGCATTTCAACATCCCCAACGGTTATTTTCTGGTCCGGGAAGTAAGTCCCTTGCTGCAGCCCTTTAAACAGAATAGTGTTCCTGAAGACGCGAGCATCATGAACCCTTCCTGGCCAGCCCGCGTTGATGTTGGTGAAATGTCCCTTGTGATCCACCAGTGCTTGCAGCACCATTGAAAAGTACCCCTTGCGGTTTATGTACTGGCTACCCTGGTGCTCCGGTGCCAAGATAGGGATATGGGTTCCATCTATCGCCCCACCACAGTTAGGGAATCCCATTGCAGCAAAGCCATCCACTATGACCTGCACATTTCCCAGAGTCACTACCTTTCGTAGCAGCACCTCAATGATTGCTTTGGCTACTTGCATCACAGCAGCCCCCACAGTAGATTTGCCCACTCCAAATTGATTCCCGACTGACCGGTAGCTGTCTGGCGTTGCAAGCTTCCACAGGGCTATCGCCACTCGCTTCTCAACTGTGAGGGCTGCTCTCATCTTGGTATTCTGGCGTTTCAGGGCAGGGGACAGCAAGTCACAAAGTTCCATGAAAGTGCCCTTACGCATGCGAAAGTTCCGCAGCCACTGGGAATCGTCCCAGACCTGCAACACTATGCGGTCCCACCAGTCTGTGCTTGTTTCCCTTGCCCAGAATCGGCGTTCCATGGCTAGAATCTGCCCCGTTAACAACATGATCTCCAAAGCACCGGGGCCCGTGGTTTGAGAGAATTCTGTGTCCGTGTCCATGTCCATGTCCTCATCACGCTGGTCGCTGCGCTCCCGCCGCCGCTGCCTCCTCGCCTCGTTTTTCTGGTCCTGGCTCAGCATAAACTCCATGAGAACGCGCGAGGTGTTTACAATGTTCATGACTGCTGTCTGGAGCTGAGCGGGCTCCATGCTTGCTGTGGTATGGAGTCTGCAGTGTTCACCCAGGAAAAAAGGCGCGAAATGGTTGTCTGCCGTCCGTTGCTTTCATGCAGGGAGGGAGGGAGGGGTGAGGCTGTACCCAGAACCACCAGCGACAATGTTTTGGTCCCATCAGGCACTGGGATCTCAACCCAGAATTCCAATGGGCAGGGGAGACTGCGGGAACTATGGGATAGCTACCCACAGTGCAACGCTCCAGAAATCGACGGTAGCCCCGGTACATGGACGCACACCACCGAATTAATGTGGGTAAAAACCGAATTAATGTGCTTAGTGTGGCCGCGCACAATCGAATTTATACAATCTGTTTCCCAAATTCGAATTATCTAAATTCGGATTAATCTCGTAGTGTAGACGTACCCTTAGATACCAGCTCCTTGGGCCAAAACTATAACGATAGTTCATGTAGTTTAAAAGAATAAACCAGTCTGCCCACAGCAAATACCTCCCCAAGTGCAGACTTTTATTAACATAGAGCTATCTCCCACCTATACAGGAAAGTTCTGGCGATGATAAACGCCCATCAGACCTTCATCGGGAGCTGCGCTCCTCTGGCAGAGAAAGTCATTGAGATGCTTGCCCTGAAGAATTTTTGTAGAGAGCCTGTTCCTCACATTCATGTGCCGCTGCAGCTTCTCTTGAGCAACGTCTACCAGCGGATCACCAGTCGCCTAGCAGAGGGTCACGGAATAAACGTAAGGCTAACAGACAACAAGCACGTTAATGGGGCCACCTCCCATTAATTTTTATTTCCTAAGCCATATTTTCTAGCTGGTCATAAAATCTTTGTTTTTCCTATGGAAAATTTCAATTAAAACAAAATAAAGAAGGGGGCAAATATTGGGAGACAGGGATCTAAGGGACACTAGAATTGAATCTGGGAATTTAGATAGAAACAGGAAAAATAATGTAATCAAAATTCCTGTCAAAAAATGATCAAAAAACCAAAATCCCAGATATTGACATTTTTTCAGATCTCACCAATTGAGTCCCAAAATTTTTGCAGCCATAAATGGCCAAAAACTGAAAAAATGGCCAAAATCGCAAATTTTAGAGGGGTGTGTGTGTGTGTGCTGTTTCTTGACAAAAAATTGAAATTGTCAATTTCACCTTTGGTGAAACTTTCATTTAGTCAAAACTACAATTTTCCATTGGAACAAAATGCTGAAGGAAAACTTTAAGCAGCCCTAGTAATTTCCTGCAAGGCCTTGGCGAGGTGCCTTGCTTGGGTTTCATTGCTTGTTTCCCAACCCACGCCTTTCCACCTCAGCTTGTCTAACTGCATAGCATCGGGCTCAGTCCCCACCATTCAACTTAATCAGCTTTAAGTCTAGTGGTGCTGTCACACCAGTGTAATGAGAATTTGTCCACTGATTTCAATGGGAGTTGGATCAGGACACATGCTAAATATTTTGGGCATGGAGGACGTGATCCTTAGGTGTGGCTTAGCCATGCGGGGTGCAGGATCTGCAAAGTCTGGGAGGATAAAGGTGACTAGGGGTCACTGAAAATGTTCTGTCAAAACTGTTTTTCAAGAAAATTTCGGTTTTCAACAAAACTTTTTGTTTTTCCTTTTGGTGTAAAAATTGGGATTGTTCATAGAAGAAACAAATATCCAAAAAGTTTTGGTTTTCATCTGAAAATACTGGGCTTTCTCTTTCTTCCTTTCTTCTTTTCTTTCTTTTCAAAAAGTTGAAGTTCTCCATGGAAAAGAAATGTAATTTTTGATGAGCTTTAAAGCTGACCCATTTCCATGCTATGTGCTCTTTCTGTCGTTTCAGGAAGGTGATGTCAATGTAGTTTTGAAGGACATTTCCAGAAGGACAAAGGCTTGGCTTGGTACCAGGTGAGTATTTTACGCCCAAACTTCTTAACAAGGTAGCAAAGAAACAGAAAGCAGCCACCACCATCCTGGGGAGAAGCAGGAGGAGTACCATATATATATATATTTGCCATCATTAATGTTTGGTACTTGTTTAGGTTTTGCTTATACCCATTGAATTTACACTGAGTGCAACCTAAAATAATGAAAATAATCTCTATTGCAATTCCTTGGACACTAATCCAGTCTTTTACTTCAAAATCCACCTTGGGGATTGTTGAAGACTCATTGCCTTCATTCATTAATTGGGTAATAGCTTGTTTGGCTTTATCCATATCGTTAATAATTTTTATGAGATGGGTCTCCTTACGATTGGTTACAACGCAAAATTGGCTATTTCCAGCATAGGTCACCCTCTCCATCAGAGTCTTCCACTTGGTCAGCCTTACCACACAAAACAGTGTCTGTCTCAAACACGTTACAGATGTACCGAGGCCCTTAACCTTTATTTTCAGCTCCCCAAATACTTGGGGTTTTCTGTTGCGCCGTTTATTTGTGCAGTGTTTATCTGTTCAAAGTTCATAGGCCTTAAACCTTATGCTAACTTGCTGACGCTAACATCTTACAGGATACAGGTCTGTAGGTTTCTTGCATTACTTCTGAATATAATGCAAAGCAGAATATAATGTAAAGCAGTAAATATAATAAAGGCAAGGCAGCCCACTGGGCTACAGTAGCAGTGAATATAACAAAGGCCAACTAGCCCACTGGGCTATGGGTGTTAATGAACCCTTGTCCCTATTACATAAGATGAGGACTTTACCCTTAACACAACAGATAACAGGAAAATGGGAATTGCCACCTGCTTAATTAGTATAGGTGTATATGTGCCTTTGGGGTTTGGCAAAAATTTAACCCTGTGACCCTGCACTCCAATTGACCATAGCCGTAATTTTAAGATATATTGCAATACTGGGATACCAGCCACTTCACTATATGTCACCCTCCGCATACAAGCCTATTGCTTGGTTAGCCTGGCAGGCTCCCAATGACGATGACAACGGATTTTATGGTACCTTCCTTCTGATCACACCGCGGTGTGTCCACCTCAAACATATTGTATCTGCCAATGTGCTGATATCCCTCTTCAGAGCAACAGGCCATCGGTGGAATTTTCCTGTTTGAGTGATAAACTACCAGAGGAGATAAATTGCTGCATTTATTATAGACATTGTCTTCAAGGTGACCTACTGAGTGGGTAACTGCCAAGTGACCGAACACGTTCTCACCCGGATTGAACACATGCAACGAGGCTATGAACAGGACACACAAGATTTTGCCATGATAATCTTAGTTAAATAACAGAGGAGTAGCCGTGTTAGTCTGGATCTGTAAAAAGTCTGTTTTCTCAGCTTCCTTCACATGGTACAGACACTGGAGCTTGGGAGTCTGCATTTAATTGGCCAGGTGTCTCCCCGAACCAACTGTTAGGACATCATGGCTGCTGCAGAGGAGGAACAATGCTGTCAACTTGCTGGTGCTGGGAGCTAGTTTTGGCTTGGGTCCTCTCTGAGGATTTTGTATTGTTGCCGAGTACCTGTAAAGACATGACCCTTTTCTGGTACAACATTGTGGGACTTGATGTTATGGGCATTTACTAGATTTGAATTGATAACTTAATTCCTTTAACTATTCCTAAACAAACCTCAGAATGACACAAGTTATACAAATTCAAACTTAAATAATTAAAAAGATTTGTTCCAGTATAAACATATTGACCCCCCTCTGATATGGGGATAATATTGAGGATCACCAAGTTACTTTAGCTAGAACTTGATTTTATATTTTTATTGTTTGATTATAAGAACCAAACAATATTATTATTATATATTATAGTATAGTATATATTATTATATTATATTATTATATTTTATATTCTATATACATATTTTATATTATTACACTATAAAACATTGTAGCTGTAATATAGCTATTAAAGGTAGAATTTTACATTAATATTATGGTGGTTTGCCCAATGAACTTATGAATTTTTAACGTGGGTTCTGCCAAACAACTGGCCACATTGCCTGACAAATTCCAAATCAAAATTATATATATATAAAATAATTATGCAATATATAATATAATATATAATTTATAATATTATAATATAAAATATAATATAATACAATCCAATATACTATACTATAATATATGATAATAGTATTGTTTGGTTCTTATAATCAAATTTCAATTACATTGTTCATTGACAAACACACCTGTATTTATGACTGACTTTTGCAAAGATTGAACCACCACTGATGTTTTATAAGGACACACCCATGGCGGTTAAATTCTAATTCTAAATAGTGTGGTACTACAAAGGAAAATGTTTTATTATTAATATTTTTTATATTTTAAATAGTGTTATTATTTGTATGCACATTTTTGTGTGCAAAAATATTGTTGCAACAAAAACTCTCCAAAACCATAATTTAGTCATGTGACACAAAACATAGAACTCTCTGTGACGGGTTGGATCACAGAAGCCCCCCTTGGGAGCTGCCAAATGATGTGCCAAGACTACTTCTGCCCCTGGTTTCCTGGCCCCGTCAGCTTAGAACTTCAGTGCCCTGCCTGGTTTGAGCCAGACTTGCTAGCCTGCTGCAAACCCAGACCCAGGTCTGAATCACATCCCCTAACAGCTGTAAGCTTCCCTGAAAGCAGCTCACAGAAGTGTTCTTGTCTTTAACACTCTGATTCCCAACTCCCAATTGGGTCTAAACCCAAATAAATCCATTTTACACTGTATAAAGCTTATACAGGGTAAACTCGAATTGTTCGCCCTCTATAACACTGATAGAGAGATATGCACAGCTGTTTGCCTTCCCCAGGCATTAACACATACTCTGGGTTAATTAATAAGTAAAAAGTGATTTTATTAAATACAGAAAGTAGGATTTAAGTGGTTCCAAGTAGTAACAGACAGAACAAAGTAAGTCATCAAGCAAAATAAAATAAAATACGCAAATCTATGTTTAATCAAACTGAATACAGATAATCTCACCCTTAGAGATGCTTCAGTAAGCTTTTTCTCAGACTGGACACCTTCCAGGCCTGGTCACAATTCTTTCCCCTGGTACAGCTCTTGTTCCAGCTCAGGTGGTAGCTAGGGGATTCCTCATGATAGCTCTCCCCTTTATTCTGTTCCACCCATTTATATATCTTTTGCATAAGGCCAGGGGTGGCTCTAGCTTTTTTGCCACCACAAGCATGGCAGTCAGGCAGCCTTCGGTAGCATGCCTGCGGGAGGTCCGCTGGTAACACAGATTCGGCTTACCCACCGCCGAAGCCGTGGGACCGGCGGACCTCCCACAGGCATGCCGCCCCCGCAGGGACCGGGAGGGTGCCCCCAGCAGCTTGCCATCCCAGGTACGCGCTTGGAGCGCTGGTGCCTGGAGCCGCCGCTGCATAAGGCGGGAATCCTTTGTCCCTCTCTGGGTTCCCACCCCCTCCTTCTCAATGGAAAGTCACCAGGTTAAAGATGGATTCCAGTTCAGGTAACATGATCACATGTCACTGTAAGACTTCAAACCTTCATTCATCCCAACCTGACTCACAGGAAGGCCTGCCTGCAAACAGAGCCATCCACAGTCAATTGTCCTGGTTGATGGGAGCCATCAAGATTCCAAACCACCATTAATGGGCCACACTTTGCATAATTACAATAGGCCCTCAGAGTTATATTTCATACTTCTAGTTTCAGATACAAGAGTGGTACATTTATACAAATAGGATGACCACACTCAGTAGATTATAAGCTTTGTAATGATACC
Organism: Terrapene triunguis; assembly: GCF_002925995.2. Classification (NCBI taxonomy): domain Eukaryota; kingdom Metazoa; phylum Chordata; order Testudines; family Emydidae; genus Terrapene; species Terrapene triunguis. Next base: position 7,414,245 of record NW_020665277.1, read on the forward strand.
TTACAAGAGACCTTTTGCATGAAGCATATTCCAGTTACATTATATTCACTCACTAGCATATATTTATAAAATCACATAGACTGCAACGTCACACTCACAGTCAAGTAATTTCAACTTACCAACAAACCATATCACCAATGGATTAAACATTGTTATTCAGAGCAGGTCCAGGAAACCTAAGGGTGGAAATCATTAATCGTTTCAGGTTTACACCTTGGTTTGCCTGTAAAAGAGTCTAATGATTTAATTAGGAGCCAAATATGTTTTCTTGCATCTTTAAACTCTAGATTAAAGCACAAGTGGGTAAGAGAGAAAAAATATTAACATATATTAACTTTATTTGTTTAGGCTAGGTAAAGGGAAAATTATAAGAGATAAGTCGAATATTTTCTTTTAGTGAATTAAGAATTGTAACAATAACTCTGATTTAGATTGCGGGTAACAAAAGCAGTTGCATTTTGCTTCAATACTTCCTATGTAAAGCAGAACGATTATATGTTGCCGGCTTCCTTTACCATGCTGGGTATGTCTGAAATTTCAACTAACGTGATACCTATTTTTGGAATCATGATTCACAGCAACTGATTTAAACTCCAACGTTTTGTGGCTGCAATTTGGCTAATACAAAGATGCAAGTAACAAAACAATATTAATACTTGAATTTCACCTAAAGTGTGTAATTACCCTCGCTTTTTCCCCACTGCCTCCCACTTACGGTGTGGGGGCTGGGGGAGGGCAGGGGCAGTAAGCAAGAGTTAGCTTTACCTTGTACATGTACATTAGACATAGCCCAATGAATGTAAAAGGATGTGAGGAGCTCCCACCGCTGGAGAAGAATGGGGCCAGGAGGTGGGGATTCAGGCAGGGACAGTGTCTGATCCTGACCACCCTCTGCTGCCTCTTGTGTCTGAATGTGGTCCTACACTGCTATGAGGTGTGACCCGAGACATCGCAGAATGCTTAGCACTTGCTGGGCCCCGCCTGCAGTATTCTGAGCACTCCCTGGTTGGAGCAGAGGATCAACGCTGTGTGGAGCTGTATGTAACTTAGCACTTACCCAGGCCCTGAATGACTCACACTGGGCCCTCAGAGGGAGGGACTGAGAGTTAGCTCTGACCCCAGCTGACTTCTGTCTATCTCAGGTACTTATCTGTCTCCCATTGGCTTAATATTTGGGCACCTCAGAATCTCTGATGGATTTATCTAACTGGGCAAGTCACTTAGTCTCTCTGGGCCCCACTTCCCCATTGGTAACCTATGGATAATCTTTCCTTTGTCTGTATAGACAGTGACTTCTAAGAGGCAGGGACTGTTTCTCACTGTGGGATCCTCACTGTTTAGTACTTGCCTAATATACTAGTTGTCCCATATTTTTATTAATTTTAAATGATATTTTAAAGTTAAAATGCCATACATTATTGAAGAGCTGAGTTTTCAATGCAATTTCCTTTGCTGTATACACAGACATCAGACAGGAAATGCAGAGGATGTTTTGCAGCCAAAGGAGTTGGAGGATGTTCTGCAATGCCTTAATCTAACACTAGCTTTGGTCACAATTTTCTTGAAACACCCAAAGAAAATACCATTCAGCCCCGTGATGACATCACTGCAGATTTTGGAATCGTTCTCTGGAACAGAAGATTTACTGCAAACCAAAAGGGTAAAATGAACATTTTAAGCAATTGATGAGGAATTTTCTCTAAAAGTTCCAAGGTTTCTTTCAGGACGCTCATTAGCAGCGACGAACTTTGCTGTGCCAAAAATGTCCATTAGTAAAACCATGAATTGTCACCGAGGTGCCATATGTGACCTGGCATAAACCTTCTCAAATAAAACTGCTCCGAGCAGGCTAATTGGAAGCATGGCAAACATGCCAGAAACCTCCGGAGCCTTGTCTACACCAGGGCTCCCGCTGGTGAACCAGTGGTAGCAATGGTGAAATCTTGTTATGCAATTTCCTAGTGTGCATTCAGTGGGCCAGGTCCTCCTCTGGTGTAAATTGCCACAGCTCCATTGATTCTAATGGAGCTTTGCATGATTCATACCAGCTGTGGTATCATTGACTCCAGTGGAGCTGTTGCCAATTTACACCAGCTACTGATCAACCAGTTCTGCCAGCCTGTTCCAACTAATCCCTCCACTATTTAACACAGTTGTGGTCACTGTGTTAAGTGCAGCTGTACTGAATGGTGGAGAGATTCATTGGAGCAGCTTGGAAAGGCTGTGACTGCGATTTGAGGTGCAGTGCATGTGTAACTGGAGGGATCCAGTATGAGTCCTGAGGTCTGTAGACTGTGTCAGTAGCTGTGGGGGTTGTCAGTAATCTGGTCACACACATGCTGTGGTCTCTGAGTCAGTGAGGGGTAAGTGAAAGCAAATATCAGAAGGAATTCTCTGTGCAAGGGTGAAGAGGAGGGGACCGTTTGCCGGGCAGGGGTGGTTTGTGTGGACCAGGCTCAGTGCTGGGGTGTAGGCCGGGGGTAGGTAGCTCCTGTTTGCTATGCCTGACTGAAAACTGAATTTTGCCCTAGAAAAGAGAACATGTTAGACCAGAGGCGCCAAGTTTCTGAGTTCCCGGGCATGCTCGCCCCACTCCATCCCTCTCCCAAACCACCACCCCGCCCTGCCTCTTTCCACTCTGCCCCACATCTTCCTGGCCCGCTCTGCCCCCTCCCCCCAGTGCCTCTTGCATGCCGCTGAACAGCTTATCACGGTAGGCGGGAGGCATTGCAGGGGAGGGGGAGGAGTCGATCGGCAAGGCCGCCAGCAGATGGGAGGTGCTGGGGGCAGGAGGAGCTGGCTACTAGTGGGTGCTGAGCACCCACTATTTTTTTTCCATGGCTACTCCAGCCCCGGAGCACCCACCGAGTCGGTGCCTATGTGTTAGACTGTCCTACACTGCTCACATTTTCTGTTGCATCTGTCAGGGCAGAGCGCTGATGTGCATGTTGTTGGGGGTGTTGGGGCATACAGCGCTCAAAGATTTAAGGTTGTTTTGTGGGGGAGGCCTGGACATTAACACTGTATTTCCTGGTTTTCAGAGGTTTAAGTTTGTGTTACATTAATTCTGAACTTCCTGGCTTTCAGAGATTTAAGTGTAGGTGCTCTGGAAGGGCACAAGAAAGTGCTGCTCAGTAGATAGTGGAGAAGCTTCACAATGTGACCTCATCACTTGGATGTTTTGATCAGCAGTGAAATAGCTAACGATATGGTCCTTTCAATTACAATTAGGCTTCAGAGTTAACACTCCATTGAAATATTCTCCCTGTCACTAGCAGCTTTTAAACCAAGATTGGATTTTTTTAAAAGAGATACTCTAGTTCAAACAGGAATTATTTTGGGGAAGTTCTCTGGCCTGTGTTTACAGGAGATCAGACCAGATCGTGACGATGGTCCCTTCTGACCTTAAAATCTATCAATCTATGAATAAGAACATAAGAACGGCCGTACTGGGTCAAACCAAAGATCCATCCAGCCCAGTATCCTGTCTTCCGACAGTGGCCAATGCCAGGTGCCCCAGAGGGAGTGAACCTAACAGGTAGTGATCACATGATCTCTCTCCTGCCATCCATCTCCACCCTCTGGCAAACAGAGGCTAGGGACACCAGTCCTTACCCATCCTGACTAATAGCTATTAATGGACTTAACTGCCATGAATTTATCTAGTTCTCTTTTAAACCCTGTTATAGTCCTAGCCTTCACAACCTCCTCAGACAAGGAGTTCCACAAGTTGACTGTGCGCTGTGTGAAGAAGAACTTCCTTTTATTTGTTTTAAACCTGCTGCCCATTAATTTCATTTGGTGGCCCCTAGTTCTTATATTATGGGAACAAGTAAATAACTTTTCCTCATTCACTTTCTCTACACCACTCATGATTTTATATACCTCTATCATATCTCCCCTTAGTCTCCTCTTTTACAAGCTGAAAAGTCCTAGCCTCTTTAATCTCTCCTCATATGGGACCCGTTCCAAACCCCTAATCATTTTAGTTGCCCTTCTCTGAACTTTTTCTAATGCCAGTATATCTTTTTTGAGATGAGGAGACCACATCTGTACACGGTATTCAAGATGTGGGCGTACCATGGATTTATATAAGGGCAATAAGATATTTTCCGTCTTATTCTCTATCCCTTTTTAATGAATCCTAAAATCCTGTTTGCTTTTTTGACCGCCGCTGCACACTGCGTGGACGTCTTCAGAGAACTATCCACGATGACTCCAAGATCTCTTTCCTGATTAGTTGTAGCTAAATTAGCCCCCATCATATTATATGCATAGTTGGGGTTATTTTTTCCAATGTGCATTACCTTACATTTATCCACATTAAATTTCATTTGCCATTTTGTTGCCCAATCACTTAGTTTTGTGAGATCTTTTTGAAGTTCTTCACAGTGTGCTTTGATCTTAACTATCTTGAGCAGTTTAGTATCGCCTGCAAATTTTGCCACCTCAGTGTTTACCCCTTTCTCTAGCTCATTTATGAATAAGTTGAATAGGATTGGTCCTAGGACTCACCCTTGGGGAACACTACTAGTTACCCCTCTCCATTCTGAAAATTTACCATTTATTCCTACCCTTTGTTCCCTATCTTTTAACCAGTTCTCAATCCATGAAAGGACCTTCCCTCTTATCCCATGACAACTTAATTTACTTAAGAGTCTTTGGTGAGGGACCTCGTCAAAGGCTTTCTGGAAATCTAAGTACACTATGTCCACTGGATCCCTCTTGTCCACATGTTTGTTGACCCCTTCAAAGAACTCTAATAGATTAGTAAGACATGATTTCCCTTGACAGAAACCATGTTGACTTTTGCCCAACAATTTATGTTCTTCTATGTGTCGGACAATTTTATTCTTTACTATTGTTTCAACTAATTTGCCCGGTACTGACGTTAGACTTACTGGTCTGTAGTTGCCGGGATCATCTCTAGAGCCCTTTTTAAATATTGGCGTTACATTAGCTATCTTCCAGTCATTGGGTACAGAAGCCGATTTAAAGGACAGGTTACAAACCATAATTAATAGTCCCGCAATTTCACATTTGAGTTCTTTCAGAACTCTTGGGTGAATGCCATCTGGTCCCGGTGACTTGTTACCATTAAGTTTATCAATTAATTCCAAAACCTCCTCTAGTGACACTTCAATCTGTGACTATTCCTCAGATTTGTCACCTACAAAGGATGGCTCAGGTTTGGGAATCTCCCTAACATCCTCAGCCATGAAGCAAAGAATTCATTTAGTTTCTCTACAATGACTTTATCGTCTATAAGTGCTCCTTTTGTATCACGATCGTCCAGGGGCCCCACTGGTTGTTTAACAGGCTTCCTGCTTCTGATGTACTTAAAAAACATTTTGTTATTACCTTTTGAGTTTTTGGCTAGCTGTTCTTCAAACTCCTTTTTGGCTTTTCTTATTACATTTTTACATTTAATTTGGCAGTGTTTATGCTCCTTTCTATTTACCTCACTAGGATTTGACTTCCACTTTTTAAAAGATGCCTTTTTATCTCTCACTGCTTCTTTTACATAGTTGTTAAGCCATGGTGGCTCTTTTTTAGTTATTTTATTGTGTTTTTTAATTTGGGGTATACATTTAATTTGGGCCTCTATTATGGTGTCTTTGAATCACACTTGGCTCACAATTTGGAGGGTTTGTTAGCACCCTTAAGGCCTTAGAAGAATTACTTTATTTTTCATGAAGTTTAGATTCTGAAGCACAAGATGGCAACCCTAAAAAAAGTGTTTGCTCACTGAATCACTGCAATTTGGCCCAATTTGTCTCTTGAGCTAAGTCTACACTTGGCAGTTTAAAGCGCTGCCGCGGCAGTGCTTTAAAAGAACAGTGTGGTCGTGCGCGAGCACTGGGAAGACAGTTCTCCCAGCGCTCTAGGTAAACCACCTCATGCTCCCAGCACTTGGGTCCTGTCTACACTGGTGCTTTACAGCACTGAAACTTGTTGCGCTTGGGGGTGGTGGTGCTGGTGGTGTTTTCACACCCTTGAGCAAGAAAGTTTCAGCGCAGTAGCTTCCCAATGTAGACAGGCCCTTGGTTTCAGTTATTTTCCCTTGTAGCTCCCAGAATTACTTAAATCTGTCGTTTCCCCGGCCATCTGATAATGAGTTCTGCACAACTGAATTTTCCAATGACTTGATATTTAGGCTTCTGAATAGTATCAAGTCTTGAAATGCAGTCTTGAAATTAGTGATTTTCTTTTCAAGTGTTTGATTTAATGTCTATAAAGGAGATGAAAAGCTGAGTTTACCACTTCTGTAACTTGCTCCTTTTTTTATCTTCAAGGATTTTTGGGTCCTTAAGCAGACCCAGGGGCTCAAGGAATTTATGAATGTAGCAGAATCATGGATCCAGGAGTTATTCCCCAAATCGTCTGAACAGGAAAAAGTCTTTTTTCATTATATTGACGTGAGTCCAAAAAATCCCAGTGAGACTGATTTTTTGATTGCTATTAAAAATAGTCAACTGATAGGCTTGTTCTATTCCTAGATGTGGCATCAGCTCATTTCCGCTGGACTGTTCTGTGATGAGTGGACCCGGGACTGGCGAAAACGTATTAAATCTTTGTTTGCAGAGTGGCTAAAAAGGGTGAGTTGACTAATTGACAATCAGAAAGATGGTCGTTCCCTCACAGAACTTAAACGGAGATACAGACAGATGGGGAAGACAGCAGTGGGATGATTATTATTGGAAGAATAAACAACAGTAGCAGAGTACCATGGGGGACCATCACAGCATCACCTGTTTTTAAGGAGAGATTTAGAGGGAGGTGGAGTATGAGGGACAGAGTAGGGACCAGCTGTGAAGGTCCTGGAAAGTAGAGTTGGGGAACATTTTTGGACAAAATTTTTTTTGCTGAAAAAAGCAAATTCGGTGACATCAAAACAATTTTGCAAATTTATGTTGCTTTCACTCAGTTGCTTTGGTTGGTTGAAAACAAAACAAAACCAAACAGAAAAAAACACCATTTTTGTTTTGACATTTATCAACTGAAATGTTTCAAGTTTTTGATTTGAAATGTGACTTTTCATTTAGAAATTTCCTTTGATTTTATTTTTTTTTAAATAGTTTAAAAATGCTTGAAATCAAAATGAAATGTTTGACCCAAAACAGATATTTTTCTTGATTTGTTTGGAATTGTCAGCAAACCAAAATAACCCCACAACCATTATTCACACAGCTGTAGGCAGCATAGCATCAGTTGTGTTTAAGGAAATATTTAGAAGAAGAGCGATGAGAGGCAGGGTGAGTACCAGCAGTGCAGGTCCAGAAAAGTGAAGACAAGTACTCTGTGCTTGATATGGTGGAGCGGAGAAAATGCCACAGTGTCGGGTGTGATGTGATCAAAGTGATGAACCAGGACAATGATCTTTGTGGCAGGGTTTTGAAAAGATTCAATGGAGGATGGGGGGAAGATGGGATTTGTCCAGGCCAGAGAGGAGGAGGTTACAGCTGTATAGATATGAGATGATGAGGGGCTAGATGAGAAGGTTAAGGGGTGACTTGATCACAGTCTCTAAGCACCTACATGGAGAACAAATATTAAATAATGGGCTCTTCAGTCTAACAGAGAAAGGTCTAATATAATCTAGTGACTGGCAGTTGAAGCTAGACAAATTCAGACTGGAAATGTGTAAAATGTTATCAGTGAGGGGAATAAACCATTGGAACAATTTACCAAGGGTTGTAGTAGATTCTCCATCACTGGCAATTTTAAAATCAAGTTTGGATGTTTTTTCTAAGAAATCTGCTCTAGTTCAAATAGAATTAAATCAGGGAAGTTCTTTCAGTGATGGGGTCCCTGGTTTATTTCACTGAAGGTAATGCGTGTGCGCCATGCACCCAGAGTTTTTCAGTGTACTGGCGTCTGTCAGTCCACGCATGTGTCCTTACATTGCCTGGTGGTTTTGCCCAAGGTGATAAAGGATGGGGCAGACTGACTGTGTCTTCAGTTCCTTCTTACTGCCGCATGGTCTAAGTCACAGCTTCTGTTGGCCTCTCATCCTTGGTGATGGATTTTCCAAATAAAATGGTTTTACTCTTTACTTAGTTAGGAATTTTAGTGGTTTATGTAGTAGTTTCGTGTTTCTGAGAGTTTCATAGAGTTAAGGACCGGGGACACCATTTTGGCAGTTTCCAAACAAAAATACCTCCAACCCCTGCCCCATCCATCACCCATGTCTGGGTACTGCATATAGGCAGGATCTTCCATGGTGTTCAGTAGTAATTTTCTTGTTTCTGAAAGTTCTGAAAGTCTCTGGACTTCGTTTGTTCTCTCTCAATGATTCCATTGTCTTCCTCGCACCCCTGCCTACCTAGGTACTGCTTGTTAATTACTTGAAGAAGAAGGGGAGGTTATTTACCTGTAACTGGAGGTTCTTTGAGATGTGTGGTCCCTGTCTGTATTCCAAACCCTTTGCTGCGGATCTGATAGGTCTGCAGTGAAGAAGGAATCGAAGACACAGTTGGTCCACCCCACCCTTTATTGCCTCAGGCAAAACCACAATGTAAGAGTGTATGCACAGACTGATGGATACTAGTACTTTGAAAAGCTCCAGCTCTGGGCATCCCTCAGTGGAATACAGATAGTGACTACACATCTTGAAGAATCTCCAGTTACAGGTAAGTAACCTCCCCTTCTCTGGCCTGTATTACACAGGAGGTCAGACTAGATGATCACAGTGGTCCTTCTGGCCTTGGAATCTATGACCTGATTCCTCGTGGATTTGCAACCTGTGCATCACTTACACCTGTGCAAAGGGAAAGTAAATTGCCACCATCAGGGGTATGATCAGGTGTCATTTCACCCCCACTTGACATTGGAGCGAATGATGTCCCACAGCACCAGGAAAGGAGAGAATCAGGCCCATAATATTTAAGGGGCTGATTCACCACCATGTTACTCCAGTCCTACGCACTGAAATAGTGATAGGCAGCTCCTCAGCTGGTCTACGTTGGCGGGACTCCAGTGTGGCCCTGCTGATTTACACCAGCGGAGGATCTGACGTCAGGGGATGGATCACTTGATAATTGCCCTGATCTGTTCGTTCCCTTTGAAGCACCTGGCATTGGCCACTCCGCCAGGAGTACAATGGTTCATCTCACCCAGTATCCTGAGTTAGATGAACCATTGTACTCCTGGGGGAATTCTGCGCCACTGCGCAATGCAGCATGTTGCAGAAATTAATGTTTTTTGCACAGAATTTCCTTTCCCCCACAGAAATGGTTTGCAGTACTGCTGACTGCCACTAGGGGCCTCTGGACCTGGCAGAGCCCAGCTCACACATGGAAGACACTGCTGGGGGAGGGGGAAGGAGCTAGAGGGTCCTGATGCTGTTCCCAGCGTGCCCTGAGGGAAGGAGATGGTGGTGCGCAGCAAATGCCACACAAGCCTGGGACCCAGCATCAGGCTGTTTCTACTCTGGATCCCTGTGTCCTGAGGGGGAGGGGGTGGGTGGCTGGGCTCGGGGAGGGGGGGGAGAAGCTGTGGGTATCTGGGCAAGGGGGCCCCCCGCAGCTGGGCTCTGCATGAGAGGAGTTGTGGGTGTCTGGCCCCCTGGCTGGGCTCTGACTGGGGATGGGGCAGAGAAACAGGAACTTGGGTTGTCATCGGGGTTTCTTTAACTCTCTACTCCTGGGGGAAATCTTTTGTGTGTCTGTATTGTTACAGACATACTTGCTGACAGGTATTTTGAAATAAATTACCAAAATAATTGAAACTGGTGTGATTATGTAGTGTTCTTTTGACAAATAACATTTGCAGAATTTTAAAATATTGTGGGCAGAATTTTAAAATTTTTGGCACAGAATTCCCCCAGGAGTACCATTGGTCAGTGTGGCCATTGTTATGTTCCTATCTGACTCTTCATGTGTTTTAAGAAAGGTTTTTCTGAGGGTATAAAGGATGGTTACATAACAAATGTTTCCTTGTTCTAGGTGAACCATAAACATCTGTTTGATCACTACTTGGTTTTCATTAACATTATCAAGTACCGAGATACAGAACTGGAAAACTGCTTTTCACAACACATCATTCAGAGTATCAAAGGGCTGACAAAAAGCAAGGTATAGCAGAATCTCTCTTTCCTCCTGTGTAACGCCTACCTGACCTTCACTGAACAGAGGGACCAGAAGCCAGGAAATTCTGAGCTCTGTTCCCCACTCTGCTATGTTGGATGGTTTTGTGCATGTTTATTATACTATTGGTCACACTTTACATGAGGGGAACACTTCCAAATAGATTATAAAGTGTTACTAAATGATTAATAGGTGTTATAAGGGGCAATTTTTTGGAGGGGCAAATAGTTTTTCT
>NW_020665277.1:7424577-7550795 GCF_002925995.2 Terrapene triunguis
TTTTGAGTCAACTAGAAACTGTTTGATTCAAAATAGCATTTTCTGAGTTTTAAGTTCAACAAGAAACTTAATAAACAAAGGGGTTTTAGTTCAGCCCCTAAATTAAAAATTCATTATTCCATCAACTGTAGTTATATGTTACAGACGTGAGTAGTACTTTATACACTGGTACAAAAACATCAGCAGAAGAGGAGAGATCGTTTTAAGCTGTGTGTGTGTGTGTGTGTGTCTGTGTGTGTAAAATATCTCTACCCATGTAGTTAGAAAATATTCTTTCTTATAGAAGTCAGTGTTGAAAGAAATTCTTCGCAAATTTTCAAAGACGAACAAGCCAATTCTTGCACAAATCGTATCTACTATCATTGAAAATATGTGGACTGAAGAATTGAATCAAATAGAGAATGCTAACCGGTTTGAAAAGAACACAGCCGACGTTCTCATACAGCTACTCAACTCCTCCATGGGCTTGGATATTATCTTAACTGTCCGTGAGTTTCTATATGGACGTTTTGTTCCAATGACCTCAGAATGGGTTCAACTTATTGGGATCATAGTTAAGTGAAAAGGAGTTGGCTGGGTGCCAAATCCCACTAGTCAGCTATCTCCAGCTGTAGGTGCCTTAAATGCCTTTGAAAATCTGGCCTTTAGAGTCTTAAGACTAAAGCTGGGTAACATTTATTTAGACACAACTTTTTTTTTGGCAAAAAATATAGATTCAGCATCAACATTTTATAAATGTGTGTCCATTTCACCAAATTGTTTTGATGGGAGGGAGGGGGGAATTGAAATGTTTCGTTTTGACATTTTGGAAAAAAAGTTTCAATTTTTGAGTTTGAAACAGCTGTTTATGTTGAAATTACCTTCAATTTTATAAAAATAAAATAGAAAAAAAACATTAAAAATGCACAAAGCCATAACAAAATGGTTTTGCCAGGAAATAAAATTATTTCAACTTTTTGATTCACCAAAAGTTTCACAAAATTTCAATTTTGGGTCTACTCAAAATGATTTCCCCCCTGATTTTTTTGGAATTACCGGTGAACTGATAAATCTATTATTTGCCCAGCTCTACTTAGGAGTATGCAAGGGCTTATCATAATGCAGCTGAGTTGTCCCAGAGAAGTCAAGGAAGTGAGAAACAGTTAACATTTTCTGGGGTTTATTGTTAAAACAAAGAAGAAAACTCCAGTGCATTTTCTGAAATCGTTCCCAGCATCTCACTATATTTTTTGTATTTTGCAGAAAATTTGAAGCCCAAGGTTCAAAATCAAATCAGCAGAGATGCACGACTGTTGCTTTCAAAAGTGTCTGAGTTGTTCTCCTTTGTGGGTCGTAGTATATTTTCGGGAGACATCCCATTCAATGTACTATCTGCCATTCTACAACACATGCAGGAATTTGCCAAGATGCTGACACTCATCGGTGAGTTTGCAGCTTCATACTTTTATCCCTAAGAGGTGCCTTAAACATATTAATTTTTATGTAACACAGTCAGAAAGGAAAAATGAATATCAAATGCAAAACCATATGTTATTGCAACTTCTATAGAACATAAAACCAATTGTTGTTAATAAATACAATATTCAAAGGTGGAGTCTTAAAATATGGGGGGGAGGTAATTGAAAACCACTGTGTTAAATGTGATGGATTGAATTTTATGCATATCTAGTAGCAGTTAGATATTTGCAGCCCCATTTATTTTAAACATACAGTTGCATTCTAAGCATTTACAATATTCAGTTTTGGCTATTTATGCTGGTTACACCGGGAGCTCCAATACCTCATGCTGCTTGCAAAATCTTTGTATGTTTAGTAAAAAGTTGTGGGACAGGTTCTCTTCCAAGCTCTTCCCACAAAATAAACTCCACCCACACCTCTCAGTGCTATTATCTGAGGCTCTCTGCAGACTCAGGCAGATATTTGTTGCTGCATCAGTTACATTCAGGGCAGTTTCCCCATATCACAGTGATTGTCTCAAAAACCCTCTGTATCTCTTTTTCAGAGCCATCTTTCTCTCAATATATAAAGGAAGTGCTGGATGTCAGGGACAACGAATTTGAGCAGCTGAAAAAACAGACACAGCAAAGACGAGCATTTTTGTGTCTGTGCAGCTGCATCATGGAATTCATAAAAGGTACCATCCTGTTCTGTTTTCCGGCAGTACATAATGATGGAATTTATTACACACTTAGTGGATGGGAGGACTGTATCCTGGAAAGCAGTGACACTAGAAACAGGTTAGGGGTCCTGATGGAAATCAACTGAACATGAGCTCCCAGTGCAGTTCAGTGACTAAGAGGGCAAATACAGGAATGTGGCGTGCTTGGGGAAGAGGCAGGGCCAGGGCGGGGATTTGGGGAGGGATCCAATAGGGGAAGGAAGGAAGGGGCTGGGGGTGGGAGGGGCGAGAGCCCCTCCAGGCTCCGCCTGTGCGCCGGAGTGGAGGGCAAAATTGCTTGTTTGTCCAGTGTCCCGACCGAACATCGGTCGGGACGCGGGACAAAGAAGCAAATATCGGGACAGTCCCGATAAAATCGGGACGTCTGGTCACCCTAGAGGGAGCTCAACCTACTGGGCTTATCCAAAAGAAGGTTAAGAGGTGACATGATCCTGGTCTATAAGGATCAACACAAGGAAGGAATAGCTGGGAGCAGAGGGGTCTTTAACCTCCAGACAAAGACAAAGCCAGACCCGCTGGCTGGGAACTGAAGGGAGACAAATTCGGGCTGGGAATAAGGGGCCTGTGTTTACTGGCAAGGGGAATTCACCACTAGAATAGCTCCCCTAGGGATGGGATGGCTTCTCCATCCCTGGGAATCTGACAATGGAGATGGGGCGTCTCTTTCTCAACGCTCCACTCTAGCTCAGCCAGGAGTTACTGGGCTGGATGCAGGAGTCACTGGGGAAGATTCTCTGGCCTGGGTTATGCCGGAAGCTGGATTGGAAGATCGGAATAATTCTTTCTGGCCTCTGTGAATCCGCTTTACAGCTAGACTGAGAATTTTCCTCTGTGGAAGGGTTACACTTGGGGCAGTTCCTCCTTTCAGAATGATTGTCACAGGCTGTCTGCAGACTCAGGCAGATGTCACAGCAGTGGTTACATGCGGGAATTTCCTAATACTTGAATACTTTGCAACTGTAACCTTCTTTCAGTGCAGCTCTCTGTATTTAATTACATTTATAATGTTTACTGTCCCACCCTCTATGACTCTGCTACACACAGAGTTAGCTGCTATCCCAGATAACCATGTCATTATTTTATTGAAAGACCATGAGAATTATGAATGTTCATATAAAAATCTAGTTGCCATGGCCATTTAAAGGGCAAATGTTTTTCTACAAGATCTGCTCTAGTTCACACAGGATTATTTTGGGGAAGTCCTGTGTCCTGTGTTATACAGATGGTGAGACTAGATAATCACAGTGATTCTTTCTGGCCTTGGTATCTATTAATTACATGTTAATAAATCTCTATCCCCGCACTGTTTAGTTGATGTAGGTGCCATGGAAAAAAGCGTTGCAATTAAACAGAGCATTAAGGATCAGATGCTGGTGAAGAAATACTCCATACGTGGAAAGGAGAAAAGTGAAGATCTGCAGTCGCACCCACTCGCTAAATACGACAACATGGTTAGAAAAGTTCATACCCTACAGGAAAGCCAGTTCTTCCGGAAACTGTGGAAGCTGAAAGCGGAACTTGCCAAGGATGTTTTCCCAGACAAAGCCCTTCTTTCCCTGGATGAAGTGCAGGAAAACATTTACCTCCCGGCCATGGTCGATTTTCAAACCACCTATCTGGCCCTTAAAAATTTTTCCATCAGTCTTGGTGACATTGAGAGACAGTTTGAAAACATCATGCTAACAGATGAAAAGCTGCTCAGAGAGGAATTTAAAATCATGGAGAAGAGCGAGGGAGGACCCAGCAGCAAGTCTGAGTGGGCTGAGGCCGCGGTGGTTAAGATTACAAGCTACTTGAAGCTCTCCACGGTGGTGAAGACAGCCAAAATGATAGATGAGCTACGAAAGATACTGGGACTCAGTGGAGATTTCCAGCTCCTTGATGACCTGACCAAATACGTACGTAGGACTCTCATAGATATCATTGGAGCAATTGGTTAGACAAATGCAGTCTCGTTTTGCATTGCATTTGATTTACTCATCATGATCTCATTTACTCAGGTGAAAGCCTGGAGTGACTCCATGGAAAACACTGGAGTTCCAGTGATGTAAAAATGGCATAAGCAAGATTAATTTGTTTTAAATTGTTTATATTATGTAGCTGCTAGAAGCCCTAACCTGAGATCAGGGCCTGTCAGGCCGGACGCTGCACAGACTCAGTGACAGAGATCAGGGCACCATTGCGCTAGGTGCTGCACAGACTTTCAGTCCTAGATTCACAAAGCTACTGAACTTTTAGGTGCCTAGAAAATCACAGGAACAACACTGCAATCCACATAGCCTGGGTTAGGTGCCCAGGCTCCTTGTACAATGAGTGGAGAGAGAGAGGTGCCTACGAATGGGGAGCTACCTAAGCTAGCCAGTGGGAGATGCCTACAACAGGGGTAATGTGCAGGCTCTGCCCCTCTCTTGGAGATAGGTGCCTACGTCAGGGCTGCAGGGAGGCACTTATCTCTGTCAGGGATTCACAGCTGGCCTGGGAACCCTCTTTGGGGTTCAGTGCCTAAGGCATTTTTGCAATAATTTTAGTCACATTAATAACAAAGGGTGTGAATTAGAACCAGTTCAGTTAATTCGGTGAACAGTTCTTTTCTTGGATAAGAGTGGGCCAAGTCAAAAGTGACTTTAGCTAACTCAACTTCAACCACTTTTATTCCAAAATGAGAGTGTCCAACAAACAGACTTCCACCAAAATTACTAAATCAGTTCTAAGAACCTGAGTTAGTTAAACCAATGCATGTTTGTGTGTAGATCAGTCCTAAAAATCCACAATAGTGAATGGCTGAGCAGACTTTTAGAGACTCCCACAGGATTATATTATTAACTGTTGCCAGCATTAGTAGGGAGCAGAGCTAAGGTTGCATAGTGGGAGTGGCATGTACTTTAATTTTGGATTTCCTGGTTTTCAGAGGTTTATGTTTCAGAGGTTTAAGTTTGGCCACTCTCCACATTCTAGAAGGGCGCAAGGCATCACTGGGCAACCTTAACTCTGCGTTAACAAAGTTTTGGGGGCAAGGACAGTTTTTTTTACTCTGGGTTTGTGCAGCTCCTAGTGCAACATAAACAATAAGTTAATTAAAATGAATGCTTGTCTCATTTCTTTGCTAAGAAAAACAGTTCTTTATCCTGTATTTTAACAGGAAGACGAGGACTTCAAGGACAAGACTCTTGGTTATATAACTCATGATATTGTAAAGGTTAAAGATACTCTGAGTAACATCCCTGAGAGTGTGCTTGACTTCTTGAAGGAACTTCTTGAGTGTGCAAAGAAAGACTTTATCTCTTGGATCACAACCGTCATAAAAGGTGCACTTTAGACCAGTATTTATAAGCTAAGTAAGAATTTAGGGCCAATGGTGTAGCCCTTACTTGCTTGAGTTCATAAGTTCATAGTGGGTCGGAGATAGGTTTGTTATTGTAATGCATATGGTGAGTTTTCAAGTGTTTGAATTGTAACAGTTAGGGAAATTTTCAGCAATATTTTATAATTGGTCCTTCATTGTCTTTCTGAAGATCAGATTATGTTAAAGATAATTCTGGAGTTCTGTTCTCACAAAAGTTCTGTGACTGTAGCTAGAAAAAAATCAAGATCTTTCTGCAGCAATTTCCTTCTTTTTTTAGTAAAGGAAACTAATAATGAGACAGTGGAACTCTCTGCCACGGGGGTTGTTGCTGGACATTTATATGTGTAGTGAAGAACATTTGGACAGGCATTGGTTTGGGGTAGGGAATTATGAAATGGAGCAAAATATTTTTCTCCCACGTATGTCATAAGGTGTCCAGTAGCAGAGCGCTTTGTAAGGTCAGTAGGAAAGAGGTTACATGTTGCACTTGTAATGTTGCACTTTCTGAGCACATTAAGAGGTGAACTGCCAGAGAAGGTGACTGTACTGTGGGTAAAAAAAACAATAAGGAGTCCAGTGGCACCTTAAAGACTAACAGATTTATTTAGGCATAAGCTTTCGTGGGCAAAAAACCCCCTTTGTCAGATGCATGGAGTGGAAGTTACAGATACAGGCATAAATATACTGGCACATGAAAAGAAGGGAGTTACCTTACAAGTGGAGAACCAGTGTTGACAAGGCCAATTCAGTCAGGGTGGATGTGGCCCACTCCCAATAGTTGTGAGGAGGTGTCAATACCAATAATGTGATATATGCCATCATGTGCCAGCAATGCCCCTCTACCATGTACATTGGCCAAACCGAACAGTCTCTACATGAAAGAATAAATGGACACAAATCAGACCTCAGGAATGGTAACATACAAAAACCAGTAGGGGAGCACTTCAGTCTCCCTGGACACTCAGTAACAGATTTAAAAGTAGCCATCCTTCAACAAAAAAACCTTCAGAAACAGACTTCAAAGAGAAACTGCAGAGCTGCAATTCATTTGCAAACTTAACACCATTAATTTGGGGTTAAATAGGGACTCACTACAAAAGCAATTTCCCCTCTCTTGGTATTGACATCTCCTCATCAAGTGCCACCGGACTCCTCATTGTTTTTGTGGATATAGACTAACCCGGCTACCCCCCTGATACTTTTACTATTGGTGGAAATGAGCAGAAATGTTTGAAAAAGTGTTGGGTTTTTTCCTCCAGGGGAAAAAAAATCAGCTTCAAAACCCGGAAAAAATCTTGACTTTTGGCAACCAAAAACTTGTGGTTGAAAACTGCCAAAAATCTAAAAAATGGAAAAAAAAATCATTGTTCCAAGTTTCTGGTTTTCCAATCAAAAATAAAAAAATTCTGAGGAAAACAGAGACTTTCTACAAAAAATTTTTTTAGTCAAAAACACATTTTTATTTCTAAAAAAAGTTTTGATGGAAAATTTCTGACCATTCCTAGATTTGAGATTTTATTCATTTGATTTAATTGGCATATCCAAACGGAGCAACAACAGGGATTTTTCAGCGTTGGAGGGCAAAGACATTGCAGCTTTTGACTGAAACTATTTGTAGATTCCTGAGCATTCTTAGATTACTTGTTTCACACTCATTGTTGGATTTTTTTTTCTTGCAGACAAAACGGAACTTCCTACATTTGTGGAGCTGGCATCCATTTCTGCAGGAGAAAATGACATGGACATTGACAAAGTGAGGTTCTTCCGAGACGCTGTCTCTGCCTCTGTGCCCATCTTATTCGACTTGACTCCGGAATCAGGGTTTGAAGCTTTTTCCTCAGCTCTAAGTCCCATCAGAGACGCTGTAGAAAATGACAATAAACTTCCAAAGAAGCTAGTAAGTTTTGCTGTTTTCTGCTCAAAATAAATATCTTAAAGACACATTGTGACGTGGAATTTTAAAACAAGTAATGTTGGCTGAAATCATTACAAGTTGGGTGGGTGCACAATCGGTTGAAAGATCGTACTCAAAAAGTAGTTATCAATGGTTCACTGTCACACTGGGAGGACGTATCTAATGAGGTCCTGCAGGTTCAGTACTAGTCAATATTTTCATTAATGACTTGGATAATGGAGTGGAGAGTGTGCTTATAAAATTTACAGATGATACCAAGCGGAGAAGGGTTGCAAGCACATTGGAGGGCAGGATTAGAATTCAAAATAACCTTGACAAATCGGAGAATTGGTCTGAAATCAACAAGATGAAATTCAGTGAAGACAAGTGCAAAGTACAACACTTAGGAAGGAAATATCAAATGTGCAACTATAAAGCGGGGAATAGCTGGCAAATTATTATTTTTAAATTAATGGAGATATCCTATCTCCTAGAACTGGAAGGGACCTTGAAAGGTCATTGAGTCTAGCCCCCTGCCTTCACCAGCAGGACCAAGTACTGATTTTACCCCAGATCCCTAAGTGGCCCCCTCAAGGATTGAACTCACAACCCTGCGTTTAGCAGGCCAATGCGCAAACCACTGAGCTATCCCTCTTTATAACAAGGTGGAGTACTGCTGAAAAGGATCTGGGGGTTATAGTGAATCACAAACAGTGTGAGTCAACAGTGTGATGCAGTTGGAAAAAAGGCTAATATCATTCAGGGGTGTATTTCCAGGAGTGTTGTATGTAAGACATGGGAGGTAATTGTCTTGCTGTACTCGGCGCTGGTAAGGCCTCAGCTGGATACTGTGTCCAGGTCTGGGCGCTACATTTTAGGAGAGATGTGGACAAATTGGAGAGAGTCCAGAGGACAGCAACAAAAATGACAAAAGGGTTAGAAAACCTGACCTGTGAGGAACGGTTAAAAAAAACCTGGGCATGTTTAATCTTGAGAAAATAAGATTGAGGGGGGACCTGGTGGTCTTCAAATATGTTATAAAGAGGACTGTAATCAGCTGTCCTCAATGTCTGCTGGAGGTAGGACAAGAAGTAATGGGCTTAATCTGCAGCAAGGGAGATTTAGGTTAGATATTAGGAAAAACTTTCTAGCTACAAGGATATTTAAGCTCTGGAATAGGCTTCCAAGGGAGGCCATCTTTGGAGGATGGAGCAGGTTGAGCAAACATTTGTCAGGGATGGTCCTGCCTCGGCACAGGAGGGTGGACTTTATGAACCCTTGAGGTCCCTTCCAGCCCTACATTTCTCTGATTCTATTATTAAGGGCTGGGGTAAAATTTTCAGAAATGTGTCATTGACTTAGGAGCCTGTCACATTTTTAGAAGTGATTTAGGCACTTAGGAGCCTAATGCCTCATTGAAATTCAATTAGTGCATCTGGCATATAAATATCTTGCAACGCTGGCTAAAACAGTGCCATGCGAACGCCTGTTCTGGCTTTCAGGTGACATTGTAAACAACAAGGGGGCAGCATTATCTCCTGCAAATGTAAACAGACTTGATTGTCTGAGCAATTGGCTGAACAAGAAGTAGGACTGAGTGGACTTGTAGGCTCTAAAGTTTTACATTTTTTAATTTTTGAATGCAGTTATATTTTTGTACATAATTCTACATTTGTAAGTTCAACTTTCATGATAAAGGATTGCACTTCAGTACTTGCATTAGGTGAATTGAAAAAAAGTATTTCTTTTGTTTTTTACGGTGCAAATATTTGTAATGAAAAATAAATATAAAGTGAGCACTGTACACTTTCTATTCTGTGTTGTAACTGAAATCAATATATTTAAAAATGTAGAAAACATCCAAAATATTTAAATAATTGGTATTATTGTTTAACAGCATGATTAATCACGATTAATTTTTTTAATCGCTTGACAGCCCTAAAAGAAATAACATGCATGCATGTCACCCCCAAAGGAGTTTCCCAGACACTTTAATTTAAACACACTGGATTAGAAACAAACAAAAAAATAAGTTTATTAACTACAAAGAGAGAGATTTTAAAGAGTACAAGTAATAAAGCATAAAAGTCAGAAATGGTTATGAGAATAATAAAGATAAAAACGCTACTAGTGCTTAACTTAATAAATTGTGTTAAATTCAAAGCAAACTTTTTTCACCGCATGCTGTCAGCAGTATTACTGACCACACTTCTTAGGTCAGAACCCCTTTTCCAGTTCAATGGCTGCTTCCTTTGTCCTTTCTGGTGCAGTGAATCGATGGGCAGGGGGCAAGGGGTGTCTTGGGGTGCTTGTCCCTCCTTTTTATAGTGTCAGTCCCCCTCTTGAGAAACATTTCCAGTGGAGATTCAGGAGACAAAGAGTCTATGGAGAAGGATGTTCCCTGCTGCTTTCCCTCACCTGTTTGAGGTTTCTATGTCTACCCTTCCCGCTTGATGACTCTCTTTACCACTGAAATGCAGATTAAACAGAGCATCCATTCTTTTGTTTGAGACAGGCCTGTTTGCCAACTTCTGCTGTGGTTTGGAACATGTATTAGTAACATTATATAATGAAATCTTGTAACTTCACATACAGTGTTGCCACACATATTTTATTAGGAGAATATTGACCTGCAAATTATGAGTTTTCAGATGATACATCGCAAGGCATCCTTTGTAGAAAGATTATTACAATAGTGTGTAGAGTAGTGGTCTCCAAGTAGTCACCCCCAGGGGGTGCACAAGAGGATCGTTGGAGGTGTGTGGCAGGAGGGGCGTCTTCAGCAGTTCAGGCGGGAGTCCGAGTTTTTTTTTTTTTTTTTTTTTTTGCTTTGGCAAAAATGGTAGAGCTGGCGCGGCAGGGGGTGTATGCTGAAATTTTTTTTACTGATAGGGGTGTGCGATCAAAAAAGTTTGGAGACCACTGGTGTAGAGTATGGACACAGGTAAATTCTTGGTCCCTTGAAAATGATACTCTTGCTCTCCACACCATTTTTGTTCTTTATAATTGTTTCGGTCATAGGAGTGATTTTTTTTTTAACCAAAATATTTAACTCCGCATAGCCCCTAGCATGCACATAGTTATACTGGTGCCCTACACTTATTCCCCTTCCAATACAGGAATAGCTATGCTGGTATAAGCACAATTACATCAATTTAACTGTATTCTCACTAGGAGAGTGGTAGGTTTAATGTGGTGTCATCCTTTATTTTTTTAAATGACGTGCTGAAAAGAGAAAACTTTGGTAGGGAGTTAAGCTGAGGTGAGGGAAAAAGAGGAGTGCAATAGTTATATATAATGTTACCTCAGCATTCCTCTAGCCCCTCACCCCAAATGTGTTTCTGTCTATCATTTGGGCCCTTCAGAACTCCTATGTGCCACCACTTCCTTTGCCATCTTTGCCAATGGAAATGATGCTAACTCTTTTTCTCAGGGAGGTTGTGAGGGGAGTGAACACTACAGTCACTGGGTACTATAGGTATCTCAGCGAGCGTTCTGGTGTGTGTGGCTTTATTCCTTCTTCTAGAACTAATACATTAATTTTTTTTAATAGAAAGATTCCTGTCACAACAGAGAGTGGCTGCAAACGGTCCATGATTGTCATGGGTCTGTGGAGCGCTCCTCGATGTCTCAGGCCAGGGCCATCAATGGCAACGGGATTTTTATCATCTCCACACCTCAGAAATTCAAGGTAAAAGTTCAGCAGCATTTAATACAAGGCCCGTATTTTCAAAGTGATCCTGGCTGCCCAAATTGAGCTGCCTGAAAGAGGCCTATTTTTCAAGGGTGGGGGCTGTGGTATATTAAAAGCTCTGTTAAAATGGGAGGCTGTCACTTTAAAAGTTAAGTTTTTCCTGATCCTGCTTGCAGGCTCTAGGGAAACATGTAATCAGAGTCAGTCTGGAAAGAGCCAACCTGGAGCAAGGTGGAGTGAGTTGTGCCTCTCTGCCTTACGGAGCAGCCTGTTCTCTCTCTCTCTCTGTCAGGATCCTTGCGTGTTATTGTTATGAATTCTAAGAAATAAAGTAGTGTCATGATGCAAACTTCCAGCAAGAGTATTATATATTTATTTAACTTCTCTGTGTGTGCCGTGAACATAACAGGAGCTCAGCACTGTCTGAAAATCAGCCAGTGCTGATTTTAGGAGCCACTCTGGGCCCCCAAAATCACTAGTCACTGAGTCTACGGACTTAAGATCATCCCTTTTCCCCATTCAGGCCTGGTTCATACTAGAAGCTCCAGACCCAAGAGTTGGAATCTGGCCATGATTTTCAGAAGCGACCAATGATTTTGAATATCCAGTTGGAAGCACCTTAACAATGGGTGCTCAGATATGTCTGAAAATCAGGCTCCTTTAAGATGTTTCAAGTTGGTCCCAAAAAATCATAGCACCCCAAATAATTCATTTTGCTTCTGCATATCTTTGGTCCACTGTACATAACACCTTCAAAGATCTAGAATGATTCTTCCCCCTTTCCTGTCTTGCACAGGTAAAATGAAATGAGTAGATTTCTAAGATTAAAACCCTTGCAGAATAACAGATTCTGAAATGCTTTGTATTGGCCTCGATGGGTGCACATGTTGGTTCCACAGAATAAAGACACAGCAGCATTTATCTTTTTAATTCTGTTTTCCCTCCAGCCTTCTCTGGATAATTGCATTTCACTGCTGCTGCCAGGGGATGTCGCGGAAAAGGCTGCTCAAGGAGACCAGACAGACAAGACGGACTCTAGAATGTACAGCCTGGCTCAGCTCACGGAGCTGCAGAACAAGCTCATGCTGATAGCCACAAAGGCTGAGCAGGGCAGAGAAGAGGTGAACAGGTTCCTGGAGGTAAATCCCGATCTCTGCATTAACCAGGAAATGTGACTTTTTGTACTCCTTTCTAATTGTGCTCCCTTTTGACGGGAAGCTCCATTTCTCCAGCAACATGCCTTCCTGTTCCAGAACTGATGTTTTGGAGGAGACTGTCTCATGCCTTTAGTTCAGTGTCAGGAGGCCAAGGTAGGAACTGGAATTTCCATTCCATGGGAAATTCTGATATTTTGACATTTGTTTTCATTCCAAATAGAATCAAAAACAATAACAAAAAAGGAAATATCAGATTAAATTAAATTTTTGAAACACAAACTCAGAGTTGCCATAGACCAGGTGCAGCTCTGAGGTTGCAAGCAGGAAGCTGGGGGAACTTGGGGGGAGGGCTGAGTGGGAAGTAATTTTCCCATCCTTAGAGAATTTTCCCTACAGGAATTGGGACAAAAAGTCCAAATGTCAAAATTTTTCACTAACTGAAAATCCAAAGCATTTTTTAAGTTCAGGTCAATTAAAATGTATTCTTGCAATACTGTCAAAACAATTTGTTCTGATTTTTATCTTTTTCATTTTCATTTTTTTTAGTGTAAATTAAGTTAAATTTCAAAACAAAAAATCTTTTTGAAGTAAAAAATTGGAACTTTTTGTTTCAAAAATATAAAAATGGGATGTTTCAGTAATTTTGAACATTTTTTTCTCTACATTTTTTGAGTTGGGAAATTTGTCACAACCATCTCTGTTTTGTGAACAGTTTTGATTTTGACAAATTGGCATTTTTTAGTGAAATTTTTTTTTGTAAAAAAATGTCTTACCTGATTTCTTGAAAGTTCTCAGCACTTATTTCTAGGTCCAGGGCAGCTGAACTGCGGAGCCCAATGTGACGAGATCCCCAGGGTGCAGCCTGGGACTGTGGGACAACTGAGTCCCCTTAACTCTCCAGCCTGGGCTCTCTCACACAATGCTTTGCTAGTGACCAGCAGCAAACCCCTCCATATATGGAGCCCCACACCCAGCTAGATTGCATGAATGCTCCCAGAGCCACTCATGAATCACACAGAGAAAGGCACCAGCTGAATCTCCCCAGATCCCAGCCTTGCACCTCAGGAATATACCATCGAGACAATCAGTGCATTTACCAAACCAAACGTCTTTATTAATGATCTGGATGTAGGAATAGAGAGCATGCTGATCAAATTTGCAGATGACACAAAGCTGAGGGGATTGCCAACACTTTGGAGGACAGATTCAGAGGGATCTTGATAAATTGGAGAACTGGGCTATAGACAACCAAATGAAATTCAACAAAGACAAACGTAAGGAGCTACACTTAGGATAGAAAAAGCAAATGCACAAATACAGAATGGGGGATAACTGGCTCGGCAGCAGCACTACTAAGAATCTGGGACTTGTGGTGGATCACAACCTCAACATGAGTCAGCAATATGAAGCTATTGCAAAAAAAGCAAATGCAATTTTGGGTTGCATTAACAGCGGTGTAGCATGCAAGTCACAGGAGGTGATAGTACTGCTCTATTCGGTGCTGGTTAGGCCTCAGCTGGAGTTCTGTGTCCAGTTTTGGTCTCCAATGTATAGAAAGGTCGTGGAGAAATTGGAGAGGATCCGGAGGTGAGTGACAAAGATGATCACAGGGATGGAATGCAAGTCACACGAGCAAAGGCTGAAGGAACTGGGTATGTTTAGTTTGGAAAAGAGGAGATTAAGGGAGGTTATGATAGCACTCTTCAAATACTTAGAATGCTGAAATAAAAAAAGATGGAGAAAGTTGTTTTCTTTTGCCACAGAGGACAGAACAAGAGGCGAAGGGTTCAAGCTACAGCATAGCGGATTTAGATTAAATCTCAGGAAAAACTTCCTAGCTGTAAGAGCAGTAGGACAATGGAACAGATGTGCCTAGGGAGGTTGTGGAAGTGCCTTCACTAGAGGTTTTCAAAAAGAGGCTGGAGCCAGCTGTCTTGGGTGGCTTAGACACAACAAACCCTGCATCTTGACAGGGGGTTAGAGTAGATGACCCCTGTGATCCCTTTTAGCCCTATGGTTCTATGATTCTAGGCAAAAGGAAATTCTTAACAGATCCTTTCACCTTAAAGAGCAGTGTGAGAATTACAGATCTGTGGAAACAACTAAAGTTCTGAAATGCCTCCACCCGCTTGTAGTGTAGGCTTTTGCGAGCCGGAGGCTTGTCAGCATGACAGGCTAGCATGGTCTCTTCTGACTTCTCCCCTCTGCAGTTCATGCTGCTTACATTTGGCGATGTTCAGCCTTTTGCCCAGGGAAACTCTCTTAGTACTGCCTGACTGTAAAGACCATGGAGGTCCATGGCTGCTCTCACTGTTTGCCCCACTTCTTTCTGTCAGGGGCATGTTTTTCCCATTGATGGTGATTCTCATTAAGAGGTCTTAGGTCTAGTTCAGTATTATCCCTCCATCTTCTCCTTGGTCAAACACCATAAGGACGTCCTTCCAAGAGATGTTTAGCTGGTCTGTCTCCTGTCATCCTAACTACATGCCCACCTCACTGATCTATTTCCCAGCCATCTAATGGGCTGTCATGTGTATTTGCCATATCTTGGAGAGCTCTCCTGGCCTATATAAGCTCAAAACATTCCATGTTCCTAGTATCCAGTCCTTCTTCCATCACTGAGGTCATTTATCCATATCATCATCAGTTGTTTCAAAGGGGTAGCCTTGTTAGTCTGTTTCAGCAAAAGCAACGAGGAGTCCTGTGGCACCTTAAGGCTAACACATTTGTTTGGGCATGAGCTTTCATGGGCTGGAACCCACTTCATCAGATGCATGAAGTGGAAACTTCAGTTTGGCAGGTATATATATGCATGCAAAGATGGGTGTGTTACATTACTATGCGGAGGATCAGTGCTAACGAGGTCAATTCAGTCAGGGTGGATTTGGCCCACTCCTAACAGTTGATGAGAAGGTGTGAATACCAGAAAAGGGAAAATTACTTTTTGTAGTGAGCTAGAGTAAAATGATTTCCCCTCTTTTCATATTCACAGTTTCTCATCAACTGTTAGGAGTGGGCCACATCCACCAGCCCATGAAAGCTTATGCCCAATGAATTTGTTAGTCTTTAAGGTGCCACAGGACCCCTCGTTATCATCATTTGTGTTTTTTCCAGGTTTATTTGAGAAATCCTTAACAGATGTACTTTATATGGGATGCGGTTGTTAGCCTTATTCCAACCCCCAACATGGACAACCAATGGATTGCTCCATGGTCTGGCACCTATCCTATTCAGTGTGGCAGACTCTGTTGGTGGCAAAGCTACCGCTGGCTCAGCTCTCAGGGTCATGAGCACTCAAGCCCTTCCACCACGTCAATCCCCCTCCACCACGTCAGTCTGTAGGAAGGGGCAGAGAAACCCCCTGTTTTTAAATAAAATCCCAGCCTGAGACATTCTTCCCTCAACCATGTATTCGTATTGCCAAGCTCCATCCTTCACCCATGCAGGGCTCACCTGTTCACTGGGGATGGGCCAGGGTGGCATGTTCCCTGACAGTTCCCCAATACCCCCTCCTAGGTAGGGCCCATGTCTTGGCATTGCCGCATGCGCGGCATAGTTTGATACAGGCAAGCAAAAAGCAAGGCATAACTTGGTACGAACCTGCCTCCTTCTGTTATACCAACCATTCCAACTTTTCTTCTTTTAATCCTGCGCACTCTTGACCTCAGTTATACATTGTGGCAATGAATGAAAAATGACGGCATTTAAGCACCTTAAGAAAGGGAGAGAAGTTTTGATT
This sequence comes from Terrapene triunguis, assembly GCF_002925995.2. Taxonomy (NCBI): domain Eukaryota; kingdom Metazoa; phylum Chordata; order Testudines; family Emydidae; genus Terrapene; species Terrapene triunguis. The sequence continues at coordinate 7,440,584 of NW_020665277.1, forward strand.
CAGTTCCATTGACGTCAATGGGAGCTATGTTGGGTTTGATCAACAGAGCACTGAGGCTCTGATTGTCAGAAGGGCTCACAAGAGCAACGTGAATGACTGATTTTGTTGTCCACTGGCTGTTCCGAAAAATAATATTAAAAAGAGACATCTTTCAAGTCAACCTAAAATGATTTATTTTTAATTTTCAGCCCACCAAAAAGTTGAAGAAAAATTCATTTTGGGTTGAACAAAATATTATGATTCACCCAAAATAAAACATTTCATTTTATTTTTGAGCTTTCAAACATGTTTTCTGAGTTTTTAAAATAAAATTGAAGTTAATTTCAAAACAAAAAGTTGTTTTGAATTGAAAAATAGAAAAGTTTCATTTAGAAAATATCTAAACCAAATGTTCCAAATTTTTTGGAATTCGCTTTTAGGGTTTTTTTGCGGGGGGATTGACCAAAACAATTTGATGAATTTGACATAAATTCATGGAAGGTTTTAGTTGTCCTGAAAGTGCTTTTTTGGTGAAAAAAGCTTCAGCCAAAATGTTTCTTTTCCCACCTTTAGTTGTCACTAACTCAGTTGTGTAGTCCATGCTCAGCACCTACCAAAATTAGGCCCTAAAAGGTTGGGTCTTGGCTATCTTAGAAGTTATCTTAGTGCTGTGTTGAGATCAGCAGAGATTCTTGAGTGGAGCTGGTGGAAAAACAATTTTTTCCTCATGGAAAATTTCAACAACAATGGGAGGGGGAATTGTTTTCACTGAAAATTTTCAGGGAAAAGTTTGACTTTTTGGTGAAAAATCAAAAACCAAAAATTTTCAGCTGAAAACCCAAATATTTTGATTCTGAAATAATATATAGCACCTTTTAATCAGTAGATCTTAAAGAATGTAGTTTTTAAGGTATTTATCCCCAAAACTCTCCTGTGAGACAGGGCAGTTATCCCCACTGTACAGAGGGGGAACTGAGAGGCTGAATGGTTTGCCCAAGGTCACACTGAAAGTCTGAGGTACACCAGGGAATTGCACCTGGGTCTTTTAAGTCCTAAACTAGTGCCCAAACCACTGAACCATCCTTCCTCTCAAAATGCCACCGTACTGCCTCATGGGAGTTGAAGTTTGGGTGATTTGTGTTCCCATTCTCCTCTATAGGTTGGGCTCCCTTCTTGGACTACATCTCCCATGGCAAAGAGAAATGGTTGCATCATGGAAGAGGAGGAGCCCAGCCCATAGAGGAGAACGGGGACATGAGACAACAATTGAACTACAACTCCCATGAGGCACTGTAGAAGGATACCCGAATAGAAATATTGTGATTTCCAGATATTTAGGTTTTTGATGAAAAATCAAAATATTCCACAGAAAGCAGGTCCTTTTCATGTCAGCTTTCTGGTTACCTGATGTAAAAAGAGAGAAGTTGGGTGTCCCAAGACGAATCCCCACTTAATCAAATGATTAATTACTGAGGTTGAGTTGTAAAGATCCTTAAAAGAAAGTATAACATTCATAGTGTCCTAATGATCTTGAAAAACAAGCAGTATTTTATAAATTCTATTTTCCCATTGTGTATTTGACACAATACAGATCCTGGAAAAAATTGAAATGGTTGGGAAGCTCTACTTGCAACTTCTGAGCGTTGGCAACATCCTTTTCATAGACTGGAAAGCTGAAATTTATTGTGACCCCAAACGCAAAGTAACAATCTACGCAGAGTTTGGAATAGCCGGAATCCTTGTTCAGAGCAACAAACCCATCCTGGAAGAATTAGACGGCATTTGCAAAGTCATGGAGCATTGCCTTGTAGAGTGGAAAAAATATCTGGAGACTCAAAGGAACAATTATTGCCATCTAAACATGTTCACTGCACGCCAACTCTTCTACTTGTGTAGCAAGTTAGCCCAACTGCATGAAGGACAAACAGACCCCCAGGCTCTCAATATGCTTTCGGTTTTCAAGCATGATGTTAAAGCAGAGGATATCAGAGAGGCATTAAAGAGAGCATTTGAAACTCCTGCAGAATCCGTTGATATATCAGAGAAAGATGATCAGTCCGTGTCCTGGAATGACTACATCGTTAAATTTCCTCAGCTCATCCAAGATCTGGTTGAGTCTGGGTATGACGAATCAGTGGGTAAGGCAGCTCTCCAGAGTTATCTGCCAAACTCAGCCATCACTGAGCAAATGCTCATGGAATTCGCCTTAGACTACGCTGATGAAGAGGAAAAGATTGAAGAGCTGAGCAAATTATACGACGAGCAGAGAGAAGCCTTTCTGCAGAAGTCCATGAAGTTTAAAAACAGGAACAGAGATGTGGATCCATCCACCTTCCAAAGCCTTGCAAAAGATGAAGTGGCCACTTCCTTTGAGAGTTTGCCGTCTATCCATGCCAAGGTGCATTTGCTCTGGAACGCTTACTGTAGCAAGCTCACTGGCTTGGTGTCAGACAAGTACATCAGCCTGGATGTTTTCGGTGAAATGCTGAAATACCTGACATCTCCTGAAACCGCTGTCATTGAGAGGAATTTACCAGTGGGTTTGGAAGCAGGAAAGCCTTGCCTTGTCACATGTAAAGAAGAGCAGATGTTACTCTCCTTGTTGTCAGTCTATACGCACTCCAAGAGGGCACCTCTTCCAACGTATGATGAGGTGCTGGTCTGTACCCCTGAGACAGAGGAAGAAGACATTGAGCTGATTGTGAGGAGAGCTCTTTCTCCAGACCCCAGACACAAAAAGATCTATTGCTTGCTTGGTGCAGAAAAATTAGTTTACAAAGTCTCCAAGAACCTAGAGTCCCTCTTCTTCCACTTTGCACAATCTTGCAGCAATGCCGATTACAGGTTTCTTATCTTCTGTGATGCCAAAGCTCACAATTCTTATGTTATGACGGCCTTCGACACATACAAAGTCTCCTTTTCCTGTGATTCGGGAGTAGACATTCAGAAATACCTGAAGACACACCTGAGAGTGCCCAGTGGGGTGGCACCTGTTGCTCAGGTTTTTGAAGAGCCCTTTCAACAGAACGTGAAGTTTGTATTTTCAGAGCGAGCTGGCATGGGTAGGTTTTAGTAGAGATTTAATCTGGATTATCATTGTCCTGATGAGTATGAATTGAATACAGATTAACGGCTAGAATCTGTTTAGCCCTTAGGCACTGGGAGATGGAGCAGAATCAGTCTTCTCTGTCCCAGCTCCTCTCATGGTGCCCCAGAGAACATAGGGAACAGGTAGACCCATAGTCTACCTAGAGGTGTAGCTATGGGCACACTTTCCCTGTGAGGCTCTTGCGTATCTTTTGATACTGTTAATCAAATAGGCTGTTGGGTCCAGACTCGGCTCTGGGGCTCCAGGGGGTGGCTAAGGAGCCGGCTGAAGAGAATCTACATCAGAGTGGAGCAGAAAATCTGCCCTTAGTTTTAGCTCAGTTTATGATCTGGATTAAAAGGGTGGGGATTCAGAACCTGAACTGGTATCACAGTCAGTGGGCCTTTACCATTTAGAAAGCTCATGTTACAGCAAGTTGTGCCATGCCTGCCCTGTGGAGCGAAGGTGAGATTTCTCCAGTGCAGAAACTTCTTTCCTAGCTCCCCAGCTGAAGAAGAATTATACAAAAAGGCCAGATCTTCAGCCTGTGTACGTGAGCGTAGCTCCACTCACTCCAATGGCGCCACACCCGTTCACACCAGCTGGGAATCTGGCCCATTGACGCCAATGGAGCTATGGCTGGTTTACACCAGCTGGGGGTCTGGCCTTCTCTGCTTCAGGTGAAGAAATGGAAACATAAAGACAGAGTATGAGAAGGCAGAGCACTGTAGAAATTGAATCTTGACCTTCTCTCTCATTTTAGGGAAGTCTTTGTTTATAGCAAATACCACCAGAAAAGCCAAAACCCGTCCAGAGACTGCGGAGCTGAGACACAAAACCATTAGGCTGACCGAGTCGGAAATAGATTTTGGATTTCTCCTGGAGGAGCTTCGCTCACTGGAACAGAAACCAACTGAGGCTGGGCCCAGGATCTTCCACATTGACGTATCCCCTGTGGTAAGTGTCTCTTTACCGAGAGCAATCTCCAGGCCATGATATACAGCGAAGATGGATTCTCTCATTCAAAGTGTGAATGTGCCTTTCAGTGTCAGATAAATAAACCCCTTCCACTGGTAGTTATGGAAAGCAGTTAGTACCATCCAATTTCTGTAACAAAGGGTTAAACTGTGAACAGGGGTGTCACAAAAATGTAGTTGACTTACCAGAAGTTCCACCACAAACCAAACTCTACTCACCCGCTTGTGATGCCAGAAGAAGATGATGCTCACAGTAGATTTTAACTCTGCATCACTGTGCGGTGTCCCAGCACCTGCTACTCTGTCACAATGCCCGCAAATCTCTTCGTATTGCCATTGTCTCTGTCACTGTCACAGCGACAGCCCAGCATTTACTGTCACATCAGCAGGGAGACCAAACAATGGGTCAAATCCTTGGCTGGTGTAAATCAATGTAGCTTGCTTGAAGTCAATGGCGCTATGCCTGTTTTACACCAGCTGAGGTTCTACCTGGGGTGTACTTTCATGGAGCATCTCTTCTCTCTTGTTAATTTATTGATTCTTCAATAACTCAGAAAATTTAGTAACAATGGGAAGCAATGAACAGTTGACATTTTGATGAAGCAAAACTGACCAACCCTGCATCTTTCTTGACAGGTCTCGAAGGGTCTTTACAAGTTACTGATTGAGCTGTGCATTCTGAGACACATCCAAAGCCCTGATGGCATGGTCTGGAAGTGCAGAGAGTCCCATCTTTATTTGATTGAATACCTGGTGAGAGGAAAAGGCATAAGCAGCACAAGAAAACAAGAGGTATTCTCCAAGTGATAGTGAATGTCAGGTTTTCTCTGGAACCTAGCAACGTGCATGTGATAGCAGCATGTTAAAATTCAAAGTGAGAAAACCTTGATGGAACTACAGATCTTTGGCCAGTATTGTACCGTCCAAAAATAGAGAAAAATGAGTGAGCTGTATAAAATCATTGCTGTTGGAGGAGACACATATTGTCAGTACTAGCGCTGTTTGGAAAATGGAACTTCCATCCTGTGGAAAAATCTGCTCTTTCAACTTTTTATCCGAACTTTGGAAAGTTCTGAAAAGTTTTGATTCAGAAATATCAAAATTAAAAATGGCAACATTTTTGACAGAAAGAAAATGTTCAGACATGTCAAAAGGAATTATTTTCATTTTAACATTACCAAATCAAAACCATTTTTTTGACAGGTGATTCAAAACAAAAAATGTGTTTGTTTTTTTTATGGCAAATTGAAAAATGTAATCAAACTGTAATCAAAACCGACCCTTTCCTGCAGAAAATTTCAGTGAAACCACATTTTCTGTCAGGAAACTTTTTCAGTCAAAAAATGTGGCCAACTCTAGTCAGTATCCAGAGGAGCATTAGGCTGTCCACATTGTATATGTATAGGTTACAGTTAAGCAGCTTGCCTTGACTCTTGTGAAGCTGTTTATACCTATACGATGCTACCATTCTGATCTAATACTGTTGTACAAATGACAGCACAAGGTGCCAACCAATGGAAAATCAGACCCCAAGATTGGTACTTAGCTTGTTTAGAGCATCAACTACACACAGAAGTGTGCAAGAGGCAAGACCACTGGACTATATTAGAGTAAGGCTTTTTTCATAGCAGGGCTTATAGTTTACCTAAATTGGCTACTTCTCATCTTTAAAGTCCCGTGAATTAAACACTATCATCTAGGAAGATGAGATGGTATCGTTTATATTTGAGGATTGGGTAAGTTACTTCATAAATCTAAATTTGGCTGTATCAGTGAATGATTTGCACTGTGTAACATGGTGCTACCTTATCCAAATTCTTTGTGCTCTGCTCATTAAGCCACGTCCTCATGAATAATATTAGTGTCAATGTGTAGATGATTTCTTCAGTTTGTTTGGGTAACTTCAGTGTTTATAAAGCTTTAACTCCTTGTCATTTGGCTTTTAGATGACCAGTGAAATGGAGAAAGGATTTCTAGGTCTCCTTCCAGCTGTGAAATGCATGTCACCAATAGAAGTACTAGAGATGCTTAAAAACAACAGTTCTGGAGCTGCTGCTGAAGTGGAACAACAGCTACTGGACAGTGACACATTCAGGGGTGATGCCTTCCAAAGGTCATACCAGTACATCAGCAGATACCAGCGAAAGGCCAATCTTGACAGCTTCTGTTTCACCCCTGGGAGGGTTGAAGGGACCCAGGAAGAGTGTCTGAGGCTCTTGTTGGAGTCCTGTGGGAGAAAGAACCCTTCCTGGACTGAGCTCAGCAACTTCACGCGCTTCCTAAACCTCCAGCTGATGAAGTGTGAAAACTCAGTGTTCTGCAGCAGCGAATTAGTGGAAGAGGGATTTCAGGGGTTCAAGGCGTTTGTGATAAAATTTATGATCACCATGTCCAAGGACTTTGCCTTGCCTTCCCTAGCCATGGCAGATGAAAGCTCACCCAGTGAAGAGGAGAAAATGGACGAGGACAGTGTATTGAGAGGGTACCAGTTAAGACGCAAGTGGGAGCAAGAGTCTCACCCCTACATAATTTTCCATGCTGACAACCACTCCATGGAGTTCTTGGGTTTCCATATCAATCAGAGTTTTGATGCTGTTGATGCACATTCACAGGCTGTTCTAGAGAAGAAGGTTATTGACCGACATTTATATCGCACCCTTGAGTTTCAGAAAGTCCCTTTCAATAAAAAGTTTGAAGATCTGTCCAGACAAGAGCAGCTAGAAACTCTCCGCAGCGTATTCGGTGTGAGAAGCTCCCAAGACCCAGATGAATCCTACCAACTGACCCTGGACAATACCATGAAAATGCTGGCCATTCACCTGAGGTTCCAGTGTGGGATCCCCGTGATCGTCATGGGCGAAACAGGCTGTGGGAAGACCAAGTTGGTGCAGTTCATGTGCAGCTTGCAGAGAGCAGGAAGGGATGTTCAGAATATGATGCTGGTGCGTGTTCATGGAGGCACCAGCTCCAAAATCATCCACCAGAAAGTCAAGGAAGCCATCGAGCTGGCACGCGTCAATGAAGAGACACACAACATGGACACGGTGCTGTTCTTTGATGAAGCCAACACCACCGAAGCCGTGTTTGCAATTAAAGAGATCCTGTGTGACCAAAGTGTGAATGGAGAGCCAATCTCCACCACTCGTTTAAAAGTGGTGGCTGCTTGCAACCCTTACAAAAGGCACACCAAGGAAACCATTGAGAAGCTAGAGAAAGCCGGCTTGGGGTACAGAGTTCGGAGTGAAGACACCCTAGAAAAGCTGGGCTTCATCCCTTTGAGGCAGCTGGTGTATCGGGTGCAGCCTCTTCCACCGAGCATGTTGCCTCTTGTCTGGGACTTTGGGGAACTAAATGAAAAGACTCAGAGTCTGTACATCAGACAGATTGTTAAATCCATTGTGAAAGATAAGCTTCCCGAAGAGAACATGGATGTTTTTACCTCTGTCATTTCCACCTCCCAGAAGTTTTTAAGAGAAAAGAAAGAGGAATGCAGAATCGCCAGTCTCCGGGACATAGAGCGCTGCATGGGGGTGCTGCTGTGGTTTTATAACTTAAGAGACCTGCTTTTTCCTCTTATCGACAAAAAAAAGAGTGAGGCTCATCAGTCAAAGGACGATGACCCATCCATTCATGCCATTGCAAAGGAGTGTGAGAAAGATCAGATATCTGCATTAAATGCAGCACAAAGATCTCTGGTTCTTGCAGTTGGGGTTTGCTATTATGTATCTCTCGAGAGTCGCCAAGATTATCTGAAAGAGATAGCGAAATGCTTCTCTGTGCCTGAATCCCTGCTTCAGCTAGAGATTGTACTTTGCCAAGAAGTGTTCCTGGATAACCTCTCTGTTCCCAAGACAACAGCACGGAACGATGCCCTAAGGGAAAACATCTTCATGATGGTCATATGCATGGACCTGAGAGTGCCGCTCTTCCTTGTCGGGAAGCCAGGTAGCTCCAAATCCTTGTCTAAGACCATAGCCGCTGATGCAATGCAGGGCAGATTATCTAAAACAGAATTGTTCAAACAGTGCAAGCAGATCCAACTGGTGTCATTCCAGTGCAGCCCTCATTCCAAGCCCGAAGGAATCATCTCCACTTTCAAACAATGTGCACAGTTCCAAAGGGGCCAGAAACTGGAGGAGTTTGCCTCTGTGGTTATCCTGGATGAGATAGGCCTTGCAGAAGACTCACCTGAGATGCCCCTGAAGACACTGCACCCTCTTCTTGAAGATGGTTGTGTTGATGATGAAGCCCCAGAACCGTACAAAAAAGTTGGCTTTGTTGGCATTTCGAACTGGGCCCTGGACCCTGCTAAAATGAACCGGGGCCTCCTTGTGTTCCGGACCGACCTCAACAAAGACGAGCTGGTGAAGACCGCCAAGGGGATCTGTGCTGATGAGAGGCATGTTACCAAGATTGAACATTTGTTCCCCTCCCTGGCTGACTTCTATTGTGATGTGTTAAAGAAACAGTCCATGGAATTTTTTGGGCTCCGTGACTTCTACAGCCTCATCAAAATGATACTGTCCTACGCAAAGAAAATAAAAAGCATCTCTCAAGTAGAACAGTTCATTGCAAAAGCAATTCTGAGAAACTTTGGAGGTTCAAAAGATCTGAATACATTAGATCTGTTCAGAAAGAGCTCACCCATCTCTCTGCCTTCCAACTTAGAAACCATCCATACAGTTCATTTGTTACAGGAAAATTTAGACAAGAAACAGATGGGGTTTGTATCTAGATACTTGTTGCTGTTAACAACAAACCATGCGGCTTTCCAGATCATACAGATGACCAAACTCATGGACATAGAGAACTGTGATATTATATTTGGCTCGGGTTTCCCACGGGACCAAGAATATTCACAAGTGTGCCGCTCTGTTAACAGAGTGAAAATCTGCATGGAGACAGGCAGGCCCGTCATTCTCTTAAACATTCACAACCTGTACGAAAGCCTTTATGATGCGCTGAACCAGTGCTTCGTCAGGTTAGGAGGAAACTATTATGTCGACCTTGGCCTTGGAACTCACAGGGTTAAATGCCGCGTGAAGGAGGAGTTTAGGTTGATTGTGATTGAGGAGAAGAACGTGGTTTACACGCAGTTCCCCACCCCGCTGTTGAACAGGCTGGAGAAGCACTGCTTGGAGATGAACACCATTCTGAACTGGCAGCAGAAGGGGCTGATGGAACAGCTGAATGACTGGGCCAAGTTGTTTGTCACTATCAAGAACACGAATTTCTGCTACACGAGGCCGGCAGACCTGGCTCCCCAGGAACGTGATATTTTCATTGGTTTCAGCGACGACACTTCTGCCACTGTTGTTCTGCAGTGCTCTCCGAGTGGTTTTCAGGGGATCTGTCTGCCCGATGAAGAGTCAGTCCTCTCAGCTTCTAAAAGCAAACTCATCGAGTGTGCAACCCCTGATTCCATCCTGCGCCTCAAATATTCTTCACTGGAGGATGCAGAGCAGGTTCAGGACCTGTATTTTGGAAAGCAGAAGCACAATGGCCTGATTGACATTCTGTGGGGGGCAGTGAATCAAGAGTCAAATGCAGATGGCACCAATGGACTGTGCCTGGAGGTGAGATGTTTTATTTCAGTGTTGTTATAATGGGCCTGATGCTCAGAGGTGGGGGCAACCAGAACTCCAGTTGATTCCCGTGATAGCTGCAGGTGCACAGCACCCCTGAAAATACAGTATTAGACGACTACTATTACGATTATTATTTATCATTCATATTGAGGTAGCACCGATAGACCCCAGTCACAATCGGAGCCCCATTATGCTAGGCACTGTACAAACATGGAAGGATGTTGATAAATTGGAGAGGGTTCAGAGAAGAGACACAAGAATGATTAAAGGATTAGAACACAAGCCTTATAGCGAGAGATTTAAGGAGCTCAATCTATTTAGCTTAACAAAGAGAAGGTCCAAAGCTGACTTGCTGACAGTCTATAAGTGGGAACAAATATTTGATAATGGGTTCTTCAGTCTGCTTGGTATAACATGATCCCATGGCTGGAAGTTGAAGCAAGTCAAAATTCAGATTGGAAATGAAGCATACATTTTTAACAGTGAGGATAATTAACTATTGGAATAACTTACCAAGGGCTGTGTTTGGGCTCTATTAGTGGCAGTCTTAACTTCGAGGTTGGATTTTTTTTAAAGTTCTATTCTGCTTCAAACAGGAATTATTTTGGGGAAATCCTATAGCCACTGTTAGACAGGAGGCCAGACTAAATGGTCACTTCTGGCCTTGGAATCTATGAACTGAAGTTCTTGGCTTCAACAAATTCTTGTGGCAGTGAGTTCCACAGGCTAATTACATGTGTGAAAAATGATTTATTTTTATCAGTTTTGAATTCCCCACCTTTTATTTTCATTGACTGTCCCCTTGTTCCTGTGTTATGAGACAGGGAGAACAGATGCTCCTTATCTCCCTTCTCTAGAACAGTGAGTATTTTAAAGATTTGGATCCAGCCCTCTTTTATTCATCTCCTTTCTGTGGTAACAATCCCACTCCTTCAGTCTTTATACAGAGCAGTGTTTTTCTAGGTTCTTTGACTTTGTCATTACAGCTAAAAAGTTTGTGGTTTTGAGAAACTAAGAGGTTAGTTCTATATATAAGAACATCGGTGTGGAAGGGACCTTCTGGAACATCTAGTTCCATCCTTGCTCACATAGGCAACTCCCTCAGATAATTCCCTTAATAAATTTATCAAGTTGCCTCTTAAAACCAGTTTGGTTTCTTGCCCCCACTGCTCCTATTGGGAGACTTCCAGAACTTCCCTTGCCTGATGGTTAGAAACCTTCTTCTAAATTTATCCATGGCCAATTTATCCACATTTAGTTTTGTGCCAATATTGTCCTTTAGCTTCAATAGCTCTTCTCCCTCCATGGTTTTTACCCCCTGATGTATTTATAGAGAGCAATAGGATCCCTCTCAGTCTTTATTTTGTTAGACTAAACCGCTCTTCCAGTGCCATCTTGCAAGATCAGCTCTCCATCCCCATGAGCATCCTAGTAGCTCTTCTCTGCACCTGCTCCACTTTGAATTCATATGTAGGTGGGTTTCTGCTAAGTGCCTATTTGCCTAACAGTGTCTGCATCTTACCCAGCTGTCCCAACCTGGCCTAAGATCCTCCAGCCTTTTTCACTGACCCAAAGCCCAGAAAGTCAATGAGAGTCATTATTATTGTGTCCATTGCAAGGAAACTCATATGATCCACTAATGTTTGGGGTTGGTACCTCATGCTATGGTCTTGTCAAAACCCATACAGCATGTCTGTGGAGGGGACATGTTTCAGAACAGGGCTGTCTCCCCTCCCAGTCAGTGCTGACTCCAATGCACCAGTTGTGGTGCTAGAGGGCGCTGTGCTGCAGGGAGTGGGGTGGGGGCTCTGTAGGGGGGCTCTCTCCTCTGTCAGTGTTGATTCCAATGCCCCGGTGCAGTGCTGGGGAGTGCTGTGCTGCAGGAAATGGGGTGGTTCGTGGCTCTGGTTTTTCAACAAAAGAATCAACATTTTTTATGAGGGGGGAAAAAAAACATTTTCACATCAGTTCTATTGGGCAGCCGTTCAAAAGTCCTGTAAGGAATTATTTTTATTGCAGTTTTCCTATGTCTTTACAATAGCAAAATCAGGCGCAAAAATCTTGCCTAAATTGACTTCTTTTTCATAGGTTTCTACACATGCAAGACTTCTAAACCAGAGAGATTTGGAAGTGGTAAGAAAGAGACTGAACCTCCAAAATAAAATCCGCTGTCTTTTTCTAAGTCAGTTTGATACAGAACATGCATTCCGCCAGGAACTTAGGTAACGAGTTTTTTTGGTCCTACTTCTTTTCTTGTTGTTTAGTCTTGTATGTGATTTTTTTTTAATGTCTTCAGTGTGAATTTTTTAAAAGTATCTAAAGAGACTTTATCATCTGCAGTAAGTTCTTCAGAGAATCGACAGAAGAGAAACTGCTTTTTGTCCAGTTCAACTTTGACGAGCCACAGAGCAGCAAAAGGCTTCTTGCCTGTGCAAAGTAAGCAACTTTTCTTATCGTTTTAGGGCCCAGTACAGTGGAGGAGTTAAGCATGTGCTTCAGTGATTTGCTGAACCGGGGCGTTATAAAATAACCATGGTGGTTCTGTGCTAGTAGATCTTCCTGCTGATGGAATTTCCAGCCCTCCACTCCACTGCAGTGTCTGAGGGAGGCTGAATGGGAAAAATAAGGCTGTCAAAAGAATCTCGGAGGCCAGTTCGGCACCTAACCTTAAACAAAAGCAGGTTTTCCCATAATCCAGCCGTTTTGGGAGCCGGGGCTTGGAGAAAAATCACCAGACTTGGCAACAGTCAGTACCCGTTGCAAACAGCAGGGACGGCTGATTGTGCTGGTATCACCTCATGGCAAAAAGTCAAAAGCAGACTCAAGGCTGGTCTAAAACTTAGATCAACCCAGCTACAAGTCTCAGGGGTGTGAAAAACTCACTCCCCTGAGGGATGTAGTTAAGCCAACCTAAGTCCTAGTGTAGACAGTAGTAGGTTGATGAAAGACTGCTTCTGTCAAACTAGCTACCGCCTCTCGGGGAGGTGGATTACCTATAGCGTCAGGAGACCCCCTCCCATTGCTGCAGTGAGTGTCTACACTGGAGCGCTATAGTGGTGCAGCTGCAGTAGCGGTTTAAGCATAGACATAGCCCTACTCTCAGACCTTACAGTGGAGAATGGAAACAGGGTGAAATTCTGGCTTCACTGAAGTCAATGAGAGCTTTGCCATTGACTCCAGGATATCAGGATTTCACCCAGAGGGAAGAGACGGATGGAGAGACAAATAACACATCTTCTGTCTTGATTGTGGCCTAAAGAACCTACATGGGGAGGAGATTTCTGAGGGCAAAAAAAGGCAGAACGAGATCCAGTGGCCGGGAGCTTTGAAATGAGACAAATTCAGACTAGAACTAATTGTTGACAGGGAGGGAAATTAGCCATTGGAACAGCTCCCCTAGGGATGGGGTGAATTTTCCATCACTGGGAGTCTGTAAATCATGGCTGTGCGTCTCTTTGTAAAAGCTCCACTCTAGGTCACACAGAAGTTATTGGGCTGGATGCAGGAATCACCAAGTGAGATTTTTTCCGCCTGTGCTATCATGCAGGAGGTCAGACTGGATGGTCAGAAGGTCTCTTCTGACCTGAAGATCTATGAAGCTATGAATCTTCCTTCTGTTGTGTTTTCAGGTACTGCATAGTGGATGAGAGAAGAAAACCAGGAACGACCAGTCCATCACACGTCGTCATCATAACCAAAGTCCCAAGGATACTTGGGGGGTGCAACTACCTGGCATTCAGTGCTGGTAAGAACGTGCCTTGATTTGGAAAGGCTTGAAAGAAGAGGAAAGCAAGAGGGATTGTTAACATTATTGCAACATTTGAATCATTTTAACTGTCTTAATCACTGTTTTAGGGTGGAATTTTCAGTAGCGCGTAAGGCCCCGATTTTTATTATTTAGGCATTGCTGTGCTCAGCATTGCACCATCTCAGTCCCATTTTCAAAAAGGGATTTAGGCACTTAGGAGCCAAAATCCCATTGACAGTCAATGGGATTTAGACCTTAGGGGATTAAATCATGTTTGAAATTGAGACTTAGGCTCCTAAATCAGTTAGGTGTTGCAATGCTGAGCACAGCAACACCTAAATAACTTTAAAGATCTGGGCCTAAGTGACTTAGAAGCATAAGTCCTGTTTCCATGGAACTTGGGTTCCTAAGTCACATGAGGGAGAGCTATCAAAATTCAACCAAAAACTGGAATTTCAACAAAAACAATAATTTTTTTATTCTTTTTGTTGGGAATTGCCCACTCCCGTTTTTGATCAAAATTTGAAGTTTTGATGAAAAATGTCACAAAAATGTCCAAAAAAAAAAATTGTTAGCTGTAGTTGGGAACTCTTAGAGGAAAAGGCTGGTGGTGCTGGATGTTCAAGAAAGTGAGCTTTTCCCCCAAATGATAAAACTCACACACGGACAGAATGGCAGACGCTAGACGAGAAAGCAGTGACTCTGCAAGGATCTAGGGGTCACAGTGGACAAAGTAGCTCAACATGAGCTCCCAGTGCAATGCTGTGACAACAAGGGCTAATGCAATCCTGGGAGGTATAAACAGGAGGAGTGAGTAGCAGTAGGGAGATGATTTTACCCCTGTATATGGCGTTGGTGAGGCAAACACTAGAATACTGTGTCCAGTTCTAATATTTAAGTTTTTAAAAGGATGCTAAATTGGAGAAGGTGCAGAGAAAAGATACAAAAATGATGTGAAGGCTGGAGAAAATGCCTTATAGTGCGAGACTTAACCACTGGAACAAACTACCGAGGGAAGTGGTGGACTCTCCATTCATTGATATCTTCAAATCCAGATTACATGCCTGGCTGGAAAGATGTGCAAGTTATTGGGCTCAGTACGGGGTAACTTGGTGCAATTTAATGGCCTGTGTTATACAGGAGGCCAGACTGGTGATCTAATGGTCCCTTCTGGCCTTAAACTCTGTGACTCAATGACATTTTGTCATTTATTCCAATTTTGTCTCTGCAGGTGAGTGGCGCACTGTTCACTTGGATGACTTGCTTCCTCCTGAGACCTTTGCAGCCAATCTGGGACAGCTCTCCAAAATGACAGTCGCTGAGATTTTCATGAACAGCACCCAGCAGAGAACCGACACAAGTAACCGACTTCTTGCTTTAAACCCATCTCTGATGTGTTGTTTTACCTTCTGCCATTTCCCTGTTCCATAAGGGATTGAAGTTTAATCAGATAAGGAGACGTCACCATACGCTAAAAAGCGACTGTGCAAATGGAGCTGTGGTGTTCCATGCACATTCCCTCTGAAGACTCAGTTTTGATTTAGGCTACACCCCCACACAGAGAAGTAAGAGGGGGGTAGGGAATCCCGTAATGCTCCTGCCTGGGTCATCCAGTCCACGGGTCCATGTGCACAGGAGTCAGAGGCAGTGCTGGGTTTACTATGGCGGCAATGGCGCCATCGCACTGGGCCCACGCTTGGAAGGAGCTGTCACTGTGCCTCAGTGGGTCACAACTTAGAATACCAGACTGCTGAGACATGGGGCAGACTCACTCCACACCGGTGGTTATTTTTCCCTGAGAGATACTTTTGTGAGTGGTTTGGTAACTTCAGTCTCACCACACAGGCTAACAAGAAGTCAGAAATGCAGTCTCCTTAGTTACTCCAGCCCTTGTTTCACCACTGGAGTTAATGATAGTGGTTACTTAAAACCAGTTTAATCAAACAAAGGGTTCTTCTGATCCAACGGACCAGCCACATTCCCAGATCAATATATTACTCAGATTTTACCCAGTAATCACACTGTTGCCAATCCTTAAGTATCTAATATCTGAAGGTTTTGATGCAACAGATAAGTAACATGCAATTGCCCATCATTCAAGGTTGTCCAGAGGATTCTGTTGCCCCTGAAGATGCTGAAAAAGCCAGTGACTCCCCAGACGAAAATGTAAGTGTCTTATCTATCTTGCCTGACATAAGTGAGAACTATCAAATCCAGTCTCAGCTATTCAAATATAACAGGTCCAAATTGGGGAGGTCCCTGCTTCTCCGGTTTCGCTGCTCAAGGGAGGAAAGGTTGCAGGGCATCACGCCTGGCGTTTTAGAGGAGATCATCAGCCATTCTCCCTTGTTAAGTAGTGTGGGGAAGTTGGCCCTGTGGTAAGGCACTAGGAGTGAGTTTCAGGACTTCTGGGTTCCATTTCTGGCTCTGTCACTGACTTCCTGTGTGACCTTGGGAAAGTCACTGAATGTCTCTGGGCCTCAGCTCCCCCCTGTGACTGGGAGGGGGAATAGCGCTGCCAACCTCACAGGGATAAACTCATCGGTGTTTGTGAGGTGCTCAGATACTGCAGAGATGGGGCCATATGAGACAGATACAGGAACTGCAGCCCTGAGATGCGGCACGTGCCTCCCGAAACTGCTACTGAGATTGCCAGGGTACAGCTCAGACGCTATTCTGCTGGTGGCCATGAAAATGAAGAGGAAGGATGATGGTCTATAGTAGTTTGGGCAGTAGCCTGGGGCTCAGAAGACCTGTGTTCCAATTCCTTGCTTTGCTGCTGACTTCCTGTGTGACCCTGAGTCAATCCCTTAGTCTCCATGTCTCAGTTCCCATCTTCCCAATGGGGATAAAAGCATTGCCCTGCCAAATATTTTTCCAGCTGCAACTGATCAACACTGAATTCATGATCAAACAAAGTGTCCAGAAAGCTGTGATCCAGCTGGAGGATAAGAAAGACAACAGCCAGCGAGCTACAGAAAGGATACAGATTCTCTATGATGCACTTTTTCAGTCTCAGAGCAAGAATATATGTGAGTATAAAGAAAAGGCCTTGTATTTGTGTGTGACTGGCTATTACAAGATGTTCTAAGAACAAATTGGATGGATTAGTGGTACAGTCAGCTAGGGCACTAGCATTACAGCTGTGGATTCCTGGATAAAAAAATTCCCATTTAGACATCAAATGCAAATGAAAAATGTGTGTGGAGGTCTTTCATGCTCCTGTGCTGTCAACATTTGTTAAGTTCTATACAATTATTCAAGGCAACTGTGCAGTGCTATCATCCTTAGTGATTAAATGGGATCCAACTTTAATCAAACGAATGTGTAAATATTTCAAACTAAGTAAATGGAAGGTGCTTTTTTAGGGAGGGAAACTACGGTCTAATGGCACGTCTAGTCTGATTTGTCTAATCTTCATTGCCAAAACTAATGGAAGGAGTCACATAACTCGTCAAAAATTTACTGTGAAAACTTTCAATGGAAAACCTGCAGCTTTGGTTTCTGTGATCCAACCCGTCACAGAGGCATAGTCGGCAGGTTGGATCACAGAAACCGTCCTGGGAGCAGCCACCCGATGTGCCAAGACTACTTCTATCCCTGTTTTCCCTGCCAGCTCAGAACTCCAACACCCTATCTTGCTGAGCCAGACACTCCCATCTGCTCCAACACAGACCCAGGGTCTGAATTACGTGCCTCAAAGCTGCAGGTTTACCTGAAAGCAGCTCACAGAAGTGTTCCTATCTTTAATGCTCAGATGCCCAACTCCCAATGGGGTCTAAACCCAAATAAATCTGTTTTACCCTGTATAAAGCTTACACAGGGTAAACTCATAAATTGTTTGCCCTCTATAACACTGATAGAGAGATATGCACAGTTGTTTGCTCCCCCAGGTATTAATACATACTCTGAGTTAATGAATAAGTAAAAAGTGATTTTATTAAATACAGAAAGTAGGATTTAAGTGGTTCCAAGTAATAACAGACAGAACAAAGTAAGTCACCAAGCAAAATAAAATAAAATGTGCACATCTATGTCTAATTAAACTGAATAATCTCACCCTCAGAGATGCTTCAGTAAGTTTTTTCCTCAGACTGGACACCTTCCAGGTCTGGGCACAATTCTTTCCCCTGGTACAGCTCTTGTTCCAGCTCAGGTGGTAGCTAGGGGATTCTTCATGATGGCTCCTCTCCTCTCTTTGTTCTGTTCCACCCCTTTATATATCTTTTGCATAAGGCGGGAACCCTTTGTCCCTCTGGGTTTCCACCCCCCCTCACTGGAAAAGCACCAGGTTAAAGATGGATTCCAGTTCAGGTGACATGATCACATGTCACTTCAAGACTTCATTATCCACTTGCCAGCACACACATATACATTAAGACTCACAGGTAAAACACAACCATCTGCAGACGATGGTCCTGGTTAATGGGAGTCATCAATATTCCAAACCACCATTAATGGCCCACACTTTGCATAATTACAATAGGACCTCAGAGTTATATTTCATATTTCTAGTTTCAGATACAAGAGTGGTACATTTATACAAATAGGATGATCACACTCAATAGATTATAAGTTTTGTAATGATACCTTACAAGAGACCTTTTACATTATCCCAGTTACATTATATTCACTTATCATATTTTTATAAAACCATATAGACTGCACAATGTCACACACTGCTTGGAAAATGTTTTTCTCCCCTCCCTCATGGAAATTTTCAACTTTTTTTTCCAGAAACCAAACACCTGAAAACCCAAATTTTTTTGGCCCAAAACTGCTGAAATCCAAAATTTTTGGCTTTCAGTTGAAATTTTTCAGGTTGGGGTTTTCTGACAAAAAAAAATCAAAAATTTGAGGAAAGCAAAGACTTTCTACCCCACTTTTCATTTAGTAGAAAACAATTTTCCATTAAGAAAATGTTGACCAGCCCTATTGTGGGATAAAGTGATTTCTTTTTCTTTTATGGCTAGTTGCCTGTCATTTTATGGAAGTGTTGAAAAGGCGAATTTGTAACCTTTTACAAGAACGAGAGATGGTGAGCCATAAGCCTAGAGAGTGGATTTTCCGCAGAGCTCTGTCTAGCGAGTTCATACTTGAAGGCACTTCATTCAGGTAATGTTGTATATTCTTGTATAGTTGCATCATGTTGGCCATTTGAATTTCAAATAGCTCAAATTTTTGGAATACCAACAAGAAGTGATATGTTTGTATCATGTCACTTAAAGCATGAATGGAAGGGACTCGGATACAACAGTGATGAGGGTGGTATAAGAACTTATATAGAAGACTAGCATATGTTTTAAAAATCACAATTAATCAGGGTATTGGCAACAAAATCTTAGGTCATTGTACAGTTAAAGGGTCTTGTTTGTAACAAGAACAAAGAACAAGAACAAAATTGATCAGCTGTATGAAATGTGCCGAACCCTACAGATAAATAACTTGAAAGTTTTGGAAATTCATATTTATGGTATTCAGTCACTGCAGACAGCTGACTCCTAACCTGCTTAAGAGACATCACCCAGCCAATGCTAAATTTGCTCCCTGTTTTGTCCTGTGTGGATGACAATTATGATTGTTGGATGTTTACATAGTTGTATTTTAGGGCCCAGCCCTGCAAAGCAACTCTCATGTTACAGACACACAGAATGAGCTGGTTGAGGGGGGGAGTTGAAAGAATTATTTTATAAGACATGTTTTTCCTTTTTTTTAAGGCATGTTGTCTGGATTCATTTGGAAGACATTGTGGCAAATATGTTTGCTCAAATTCTAGCAGTAATTGATGCAAACAACAACTTGGATCATATCTCTCAAGAAACTCCTGTCTCTGACCTCTGGCTCCAGATGTTCAAAGATGAATCATTTCTGAAGATTAAGTATACCAGCAAGTAAGAAACCACTAGGAAAGCTCAGACTCTCAGAATTAGATCTGAGTGGGAAACACTTTTCCAATACTGCAAGCGTTTTTGAGATTTCAACATTTTTCCCCATCCTGAATTGGAATAAAAAGTTGAAATCTTGAACATTTTCACAAACTGAGAGTCCGAAAATAATCTTGGCTCCATCGTAAAGTTGAATTTAGATTTTGACCTTTTTAAAAAAAGGTTTTACCTTTTTTTAGTATAAATTAACTACAGTTGCTAAGTGGAAAGTCATTTCAAATTATAAACCAAAACTGTTTGGTTTTTTTTTTCCAAAAATGTCAAAACAGGATGTTTTAATGGTTTTGAAAGCTTTTTCAAAAAATTGCTCAAATCAGGAGGCTTGTTGAAACCGACGCTTTTCTTGCAAAGTGTTTCGGTTTCAGTGAGTCGTGATTTTCCGATGAAATAATGTTTAATCAGAAAATTCCTGACCAATCTCTATTCAGGATTGTGAAAACCAACCTCTCTCCAGATCTGCAAAGGTACAGTGCTATAACAGTGAGAGAGTCTGGGATGGTGGAGAGTGCGTTCAGTAGACAAGTAGATGCATAGTGAAGTGGGAAGGCAACAGATGTATAGAAGATTAAGCCATGGAACTCACTGTATCAGAACTGTATGGAACTCACTGTATCGGAAGTCAAAAGTTTAGTCAGACAACTATGGGCACAGAATTACAGGCAAAGTCATTTGTGCCAGCTTTTATATGCATCATTATTATACTTGTTGTTATTGTTCTTATTATTTATTTATAGATCCTTAGATTATAAGACCAGAAGGGAGTGTTGGAATCATAGAGTTAGAAGGGACCGCAAGAGCCATCTAGTCTAACCCCCTGCCAAGATGCAGGTTTGTTGTGTCTAAAGACAGATGGCTCCTTTTGAAAACCTCCAGTGAAGAAGCTTCCACGACTTCCCTAGGCAGTTCGTTCTGTTGTCCTACTGTTCTTACAGTTAGGAAGATTTTCCTGAGATTTAATCCTAAATTGCCATGCTGTAGTTTGAACCCACTGCCTCTTGCCCTGAAGCAAGAGAGAACAATTTTTTCTCCATCTTTTTTTATGGCAGCCATTCTAGTAAGTGTTTGAAGACTGCTATCATGTCCCCCCCAATCTTCTCTTTTCCAAATTACACATAGCCAGTTCCTTCAGCCTTTGCTCATATGGGCTTGCATTCCATCCCTTTGATCATCATTGTCACTCCCCTCTGGATCCTTTCCAGTTTCTCCACATCCTGTCTATACAACGGGGACCAAAATTGGACACAGTACTCCAGCTGAGATGTAACCAGTGCTGAGTCGAGCGGTACTGTCACCTCCCATGACTTACATACTATGCCTCTGTTAATGAAACCCAAAATTGCATTTGCTTTTTTTGCAACAGCATTGCATTGTTGATTCTCATGAACAGCAGGGGAGAGGCCGGGGGCTAGCCTCCCGGGCCAGGAGCTCAGGGGCCGGGCAGGAGGGCCGTACTTTGCCCACTTCTGCTCTAGATATCTAATTACCTGATTTTTTTCAGGTACATTCAGACAGCTTGATGTTGAAGTGGGTGCAATTGGTGATGCAAATTATTGTGCCTGTAAATTTTTTTACACATGTGTTTAATGGCACCTGCTTATATGAAAGGCTATTTTTGGAAACGTAGGCTTAAATGTAAATGATCAGTCCCAGTGAACATGGGCAGGGACTCCTGTGTTAGACTGTTATTGAAGAACTAGTAGCTGAAAGTCGGTGCTGTCTCCCGGATCTGATACTTGGGCCAAGTAATCCATCAGCTGCACAGCCAATGAAACTGTTGCATGCAAATTAGCTGTAAAGTAAGGGTGATGATTCGTTGAGTTACCTCTGATATCACAATGGTCTAAGATGCTTGGCATGGCATAGATAGATGCTTTACTGTAGCTGTAACCTGCATGGGTGTAATTTGTAAAGTTAGATTGGCTGAGAACTTAAAAATTGGATGGTAACAGATGGCAAATCCCCTTGATGATTGAATCTAGTAATATGCTGATAAAAAAAAAGAGCCCTCAGCCATGCTTGTAACTGTTTCAATTGCTTCACACTGACTCAACAGGCATTCTGTACTCCAGGGTGACACACAGAGTGACACTCCTGGAGTCTTATTGTAAAGATAATGCTACTTTATCTGTCAAAGTACTTATATGCGTAGTATGACGGTATTGTAAGTAGGGTGACCATATTTCCCTGTGCTGAATACAGGTAAAATTACTCGTATTCAAGCAAGTTCAACGGCAATGAGTCAGAACTATGCAGGTGCTAAGCCCCTGCCTCACCAGCCACCGCAGCTCGCAGCAAGTGCTGGCCGGAAATGGGACAGGGGACAGGGCCCTGTTGGCTGAGAGCCCACACGCAGAGGGGGCTGCTCTGATGGACCAGCAGGGGGAATGGCTGGCCCCACACGCTGCATCTTTGCCCCGCCACCAGCCCTGCACACTCATCCCCATCATCAGCCAGTGGATCCCCTACTCTCCGCTGGTGGGCAGGCAGCTGGCGAGCAGGGATCCAGCCATCAATAGGACCTGCCAGTACTGATGTGGGGGGAGGGAGAAGACAGAAAATATGGAACAATTTGCCTGCTTTTAAGAAAAAGTCAGGACACCTGCAGGAGGGCTTAAATACAGGACTGTCCCTTTAAAAATGGGATGTCTGGTCATCCGAATTGTAAGATTTTCAAAAGTACCTGAGTTGTGACTATTATGTTCCTGGCATACACAGAGAGGCGTTAGACACTACTTTATTTCTTAGAAATCAGAGTGATAACATACAATACCCCCAAAGACAGAGATAGACAAAGCAGGCTGCTCCCTAAAACAGAGATACAAAACTCTAGCCCACCTTTCTCTAGGCTGCCTGTCTGTAGACTGACTGCTACTAAGCCCAGATCACACACTTCCCTACAGAGCCCCCTAACCTGCAAGAAGGATCAGGAAAAAAAAATTTAAGTGACAGCCCACAATTTGATCAGCGTTTTCAATACACCAGAATGAGTGCAAGTCTTCCATCAGAGTTCCTCACAACACCCTGGGAGGAAAGAAAGGATCATAATACCACATTATAGATGGAGAAACTGAGGCATGAGTAGGTGACTTGTCTAAAGTCACACACTGGCAGAGCTGGGAACAAGAGCCCAGATCTCCTCAGTCCCAGTCCAAGCCCTCAACCACTAGACTCATTTACCTCCCATAAATTGTCACTGTAAGGAATCGTTTTGTGGGCATGTTCAGGGAAGGGTGGAGGAAGTAATCCAGGGCCTGGAAAAAAAATACATGGGAAAGACTTAACACACTAGGTTTGTCACCTGAGAGAAGAGACATGACAAAAGTGTATAAAGTAGTGACTGATGTAGAGAAGGGATCATCTTGTTCTCTGTCATAATGCAGGAACAAGGGTGTAGGCTGCTAGTTTGTTCCCTACCTCAGGAAGGTCTTACTCTATGCCCGATCTCTTTCAGGCCCTTACCTCTGGACACAAACAAAAACTCACAAACTAACACAAAACAAAGTTATTCCCCAGCCCATCACAGGCTGTAGTGGCCCAGAGGGCCTTTCACTCTGCATCTGCCTGCTGCAGAGCCAGTCACAGGAGCCAGCCTCCACCCTGCAGCTCTTCCCCAACTGAGCACTCTCAGCCCCTGAGAGAGAACACTTAACCCCTTCCTAGTCGGGTCTGATAGACGAATAGGCTGGCTGGCCCCAGGCCTATGGCCCCTAAAGGGGCAGACCACCCTTTTACAAAGGGGACAATTGATGAAATTGAAAGGCAGCAAATTCAAAACCAGTCGAAGGAAATGTTTTTTTTCCCACACAACACGTAATTATCCTCTGGAACCTACTGCCACATTAAGTCATTGAGGCTGAGAACTTAGCAAGATTATATGGATATTATATATATATATATATTTGTTTGTTTTAAACACTCAAGGGCCCCTGATGCTAAGATTTCTGTGTTATCAATGAGCGAAGACCCCAGCAGGTCCACACAGTGCTGCTTTCCATTCAGCTGGGTTCTGAAAGCTCGCCTGGATGAGATATGGGAGACAGTCCATCGGGTGAAAGGTAACTTCACACTTTCTGCGTCTATTGAAATTAACTGCAGTGGAAGAAAATACGGGACCCAGTTCTCCTCTTGCTTTTGCCAGAGTAAATCCAGAACAGGTTTATAGAAGAGCTGTATGGGGAGGAGATGTCTCGTAATAGAGAGCTCTGTGATCGAGCAGAGAGAAGCAGAACGAGATCCACTGGGTGGGAGCTGAAGGGAGACAAATTCACACAGGAAATAAGTAGTACATAATTAACAGGGAGGAGCCATTGGCCCAGCTCACCTAGGTATGGGGTGGAATCCGCATCACTTGGAGTCTTGGTTGTGCTTAACTAAAGTTGGTTCAAAAATTTTAGTCAAAACAGTTTGGTATCAGAAAACTGAAACTTTTCATGATATTTTGTGATTTAGATGACATTCTGTTAGAAAACGAATTGGGAAGAAATGTTCAGAAAATGTCGAAACATCTTATTTCAACATTTTCACGATAAAAGTTTCAATTTTTTTGTTTCTAAAGGACATTGTTTTGAAGTTTATTTGATACATACAAAATTAAATAAAAAATGGTCAAATCAAAATAAACCATTTCAAATTTATCAAAATTAATAATTTTGATTGACCCAAACAAAAAAATCGTAACTTAATTTTGTGAAAATTTTCAGAATTTGTCTCTTTGTCATGATTTGTGACCAAAAAATGCAAAATGTCAAAATTTTTCATGGGACAAAAATCAAGTTTTCTGACCAGCTCTACTTTTAATTCAGCCAAATGCAAGGATCAAAGAATGTAGGTCACTCTTACCAGATGGCGGACGGTATCCTGGAAATCAGTGACTTGGGAAAGAAATCTGTAGATAGATTTGGGGAGCTAGGTACTCTCAGACTGGGTCTCACACTTGCAGATCAGTAGGGTCTGTGCTTAATCTTCTGCTGTTTAGAGGAGTCTTGCTGGTGGGGGCGGGAAGAGTTCCTCATTGAAGATTGCCCTGTAGGACCGTGTGAGCCTTTTTGTCCTTTGCAAACCCAGTCCTTCATTCCTTGAAAAGGTTGCTCCACTCCCCACCCAGCTAGAATAACCTAGAACCTCCCCACCCAACTAGAATGACCTAGAACACCACATCATAATTCTAACAAGTAGCCATTTATATTGGAGGGAAAAAAGGATTCCCATTGCCCCCCCCATGCTTATACTCTTGCCCCCCCATTCACTTGTATATTAATAATTAATAAATAATATTTATAATGATCTGCTATAATTGAATAAGCCCCCCTCCTTTGTTCATTCTGTGACATCCTAGATTATCCAAAGGACCCTACTGTGGACTCTGCTGAGATGTTTCAAAGCTCTATCTTGAATATGCCAGTGCCAGATGGCAATAGTCCAGAAATGGTTCAGCGTTATGCCAGTGATTTTGTGAGGATGGCTTTTCCAGGGCAAGATGCTCAGGTTTATGAGGTAAATGGGTTTCTGCAGAAAAGCACTTTTAAACATCATCAGTCTGAATGGTTGGGGTGAGATTACCAACGGTACAGCAGACATATTAGACTTAATGCAGAAAAAATAAAAAGCTTACAGCCAGATCTCCAACTGGTGTAAATCGGCCCTCACTCCATTGGAGTCAATGGGGGCAGATCCCCAGCTGGTGTCAGTCAGCCATAAGAACATTGGAGTCAATGGGGCCAGATCCCCAGTTAATGCAGAAAGTGTCCGATTTCCTTAAAAAAACTTCAATTTTGTGTAGATTTTTTTTATATTAAGTTTTTTGGGAAACATTTTTGGTTTTGATTTTTAACAGTCAAAATTTTCTGCCAAAAATAAAACCACTTCCTGTCCAACTGTTCTGTATTTTGATAAACATACTTTACTGAAACCCTGTATTTGCTCTTAAATTACTTCTAGGTGCTCTCAAACTTTATCTGCATTTTAACATTGTTTTTTTGACTTGGGTTAGAATTAGTGATGATGAAAATTTCATACATCTTTCATTAAACATGGCAGCAACAGAGAACTTAATTCTATGGGTCAATCGCTGTTCCTGTGGTTGACGATGAGTAGAAATAATACCTTTTATTTTATCACCAGATTTTGTCTAATGTTCTCATAACTGGTGCGAAGCAGCTCTGCACCTCTTTGGCGCAGGATGACTTGGGGTTTTCCCTGATTTGGCTGCACATTGAATATTTCTACCTACAAGAGAATTATCAGCTGTTCATCAATTTAGTAAAGAATGAGGAGACTCTGGCCAATGAGCTGCAGAAAGTTTATAAAGAAGACACAACTAAAATGGTGAGTGAGGTTACCTGAACAGTGGTTCATTGTTGCTCTTTTCAACCTGTAATTGTAAATGGGAATCATCATCGAGAGGGTGTTTTTCTTCTGGATCCCACAGGGACTGGGTTTTGGCCCTACGCTATTTAAAATGTTTATTGATGGTCTGGAAGAAAACATAAAATCATCACTGATAAAGTTTGCAGCTAACGCAAAGATTGGGGGAGTGGTAAATAATGAAGGGAACAGTCACTGATATAGAGCGATCTAGATCGCTTGGTAAGCTCAGTACAAGAAAACAATATGTGTTTTAATATGGCTAAATGTATATGTATGGGAACAAAGATTGTCCTCCACACTTACGGGATGGGGGCAGTGACTCTGAAAAAGACTGGGGGTCATGGCAGTTAATCAGCTGATCATGAGCTCCCAGTGCGACACTGTGGCCAAAAGGGCTAATGCGATCCTGGGATGCATAAATAGGGGGAACTCGAATAGGAGTGGGGAGGTTGCATTACCTTTATATTTGGCACTGGGGTGGCTGCTGCTGGAGTAGTGTCCAGTTCTGGCGCCCACAAGTCCAGAGGGATGTTGATAAATTGGAGAGAGGTCAGAGAAGACCCATGAGAATGATTAACGGATTAGAAAACCTGCCTTATGGTGACAGACTCACAGAGCTCAATCTACTTAGCTTAATAAAAGGAAAGCTAAAGGGTGAGTTGATCATAGTCTATAAGTACCAATGTGGGGAACAAATATTTGATAAAAGCTTCTGCAGTCTAGGAAACAAAGGAATAACAAGGTCCTGTGGCTGGTAGGAAAATAAGGTGCATATTTTTAACAGTGAGGGGAATTAACCATTGGAACCATTTACTAAGGGTCGTGGTGATTCTCCATCACTGGGAATTTATAAATCAAGATTGGACGTTTTTCTAAAACATCTGCTCTGGTTCAAACAGGAACGAATTCAGCAAGATCCTATGACCTGTGTTTTGCAGGAGGTCAGACTAGGTGATCACAGTGGTTCCTCCTGGCCTTAGAATCTCTGATTCTAGGAATCCTCCATGTATTTCCCTGCTTCCAATGATAGAATCTGTAGAACCACAGGGTTAGAAGGCACCACAAGGGTCATCTAGTCTAGCCCCCTGCCAAGATGCAGGATTTGTTGTGTCTAAATCATCCAAGACAGATGACTCTCCAGCCTCCTTTTGAGAGCCTCCAGTGAAGGAGCTTCCACCACCTCCCTAGGCAGTTTGTTCCATTGTCTTGCTGTTCTTACCGTTAGGAAGATTTTCCTGAGATTTAATCCTAAACTGCCATGCTGTAGTTTGAACCCACTGCCTCTCATTCTGCCTCTTGTTCTGTGACAAGAGAGAACAATTTTTCTCTATATTTTTATAGCAGCCTTTCAAGTGTTTGAAGACCACAATCATGTTCCCTCTTAATCTTCTCTTTTCCAAACTAAACATACCCAGTTCCTTCAGCCTTTGTTCATATGGCTTGCATTCCATCCCATTGATCATCTTTGTCACTCGCCTCTGGATCCTTTCCAGTTTCTCTACATCCTATACACAGAACTCCAGTTGAGGCCTAACCAGCACCAAGAAGAGCAGTACTATCACCTCCCATGACTTGCATTATATGCCTCTGTTAATGCAACCCAAAATTGAATTTGCTTTTTTTGCAACACCATTGCATTGTTGACTTATGTTGAGGTTGTAATCTATTGTCACTGTGTCTCAGTGGGTCACAACTGAGGATACCAAATTCAGGACAAATTGCTGAGAAATGGGGCAGACTCACCCCAAACCGGTGGTTATTCTTCCATAAGATATACCATACCTCTAACAAAAGTAAACTCCTGTCTCACCATACTGGCTAACAAGAAGTCAGAAATGCAGTCTCCTTAGGTATACCAGTCCTTGTTTCATCACCCAGACACTAGAGGTAATGATGAGTGGTTATTTAAAAAGGTGGTTCTGATCCCAAAGGACCAGTCACATACCCAGGTCAATGTATTATTCAGATCTTACCCAATAATCACGCTGTTGCCAATCCTTTAGTATGTAATATCTAAAGATTTATTTATAAGAGAAAAGAAAGAGGTGAGAGTTAAAATGATCAAAGGAATCAAATACATACACACCTTGCAAAGTTCTTGTATCCGGTTTGAAGCAGTGATGGAATAAACTGCTGGCTTGTTAAATCTCTGGTGACTTCCAAAAGATTGGAAGGTCCATTGGTTAGACTGCTCCTTTTAATCTAAGTCCATAGTCCAGAGATCAGGGCAGGAAAGAGGATAATGGAGGTGTTTCCAGGGCCTTCTATAGCTTCTGCCATGTGGAGGGAAATTCATTGTCCCAAGGAAAGCTCCCAGCACAGTTTGTGGAAAAGTACAGGCACAAGATGGAGTTTAGGGTCTCATTGCTAGTCACATGCCCGTGCATGCTTCGATGAGTCACAGCAGGAGCCATTATTCATATTCTGGCTAAAACGTCCCCAGGAAAGCCCATCAGGTGGGTATAAGCTTCTTCTAGACCTATTGTTTTACTAAATGGGCCAGCAACTTGAATAACCCATTCACAATGTGCTGGCTAGACTGGTTGTAAACTACCTGGTGGGTGTCACCCCAGGAGCAAACAGATTTGAAATACTGGTACATAGTCAATATTCATAATGACTGATACAACAATGACACATGCATACAAATAGGATAATTGTATTCAGCAAATCATAACTTTTCCATTCACACCTTACATGATATACTCTGTGTAATATTTGTAGCAATTATATAACAATGGTACAACATGATATACATGGTTACATTTTAATTGTATACCATCACATCCACCACAACTCCCAGATCCTTCTCAGCAGTGCTGCTGCCAAGCCACATGTGCTTTGTATCATGATGTCCTTGGCACTAGGAGATGGTCACTACAATTTTAAGCCATCTGGTTTTGTTTGATCCAAGTGCCGTCTACACTGGACCAGAAGCGGTGTTATCCAAACCAGTTTTAACCATTCTTTAAAAATGGCTTATAGCTGCCATGGCCCTGTCCACATTAACAAGCCAAACCAGATTAAATCCAAGGCAGCCTGAACCAATTTAATACCATGGTGGTTAAGGGCTGGCTCCAACTCCCGTCGATATCAGTGGGAAGATGGATTGATTTCATGGGGAGTTAGATCAGGCTTAAAACTTGACTAGGTGACAAGATCCTCGACTCAGGGCACTTAGGTCTTGAAGAGGAGGGGGAATGATGTTCTGTGGCACTATTACAGTCTGCACTGCTTGGAAGCAAACATGGGATTTCTCTCCCTCCTTTCCTTGTTCCTTTGCTTTGGCAGCTGGATGTGTAACACGTTGGCGCAGTAGTTGTGACTGTATCTCGACTCCTGCTCCTGTCTTGCCATTAATGGAGATATCCATTTAGCTCAGGTGGTGGGGGTCTTTGCTGCTGATGCTGAACCACCAGAGCTCAGTCCCTGCTGATGAGCAAATCTTTCCTGAGAGTGCATGTGTGTGCATGTATCTATGTGTGTGTGTGTGTGTATCTATGTGTGTGTGTGTATATGTGTGTGCAGTCACCGGTCCTTCCTTCGTAACCTGCTCCAGTTCTGTTGCTTCAACTCTTCAGCAAGTGATACCCCTGCCCTGTTGTTTTCTCTCCGCTTTGCCCCTCACCCCGGAACACAATGGCTAGCTCAGAAACTCAAGGGAATTGTTTTTAAATGTCATTTTAGTTTGTAGCTCTTGATGCCGTGAGCATCATCCTGAAGCAGCTGCAGCCCACAGAGAAGGTGCTTCTGCCATTCAACGCCTGCCTAAGCTGGCTGAAAAGGATCAAGTCCATTAAGCACACTGTGGAGCTGATCACATCCGACGACTACCAGATGAGACTTTACGATAACAAAGAGGAATTATTGAACAGCGTATTGTAAGTGTTACCCATCCCCCCAAAAAACCGTCAGTGTATTTTAAAGAATATAAACATTTTTAAAACGTGTAACAGTCAAAACTTTTCTGTGAAAACTTTTTTTTCCCCCAGACAGAAAGATGGGATTTCCTTTAAACAAATTTTTTTGCAGACAGTGTCAGATTTCCTCAGAATTTTCCAAATTTATATAGAAAAACTTGAAAACTAAAAATTTTCCAGCGAGTTTTCAGCTGGAAAATATGTTTTGATTTTTTGCATTATTTTTTTTTTTACCAAAAACTTCAGTTACTGGAAAATATGTGGGGTTTGTTTTCTCAATGAAAAGTCATAATTTTCCAAGGGGAAAATAAAACCCCTACATGTTCCAATCAACTCTCTGTTAGATGGTGACTCAGTGTTTGCTGTGATCCCATTAGTGGCTGGTCTACATAGCAAATAAAAGCCTGTGACAGACAAAAAAAGCCCATGGCTGAATTTAGGCTGGAAATGAGAAGAAGGTTTCTAACCATCAGAGGCAGGGAGGGTCTGGAAGAGCCTCCAATAGGAGTGGGAGGGGAGGGGACGGGATGGGGGGGGGCACATACCCTAACTGGTTTGAAGATGAAGCTTGATACGTTTATGAACAGGATTATCTGACGGGGTTGCCAGTGATAGCAGGGACTGGACTGCACGGCCCAAGTCGTCCCTTCCAGTCCTACATTCCTATTAAACCCCAGATATTAGTCCTGCCATGGCCCTTTCTTCAGAGCTTGTTCTAGCCACAAAGATCGAGCAAATCCACTTAGAAACCTTGGGCCATATTCCCACCGAGAGTTTCCAAGCTTTACGCAGACAGCAGAGGACAGGACAAAGGTTTTTTCCCCTTTGATTTCCCCATTGTATCAGCTTCCCCTTCATTCTGTAAACTGCTCTGAGCAGCGGGTAAGGGGTGTCCCTGATTGCAAGTCATCACACCTAGCCTGAGGAGATTGTGAGCTGAAGGAGCTGTTTACATGTTCAGTTCCTATATCCATAAGAACATAAGAACGGCCATACTGGGTCAGACCAAAGGTCCATCAAGCCCAGTGTCCTGTCCTCTGACAGTGGCCAATGGCAGGTGCCCCAAAGGGAATGAACAGACAGGTAATCATGTAGTGATCCATCCCCTGTCACCCAATCCCAGCTTCTGGCAAATAGAGGCTAGGGACAGCATTCCTGCCCATCCTAGCTAATAGCCATTGATGGACCTATCTTCCATGAAGCTATCTAGCTCC
Source organism: Terrapene triunguis (assembly GCF_002925995.2). NCBI lineage: Eukaryota > Metazoa > Chordata > Testudines > Emydidae > Terrapene > Terrapene triunguis. The sequence continues at coordinate 7,471,409 of NW_020665277.1, forward strand.
CTTTTGAACCCCGTTATAGTATTGGCCTTCACAACATCCCCTGGCAAGGAGTTCCAGAGGTTGACAGTGAGTTGCATGAAAAAATACTTTCTTGTGTTTATTTTAAACCTGCTACCTATTGATTTCCTTTGGTGGTCCCTTGTTCTTGTATTATGAGAAGGAGTAAATAACACTTCCTTATTTACTTTCTCTATACCACTCATGATTTTATAGACCTCTATGATATCCCCCCTTAGTTGTCTCTTTTCCAATCTGAAAAGTCCCGGTCTTATTAATCTCTCCTCATATGGAAGCCGTTCCATACCCCTAATCATTTTTGTTGCGCTTTTCTGAACCTTTTCCAATTCCAATATATCATTTTTGAGATGGGGCGACCACAACTGCATGCAGTATTCAAGGTGTGGGCGTACCATGGATTTATATAGAGGCAATATGATATTTTCTGTCTTATTATCTATCCCTTTCTTGATGATTCCCAACATTCTGTTTGCTTTTTTGACTGCCGCTGCACATTGAGTGGATGATTTCAGAGAACTATCCACAATGACTCCAAGATCTCTTTCTTGGGTGGTAACAGCTAATTTAGACCCCATCATTGTATATGTATAGTTAGGATTATGTTTTCCAATGTGCATTACTTTGCATTTATCAACATTAAATTTAATCTGCCATTTTGTTGCCCAGTCACCCAGTTTTGTGAGATCCTTTTGCAGCTCTTCGCAGTCTGCCTGGGACTTTACTATCTTGAGTAGTTTTGTATCATCTGCAAATTTTGCCACCTCACTGTTTACCCCTTTTTCCAGTTCGTTTATGAATATGTTAAATAGGACTGGGCCCAGTATTCAGGTGGTTGGTTTTGTCCAAAAATGTGGGGAAGAATTATTTTTCCCAGCAGACAAGGTGCAGCTTCTCGCAGTGAGGCAGTTCTGTCTCTTTTTCAGACACCAATGGAATTGCACGAACATCGTCTACCTGCTCATCGATCACCTGCTACACGATGAAACCAATGTGGATGAGAAGCTGCTAAAGCTCGTTGTGAAGCAGTTTATCTTCCTCTGGAATGTAGGTGTATAAAATAGCGCCCCACTGCCCCCTTTGCAGAGTTGGGAAGGAGGACCGCTGGAAGACATTTTTCATCCAAAACTTGTTTTGGAGAAAAATGCAGATTTGACAATACCAAAATGCTTCCTGAATACGTGTTGGTTTTGCCAAATTGTTTTGTTAGGCTCTGATAGAGGCCTCCCTACGGGATGGGGGAGCAGGCAGATACCAGACACAGTGTTGGTATATAATACTCTAAATATTCCAGTCCATCCGTTGCATCATCAGCTCTTCATTTGTTTATAAGCCTTGTACCCATAACTCCAGGAAAATGGTTCCTGGCAAGCGGCCATAATCCAAGACATTCCATTTCCTCTTATGTGTAGCCCAGTGGGTCAGCGTACCTGTTTTGGATGTGGCAAAGTTGTTTTTGCACAGACAATCCTTGACCACTCATAACCTTAAATCCTTGCTTCAGTTGCCAACACGCAACTCACGTACTCATGTCAAGCACACAGCATTTATACTAGGCCCAAATGGCTTATAGCATTTTACAACATATACTATTATATATCCCAACAGTTTCCGTCAGAAAAAAGCTACAAAGAAAAAAAAATTAGGGGAAAAAATCAAAACATTTCCATTTTTTGGTTCAAAATGACTTTTCCATTTCAAAATTTCCTTTAATTTTACTTTTTCATACAATTTTTAAAAATTAAAAATGGTTGGAATCAAAACAAAATGTTTCGGCTTTTTCCAAAATGTTTTGTTCGATTCTAAACAAATTTGACATGAAGCTAGTTTTTCCCCCCATTTTGTTTTGGAATTGTCAGTGAACCGAAAAATCCATTATTCACCCAGCTCTAGAGAGGATTCCTGTCCTCAGAGGATTCAACCACCCCCATCCTTCACCCACATGAGACATGGGATCCCCATAGGGTGACCAGATATCCCGATTTTATCGGGACTGTCCCGATATTTGCTTCTTTGTCCTGCGTCCCGACCAATGTTTGGTCGGGACACTGGACAAACAAGAAATTTTGCCCTCCTGGAGGGACTCTCACCCCCCCACCCCACCCCGGCTCCAACCCCTCCTTCCCCCATTGGCTCCCTCCCCAAATCCCCGCCCTGGCCCCGCCTCTTCCCCCACCATGCGGCATTCCTCCTCCCTCCCAGGCTTGCGCCGCCATGCAGCTGCAAGCCTGGAGGGAGGGGGTGGTGGCGGCGCCTGGATCCTGGAGCTGGTGAGTCAGCTCCGGCACCCAGGCACCGAGCGGGCGGGCAAAGGGGGGCTGGCAAGGGAGGGAGACGGGGGGGCTCAGCTCTGAGCTCCCTGCCGCGCCAGAGGGCTCCTGCCTGGCCCCCGGGCTGCTGCACACGGGGGCCCGGGGCCGGGAGTGCAGCCTAGAGGCTGCTCTAGGCCTGCAGCCCGCGGGGCAGCGCGGTGGGTCCGGGTGGGGGCAGCGCGGAGCGGGCAGGTTCCGGGTGGGTGGCGCGGGGGCGTGGGCCGAATCCCCGCTGCTGCCGGGGAGCCCCGCACCTCTCCCACTCGGCTGCGCTCCAGCGGCTCCTTCCCGGCGGGAGGGAGACTAGGCGTGGGGGACGCACACCGCATGTGCCCGGGGCAGCGGGAGGCGCGTCCCGCCGGGAAGGAGCCGCAGCCACGAGCGGGAGGGAGAGGCGCGGGACTCCCCGGCAGCAGCGGGGATTCGGCCCGCGCCGCCCACCCGGCCCCTGCCTGCTCCGCGCTGCCCCCGCCCGGACCCACCACGCACCGTATGTGCCTGGGGCGGGCCGGGGGGCGGGAGGCTCCGCGGGGAGGGCAGCGCGCGTGGCTGGGGCCTGCTAATGCCCCTGGCCCCTTTGAAACTCCTTTTTTTTTTTTGCTCCGCCCTTTTTTTTTTCCTTTGCCCGCCCCCCCCTTCCTCCCCGCGTCCCGATATTTATATCTCTGATCTGGTCACCCTAGGTCCCCACAAGAGATCAGGAGGTAGCCTGCAGGTGACCCAAGCTGCACTGACCCTGTACAGCTCCCCTACATACCGTCTCCTGCCCCTGTTACACAGTGATACTGCACCCGGGCCCCCTGCAATCCTTATCCCAGAATTAGAGCCTTACACAGGACAGAAAATCTGTTTGGCAAAGGATAAGGAGATTTGGAAATTTGGCTTCATTCCAAATTGGAACAAAAACTGAAAATTCCAAAATTTCCACAAAGAAAAATTGGGGGGAAACAATTAGTTTTGGGTTATATAAATGTTTTGATTCTTAATATTTTGGTATTAGATTATACAAAATATGTGGGTATTGTAGTGTAAAATACAATTTCCATGTTTCAGGGTTTTTGTTTTTTCGACAAAAAACAAGTTTTTGCAGGAACACAGACAACATCCATTAAAGTTTTTGTTAGTCAATAACCCAGTTTTCTGTCAACAACACGTTTTGACCAGCCTTTCTCAGCTGGTGAGCCCAGCGATGGATATGTGTGCGTAACATCAGCCACACAAGTTTTCAAAGTTTGGCCCCAGGTCTTTCTGAAAACCTCTGTAACCTTAATTCACCCCCCCTGTGCTTCTGCATTATGATACAGTCTTTAATTACATGATCACATGCTAGGTGTTCTGTCAGACTCCAGCCTCATTCAGTGCACAGGATGAACAGTGAATGAGGGAGAATGTTTAAGGGTGAGGGCTGAGACTCAGGAGACTTGGGATCTAATCTGGGCTCTGCCCCAGACTTCCTATGTGGTGTTGTACAAGACTATCAGAATGCATGCCCTAAAGGGGCAGAGTTAAGGTTGAATGGGGAACCTTGATGCTGGCATAGCTTAACTTTTGAGTGCTTGCTTTTGCAAATGTAACTTTTTTAACACTTCTTTTGTCACTTAGAATGTAATGACATTCACTTGCTTTATTTTCTGTAGCTACTGTACAAAATTGAAGACCATAAACCAGCAAAGATTTTTGAAGTTGTGACAAAAGTGCTGAAGAGATGCAGCAACAATGCTGCTACTGTCTACCTTGTGTAAGTCGAGCAAACAAGCAAAAAAGACCATTGTGGGTAAATTTTCAGCAAGAGCATTTTTAGCAGGCAATGTGTCTATTAATTATGCTTGCAAGTTAGTTTATTTCCTGACAATATTTTTATTTCCATGTACCATGTAACTCACCATTCAGTGCTGTACCCACACATATGGAAAACATTTTGCATTATGTACCATGGGTGTGAACAATTCCACCTCCCCTGAGCGCCCCCTTGTGGCTGGGCACCTTCACACCAGGGCTAATGTCCCACTTCTCCTCTCGGGCCCCTTAGGCCTCCCCAACAGGTTCTCTTGCCTCAAAAATACTCCTCCTTGGGGCCAACTTATTACAAAAATCTAGTGCAAAGAACCTAGAACAAGAGTCCCAAAACATTGTCCATTTATAACCCGCAGCACATATAGTCCTTAAAATCACAAGACAGCAGCAGTGTAGCACATACCACTCTCTGGCATCTTCCACCACACCACGGCTCTTTGTCGGTCCTCTCCTGTCCTTCTCCCAGGAAAACCACCCCAGCCCTTCCAGCTGGGGTGCAACCCTACTCTTCCCAGAGGCAAGGCCCAGCCCCACTACCCCAGCCTCCCTTCTGGGTGATCGTCCAGGGCCACCCAGAGGGGGGGGCAAGTGGGGCAATTTGCCCTGGGCCCCGCAGGGGCCCCCACGAGAGTTTTTCGGGGCCCCTGGAGTGGGGTCCTTCACTCGCTCTGGGGGCCCCAGAAAACTCTCGCAGGGCCCGGGCCCCCGGAGCTTCTTCCGCTCCGGGTCTTCGGCAGCAATTCGGCGGCGTGGGGTCCTTCCGCTCCGGGACCCGCCACCGAAGTGCTGGGTCTTTGGTGGAAATTCGGCGGCGGGGGGCCCCCGCCGCCGAAGACCCCAGGCCCCCTGAATCCTCTGGGCAGCCCTGCGATTGTCCTCACCAGGGAACATGCATCACTCCTCCTGTTACACTAACGTTTCCCAGTTCTTCTGGGTGGTGATGTCAGCGGGTAATCCCCTCTGCTGCTCCCCTTGCCTTCAACCCTTCCTGGCCCTGGCTCTTTGGCTTGGGGAGGTCAGCCAGCGAACCCTTCCACTGCTCCTCTGCCTTCAGCCTTTCCCCAGGAACCTCCTGCAGCCTTCTTCAGGGACGTCCTCCCTCTCTGATGCTCCCTGATCCTATATAGCCCCAGGTGCTGCTCTGCCTTTTAATTGGCCAAACTGAAAGCACCTGTTCTGGCAGAGGGGAGCAGGACCTGCTTTATTTAAAGAAGCCAGACATCCTATGGCAATCGGACTTATGTATATTGCCATGGCTCTTGGGCCCAGCTATGCAAGGCTTTATTATTTATTTACTCTGTAAGGCACAAGGCAGCGGAGAATCAGACCCCGTGAATTGCATCTTGCTCTCGTGGTGTCTTTCAGGAAGGGCGTGAACGAGTGCAAAAGCTGCCAGAACGAGATCACTGACCCGGCTGAGCTGCCCTGCGGTCACATTTTCTGCACTCAGTGCATCCGGGAGTGGAACATCAGGCAGTGCAAGATCTGCAAGGAGAGCGTCCCCGAGGATTACGTGCCCACCGCCTCCCAGATCACCAGGTATTGCACAGTCGCCTGACTCTGTGATTTGGGAGACTTGTTTAGCGGTAATATTCCCACTAATCTCCGTTACTGACAGCGTGGCCAGAATGATTGCTTTTCTTCCACACCCCTCCACTACATTGCTGTGAGCTCCCTCTCCCAGACTGTTACCGGACATAGCTCCTTGTTCTGCTGAAGGATTTGCTGAGATAGGTCTGTCCGTGAACAATGACTTTAATGGGACTTTGTGCATCCAGAGTCTGCACATACTGGTCCCTTTTCAGGACTGGGGCCCAGGATTGTAAATATCTGAAGTTGCAGATTATAAAGGGGGGCTCTGGTGACAAAAGGGGACTGAAAGCGGGTGCATCTCCCCAGATAGAGCTGATGTAGAGTAGCATTTTCCAGTGTGGCTTTAGGATTTAGGAACCTAAGTCCCATTAAAAATCATGCTTTTGAAAATGGTATCTGTGCATAGGCACTGACTCTGTGGGTGCTCCGGGGCTCAAGCACCGACAGAAAAAAATTGGGGGTGCTCGGCACCCATGGGGCTGGCCATGGATCAGCTGTTCGGTGGCCCCTGGGGCTGGCCGCGGCTTCAGTGGTCCCCGCTGCTTGCTCCTCTTCACCCTCAACCCTCGTCACTCACCCTTAAGGCAGGAGGGGGCAGAAAGGACCAAGCATCAGGCAAGAGGTGCTCGGCGGTGGGGGTGGAGAGGAGTGAGTGGTGGGCAGGTTGGTGGAGCCTTGGGGAGGGGGCAGAGAGGAGCGAGCAGGGGGAGCCTTAGGGGAGGGGGTGAAGAGGAGCGAGCGGCAGCAGGGTTGAGGGGGAGCCTCGGGGGCGGGGGCAGAGGCAGAGAAGAGGGAGTGGGAGGTGCTCAGGGGGCAGGAAGAGGCAGAGTGGGGGCGGGGCCTCAGGAGAGGGCAGAGTAGGGGAGGAGCCTGGGGGGGGCAGAGTGGGGGTGAGACACCCGTTGTCAAAAACAAAAGTCAGCACCTGTGTATCTGTGGCCAGTTCTGTGTCAAGCCTGGCCTTGCAAGTGGTGCAGAGGCCATGTATGGGGGACAGGCGACTGGCTGCAGAACATCCAGCCCTTAGCGTCATAGCCAGCTGATCCGTTCATAGGCAGCCCTAAGCTATGCTGGAGACCCAAAGGCCACTAGCTGGTCCCAGGTTCAGAAAGCTGCAAGTGACCCCTCTGTGCTCTCCATCTTACCTTCACCCAGTGATTACAGCACGCGTTGGAGGTTTGAGCCCAGGGCTCCAGTGTTAGGGGTCAGCTTTTTCTGATTTTAGGTAATTATTTTTAGATACATTTTTAGGAGCCATAAATGATTTTTTTAAGCGTTTTTCTGGAATTAGGTCATTATGGCAGCTGTCACCAGGTAGCGCTGTTACGCTGTTTTTTCACAGCAGGCGAGCAGGTTTCAATTTTAGGGAAGACAATGTGTGTTGTTATTTTGTGGTAATGCAGGGGGAGTTGTGTGAGCAGCAGGAGAATTTGCTGTCTGCCTTGGGCTCTTGTTTAGAGCGGACTGTCTCCCTGGGGACTGGGTGATTGCAGTGGCGTAGCCAGCTTCTAAGAGGAGGGGGAGCAAACATAAAAAAGGCGCCCCCCCTCGGCTCCTCCTCTGGCCACGCCCCCTTGGCTCCTCCTCCGGCCGCCCCGCCCCTCCCCCACATGGCTCCTCCGGCCGTGCCGTGCCACCCATGTGGCCTCCGGCCGCAGCCGCCATTCTGCGCCCCCCCCGCTCCTCCGGCTGCGCCCGCCGCCCCCCCGCAAGTGCCTAAGAGCCCCCCTCTCAGCCGCTGCTGGGTGGCAAACCCCACTCCAGAAAGATTTCCCTTGAATTCATCATTCACAAAAACAACAGTGCCTTTTCCACGCCTTCCCGTCTCCATTGCACTCCGGAGAGCACGGGGAGCAACTGACTGGGACACACCGAGCCAGCCACCACCACCAGGGGCTGCCTGGCTTTCTGCACCCCCTGCGCAGAAACACTAGTTGATTTCCCCTTGGCAAAGACAAAGTGTAACCAGCCTGTGCCCAGCCCCGTGCGCTGCTCGCGGAGCGCTCTCTGTCTCCCAAAGAGTTGGCAAGTCTGTCCACCCTATCGGGAACGTGGGGCTGGCCCCACGCCTCTCCGGTGCAGCGCCTCTCACCTCCTTGAGTTCCTTGGCCACGTCTTTCAGGTCCCCCAGGACTAATTCCAAATCCTCCACGATGATCTTGATCTGTTCCTTCACCTTGGCTTTGGAGGCTGCGGGTGGCCCCTCGGGTGGCGAGGAGAAGGCGGGGGTCCCCTTGGACTTGGCTGACATTCTTGGGGGAGCGATGTGTGGGGAGGGGGTATGCAGGTCAGGAGAGCTGTGTAACCAGCGGGTGCCCGGCCCCGTCCCTCAGGCTCCCGGAGCTGCTTCAGCCGCTGTCTTCCTCCCCGCACATTTTGGGCTCAGGGCTCCGCCCCGCTCCGCTCTCCGCCGGGTGGCTGCACCGCACTGCTGCCATCAACTCCCTGGGATCTGCACTGAGAGCGCCCAGGCTGCAGACGGGCGGGCGGTGCGCCTGCGCCTGGCTCCCTCCCTCCCGTAGGCACACGCACACGCACAGGGCATGCCGCTCACTGAGCCTGCCGGTCGCCATGCTACGCCCCCCCGCTCCTCCGGCCGTGCCCGCCACCTCTCCATGGCTGCCGGCCGCGCTGCGGGTCGCCAGCCTGCACCCCCCTCGCTCCTCCGGCCGCGGCTGCCGGGCCGCATGCCGCGCGCCCCGTCCAGCTCCTCCGGCCGCTTTTGGAAAGGCGGGGGAAGCGGCTGCTTCTCCTGCACCCCGCTAGCTACGCTACTGGGTGATTGGCTTTGGGCTGACATTCCTGGGAGAAGGGCTGAAATTAGTGATAGAATTTGGCAACATTAACTCCCGGTGAATAAAGTTGTTTTGCCCAGAATGTGGAATAATTCATATCGGGCAGAAATTATTATTGACTTTACAGGATCAAGTCTACCCTCAGTACACACTCAAGTCCTCTTAACTTAGGCCTGGTCTACACTGGGGAGGAGGGGAGGGGGGCGGAGGAAACGATCTAAGTTACGCAACTTCAGGTACGTAAATAACATAGCTGAAGTCGACGTACTTAGATCGATTTATCGTGGTGTCTTCACCGCGGTGAGTCGACTGCTGCCGTTCCCCCATCGACTCTGCCTGCACCTCTCGCGGCGCTGGAGTACAGGAGTTGACGGGAGAGCGCTTGGGGGTCGATTTATCGTGTCTAGACTAGACAGGATAAATCGACCCTCGCTGGATCGATCGCTGCCCACTGATCCGGCGGGTAGTGAAGACATACCCTTAGCAAGAGTAGTGGAGCTATGTGCATGTTTCAGCACAGAGAGATTTATAGATTCATAGATTTTTAAGGCCAGAAGGGACCATTAGGTCATGAGGCCAGAGAATCTCACCCAGTGATGTCTACATCATGCCCATCACTTTGGCCTGAGCTATAGCAGATCTTTTAGAAACATATTCCGTCTTGATTTAAAGATTTCAGATGATGGCAAAACCGCCACTTCCCTTGGTAACTTGTTCCAATGGTTATTCACCCTCACTGTTAATTTTTTTTGCCTTTTTTTTTCCAATCTCAATATATTTAACTTCAGCTTCCAGCCATTCTGATTTTGTCTGCTACCTTGTATATTAAAATAGTGACATTTAAAAAAAATAATCTTTTTCTCGCCCTAGGGAGGCAGTTGCAAGTCACAACAAATTCAGGAGGAAGTGCAACTCGTTCTTTGTGGAGTTTGTCAGTAGTTACTGTTTTGGGGACAAAATCCCACCATCTGCAGAGATCATCGAACAACTGATTAAGTTCGTGGCTTGCAAACCTTCTAACTCAGAACATCAAGAGATTAGAAAGGGTGAGTGATGTGTGTAATACAGGAACGGCTCGATCCCGCCAATCCCAGTTGTTCAGATATCCTGAGTCAGGCCCCAGAACTCATGAGAGTGACTTTAAAATCATGAGATAAAAACTCAAGCAATAAATATGAGGTTCTTTTTATTTGCCTTCTAGTGTTGTAGCTTTTAGGGCAATTCACACCAGCTGGGGATCTGACCCATTGACTCCAGTGTAGCTATGGCTGGTTCACACCAGTTGGGGATCTGGTCTCGTGATCAGAAGAAAAAAAAAAAGTAATCCTTTCTACTCTTTGGTTTAAGTGTACAAACCAACGAGTGACTTGTCGCCCTTTGAAGAATGCATGGATCCGAGTCCTACTGTCAAGTCCTCCCTTTTGAAAATGTTGCTCCGATGCAGGTTGGTTCTAGTGCTTCTAGTGGCTATATTAACTATATTTCACTCACAGATCCACATTGGGTCTATTCAGTTTTATAACTTACATCCATTTCCTCCTAGACTAGACGATGTGAAGGAACACCTGGAAGACTATCTCTCCAGGATGGAGGAAGTATTATCATTAAATCAAAGCAGTCGCAATGATTTCTATTTCATGGTAGTGTGCTGCTTTGAGGTGAGTCCCATGAAGAGTCTGTGGATAAATGTAGACATTTTATTACATCCATAATAACAATATTAAAAGAATAGTTAAGGTTGCAAAGTCAAGTACTCCAATGTTAGGAAATGCTAAAATTAAGGTGACCTGGGCAGTCTTCACTTGTTGTGCTCTGGCATATGCATTACGATACAGTCTGAAATTACATAACCAGATACTATTTTTTCCACAGAATCCCTGCCTCATTCAGTATATGAAGTTACTCAATATTTATTTATGTATTTATATTATTGTAGCACTTAGGAATACTAGTCATGGGCCATACCCCCCATTGTGCTAGGTGCTGTACAAACTTGTGTGACCCCCGCCTTATTCTCTGCACACCACCCAGACCCTGCACCGAATACAGAAGTATTAATTCTATGGTGCTCTTGCTAGAGTATCAGAGTGCCTCACAAACATTAATGAATTCATCTTCACAATGCCCCTGTGAGATTAGGTGATATTATTATGCCCATTTTACAGCTGTTGCACTGAGACACAGAGATTACTGCCAAATTGTCAGAAGTCTCCACTAATTTTGGGTGCCCAACTTGAGATCCCCAGGGCCTGACAAGCAGAGTACTTAGCATTTTTAAAGCATTTTATGTGTTCATAGCACAGCTCCCGTTGACCTCAGCTGCAGCTGTGAATACTCAGCACTTCTACAAGTCAGACCCAGGTATCTCACGTTGGGCACCCAGAAAAGGAGAAACACACAATTAATGGCCAGTTCTCCCATTTTCAGAAATAACTTTGGTACTTAGGAGCCTAAATCTCACTGACTTTCAATGAGACTTAGGGGAAAATTTTCAACAGTGCCCAAGTCACGTAGGAGTCTAAGTCCCATAGATGTTCAGGGACTTTCAGCACCTAAATCACTTTGGCACTTTTGAAAATTTTACCTGTAGGCTCATAGAAGCTGGGAAGCAGGGAGAAGGGCAGGAGCAGAGAGGGGCAGAAGATGTGGGGGGATAGAAACCAAGGTGGGGAGAAGTGGACGGGGGAGAGAGACAGGAACTCTTACCCCCAGGCTGTTATTTTTAATCAGTGGCTCGGTTTCAAAATGACCAGAACAGTTTTATTGTTTGTAGCCTTTAAGGTTAACGTCTGCTGTGTGGTGTGGGGAGAAGGGAAGAGTTGAGTCATTAAAAAAAACCTGCCCAACCAACTGCATCCCCTTTACACAGGGGTACTGTCTGTTCACTACTGTACATTTTTTAAAATTCTCTCTCTCGAACAGGATTTTATGTATTCCTCCTTTCAAGAAGACGCCAGCCAGAATTCGGAGCACGTGCTCTCCACTGCAGATCTGTCTGCTCCCCGCTCTGCCGCCGTCACCAGCATTGAAGACCTGCAGTTCATTGCTAAGCTCCGACTCGCCATCGGTAACGTCGCAGCTGTGCTTGGCAGAGAGCTGCCAAGTGGTGAGTGGAGTTTCTAACCATTTTCCAGTCATGCTGGACATCAGGGGAGATTGGTTAGAGAACCAGTCAGCTCCGTGGATGTTGTTTGCTTTAAGGGTTGTGTTTGTCCAGAGTAATTTCCAGAGCTGAGCAAAATATTTTCAGCTGAACAGTTTTCCATTCGAAAATGCTGTCCCTTCCGAACTGAAATGTTTTGTGGGAACGCATCGATTTTGATGAAATTTTCAACAGAAAAGTTTTGAAACATTTTGAAATTGAAATGGAGCCTTTTATTTGATATTGACTTTTTCATTGTTTCATTTTGACTTTTTGTTTTAACTTTATCATTTCAGTTCAATTTTCTCATTTTGACTTTCATATATTATATATGATATGATCAAAATGAAATGTTTTGACATTATCAAACCTTTCATTTCAATAGGGTTGTTTCTATGTGTCACCCTTCTGCCAGGTGGACTTGGCAGTAACAAGGGCCAGGTTCAGTATCTAGCGGTTCCTTTTGATAATACAACACAGAACCAGTTCAAGCCCCCACCCAGTATCCTAGAAAAATTACACACCACCCCTGGGAGCCTCCAACAGGCAATGCTTCCCCCTCGCAAGCACTGAGTCTGTGTATGGAAAAGAAAACTTTTAGTAAAAGGGGAAAGGAACCCAGCATTAATTTGGGGAAACACCACAAGCCTGATTCAAAAACAGATGGCCATGAACAAACACCCACACCAGATTACACCGGGAAGTGTCCTTTTCCTCAGTCTCTCACCTTGTGGTGTGAAAGTCTGACAAACAAATGTCCCTTTAACACACCACTTTCCTGTCCCGCCACCGCACCCCACTCACAGTTGTTGTCCTTGGTCAGTGAAGACCCAGAGTTTAGAGGTGCATCAGTGTGAGTTCACCTCCCACCCAGGGGGTGAAAGACACCCAGCAATGCCTCAGCTGCCACTCCACCGTGGGCCACACGCTCCACCACTGCTCGCTGTGCCATTAGCCACTTTATCGGCCACTTGCTCTGCTGCCACTCGCTCCACCAGCTCACTCCGCTGTCCGTCGCTCTGGCAGCCGCTCACTCCTGTGTCAGCTGCTCTGACATCGCTCATGCCACCACTGCCCTCTAGTGCAAGCTCTGGAATGTCTTGAGGTCCCATTACTTAACACAGCTCTCAGTGATTTCAGCTGTTACTGGGGGAGCCTCATTGCTAGTGCAGGCTGGGCAGTCACTTTTACCAGAGACGCTGTCCCATAGCATCTCCAATGCTTGGACCTGGTTATCAGTGATTTCAGCTCTAGTGATCCAAAACAAAAGACTCTCAACTGAATCGTAATCAGCTGTGTCATTAAACAGTGGGGAGGGGGAAGGACAAATGGTGTCTAGAACTCTTAGGCAGAGCTCACACCACCATGTACAGACACCCATCCTCACCCTCTCATTTCTCCACTGGGCTTCAGTGCTCCTACCCTCTGCTTAGCGAGTGGAGTTCAGTTGAGGTTGAGCCTCTCAGTCAGGGTATGCCAAGCACAGATCTGCTGCCCTCTATTCACACAACAAGGATAATAAAACTTTATCACTCCTGCACCCAATACCAAAGTGATTTGCAATCCAACACCAGCTAAAAGTGATCATTTGGGCAAAGCGGCTCCATCATGCTGCGCACCTAGGCAGAGTGGGCAGGTCTATGCAAACTAGGTCGGCTCCTGATATCTTCTCCCCCAGCTCACCACTAGATGTCAGGGGAGAGCTCATTCAGACTCTGCTTACAGCTCTTTCTGAATCGGAATATTTCATACATGAAATATTTCAAGATTTTGACTTTTCCTCATCATTTGGGACCAACACAAATTTAGAAATGTCAGAATTTCCCACAGAACAGAAATTCCATTTTCCAGCCAGCTCTGATCATTACTGGAAAATACAACTTTAAAGGACAAGATGTACAAAAGTGTGTGATACCTACAGAAACAAATGTCCCACTTCTGTATGGACAGCACATTTACCCAGCTGACTTTAGTGAAATGATCTTTCCCCTAAATTTCACTTGGTATGAGGTCACCAAATTAAAAGAGACAGGCTAAAAGCTTCTTTAAATGAGTTTTTAAAGTATTTAAGTCAAGAATTTAAGTCTCTTTCTCAAAGCTCTGCTCTAGCTCAGCCAGGAATTATTGGGCCAGATGCAGGAATCATTGGGGGAGATTCTCTGGCCTGGGTTATTCATAGATTCCCAAATCAGAAGGTATTATTGTGATCATCTATTACAGCACAAGCCACAGAACTTCCCCCAAATAATTCCTAGAGCAGCACTTTTTATAAAAACATCCAATCTTGATTTACAAGATTATGTAGGAGGCTGGACTGGGTGAATACATTGGGCCCTTTTGACCTGAAAATCTGAGACTCTAAAAATGTCTGACCTCTCTGAATGCTGTAGGCTCTGCCAGACCAAACTCACTGTTGCCACAAAATTAATGGTGGCCACATTTAGTCCTACAGGATGAATTTTATCCATGAAGCAGTTTTCACTGGGAGGTGGCATTGCATTTTATATCTGTAAATCTTCACTTCAGAAGGGTTAATGGAAGGACTGTTCCTTCTGGTTCAGATGAAGTGTATTCAAATAGGGTCTTTCTTGACTTTCTCCTTTTTCCCCTTTTATCTTAAATACTATGGTAACTTTACTGCAGGAATTTCATTGCGTATGAGGTTTGAACAGCTGTGAAGCTAGGCAGCAATACTGCATTGCTTTGAGGCTAATACTGAACTCTTCTTGGCAGCTGCAGACCAGAATACATGGACCAGTGCTGAAACAGCAGAGAAACAGTCCCAACTTGTGAATTCCATGAAAAATCTGGTTGAAAAGGCCCAAACACCTTGGCCTCAAATATTCCTTATTAGAAATCTTTGTAATTTCTATGGGCTGAACATAATGCAGAAGATTCTTCAGCAAGAGTCGTGGATTTTACCCAGAGGAATTGAGACTTCACAGGTAAGTGGCTTCCAAAGGCGACAGAATTTTATGCTTACAGAAACTGTATGAATAGTTTGCATCTCCTTTCTACAGGATGGTTAATTCAAGAGACCTGTTTTCACCTGAAAGCCAGGGCCATCCCTAGGGGGGTTGCAGGGCCTGGGACAACCCCCCACCCCCATGACTCTTCCTGCCCCTGCACCGCCTCTTCCCACACCAACTCTGCTTCCACTCCACCCCTTCCTGCCCCGCCCCCATTCTGCCCCTTCCCCCAAACTCCTGCCCCCACCCTGCCTCTTCCTGCTCCCTCCCCCGTTCTTCCCCTTCCCCCAAGGCCCCGCCCCACTTCTCCCGAGCAATGCCGGGAGCCAGCGAGGCAGAGCGAAGCAGGGCCAGTCCCGCTGCCGCCAGCCTCTGCCCTTCCCAGGCCCCATGTCTCCCTGAAGTGCAGGACCCCCCAAAGTACAGGGCCCGGGGCAACTGCCCCGAACCGTCCAATGGCTCTGCTGAAAGCAGTTTTGTTCTTGATAAGCAAAAAGTGCTGCAAACCACAGAATTGGTAAAACATGACCTTTGGGCTTTTGTGTGTTGTTTTCAAAATGATTTTGGTATTTCGATTGAGAGCTCTTTGTGGCAGGGACTGTCTCTCAGTACATGGGTGCAGCGCCTTGCGCAATGGGGCTCTGATCTTAGTTACTGTGGGCAGGTTTACACTTAAAGTACTGCACTGGCACAGCTGCCCCGCTGTAGCGAATTAATGAAGATGCTCTACGCTGACAGGAGAGAGCTCTCCTGTTGGTGTAGTTAATCCAGCTCCCTGACAGGCGGTAGCTACATCTGCAGGTGAAGTTCTCCCGCTCACTGATATAGCAGTATCTACACGGTGGGTTAGGTTGGTATAACTACATCTCTCAGGGAGGACTGTTGTCAGTCACTTTGTGTCTGTGCAGTTCCTGGCACTATGGGCCTCAATCAAGATTGTGACTTCTAGACACTGCCATAATACAAATAATAAAACAATACATAAAATAAGAATAATAATTAATAATAAAATACATGAAAAATATTTTCATTAACCTTCAAATGTAACTGGTCTGATAGGATTCTTTAGCGGCCTCTTGCTATAAAATGATGTGCCTTAAATAATACATAGACAGCTTCTTTATAACAAAAGTATAAATATTTTTATTTCCTTAGGACATGAAAATCAGCTCCAATACACCCTTGATGCTTGTGACGCTAGACAGAGCAAGAGGCCTCATTAAAAACACAGACTCCGAAGAAGCTAAGCAAATAACAGTGAGTGTCTGTTTTCTATTTTAATGGAACATGGTTTGGTTTGTGATTCTGTACAAGTGAAATTCACCCCTGTGCAGAGAGCCAGCACAATTGACACCAGCTAAGGATCTGCCGCATAGGACCTGAATCAGAGACTCAGAGAACTAGAAGGGACCTCAAGAGGCCATCAAGTCCAGCCCCCTCCACTCATGGCAGGACCATGCACCATCTAGACCATCCCTGACAGGTGTCTG
Source organism: Terrapene triunguis (assembly GCF_002925995.2). Lineage (NCBI taxonomy): Eukaryota > Metazoa > Chordata > Testudines > Emydidae > Terrapene > Terrapene triunguis. The sequence goes on from NW_020665277.1 coordinate 7,487,519, forward strand.
TCAAACCTGCTCTTAAAAATCTCCAGTGATGGAGATTCCACAACCTCCCTAGGTAATTTATTCCAGTACCTAACCACCCTGACAGTTAGGAAGTTTTCCCTAATGTCCAACTTAAACCTCCCTTGCTGCAATTTAAGCCCTTTGCTTCTTGACCTATCCTCAGAGGTTAAGAAAAGCAATTTTTCTTCCTCCTCCTTGTAACAACCTTTTAGATACTTGAAAACTGTTGTCATGTCCCATCTCAGTCTTCTCTTCTCCAGACTAAACAAACCCAATTTTTTCAATCTTCTGTTACAGGTCATGTTTTCTAGACCTTTAATCATTTTTTTCGCTCTTCTCTGGACTCTCTCTAATTTGTCCACATCCTTCCTGAAATGTGGCGCCCAGAACTGGACACAATACTTCAGTTGAGGCCTAATCAGCGTGGAGTAGAGCGGAAGAATTACTTCTTGTGTCTTGCTTTCAGCACTCCTGCTAATGCAGCCCAGAAGGGGTTGCTTTTTTTGCAACAGCGTTACACTGTTGAATGACTCATATTTAGCTTGTGGTCCACTATGACCCCCAGATCCCTTTCCGCAGTACTCCTTCCTAGGCAGTCATTTCCCATTCTGTATGTGTGCAACTGATTGTTCCTTCCTAAGTGGAGTACTTTGCATTTGTCCTTACTGAATTTCATCCTATTTACCTCAGACCATTTCTCCAGTTTGTCCAGATCATTTTGAATTTTAATCCTATCCTCCAAAGCACTTGCAACCCCTCCCAGCTTGGTATCGTCCACAAACTTTATAAGCATACTCTCTATGCCATTATCTAAATCATTGATGAAGATATTGAACAGAACCGGACCCAAAACTGCTCTCTGTGGGACCCCACTCGTTATGCCCTTCCAGCATGACTGTGAACCACAGATAACTATTCTCTGGGAACGGTTTTCCAATCAGTTATGCACCCACCTTATAGTAGCTACATCTAGGTTGCATTTCCCTAGTTTTGTTTATGAGAAGGTCATGCGAGACAGTGTCAAAAGCCTTATTAAAGTCAAGATATACCAAAGCTATCAGGTTGGTTTGACACAATTTGGTTTTGACAAATCCATGCTGGCTGTTACTTATCATCTTATTATCTTTTAGATGTTTGCAAACTGATTGCTTAATTATTTGCTCCATTATCTTTCCGGGTACAGAAGTTAAGCTGACTGGTCTGTAATTCCCCGGGTTGTCCTTATTTCCCACTATATTTGCCCTTTTCCAATCTTCTGGAATCTCTCGCGTCTTCCATGACTTTTCAAAGATAATCGCTAATGGCTCAGATATCTACTCAGTCAGCTCCTTGAGTATTCTAGGACGCATTTCATCAGGCCCTGGTGACTAGAGGACATATAATTTGTCCAAGTAATTTTTAACTTGTTTTTTCCCTATTTTAGCCTCTTCTGATCCTACCTTAGTTTCACTGGCATTCACTATGTTAAGTGCCCAATCACCACCAACCTTCTTGGTGAAAACCGAAACAAAGAAGTCATTAAGCACCTCTGCCATTTCCACATTTTCTGTTGTTGTTTCCCTCCCACCATCACCCCGCATTGAGTAACCGGCCTACCCTGTCCTTGGTCTTCCTCTTGCTTCTGATAAATTTGTAGAATGTTTTGTTGTTAGCCTTTATGACTCTAGCTAGTTTGATCTCATTTTGTACCTGGTCTTTCTAATTTTGTCCCTACATACCTGTGTTATTTGTTTATATTCATCCTTTGTAATTTGACCTCGTTTCCACTTTTTGTAGGACTCTTTTATTTTTTATTTTTTAGATCATTGAAGATCTCCTGGTTAAGCCAGGGTGGTCTCTAGCCACACTTCCTGTCTTTCCTACGCAGTGGGATAGTTTGCTCTTGTGGGCAAAGGGACTTAATGGGACTTAACTGGTGCCTACTGTAATTATAGGGAATGTGCCTTTAAGGTCTGAGCTTCCCAGACAGACAGTCAGGTGGGGTGCTGTGAATCTCTTGTTATTACAGCCAGTTGGAAACAGAACAAAGCAGATCTCTTTGCAAGCTTCTATGCACTGAGCCATCACTGAACACCACGGTCTTGCACTGGCTTCTCTGCACAGGGGTGAATTTCATTCTGATTATGAAACACAATAGAGATCGGTGTGACCCTCTGGAGTGAAATGTGCAAAGTGGAGACCATAAACCTCTCTCTGTTTTATTTGATTGTCATTTAGGCCATCACAAAGCACATGGAGAGGCTCCTACAGGCATCGCGGCCATCAGAAGAATCCATGGAAAACAAATTGGAAAAGATCATGAGTGACGTGAGCAGCCAGGAAAACGCAGCCTTGCTGGAAGTGGTGCTGCATACTGCTCTCACGCTGACCCTGTCCCAGAACCCGCTCACCGAGCTATTCAAATCCATCTGCTTCCAGCCCAGTGCTGTCAAGGTGAGTCTAAAGCAAAGAGCCATTGTATTCCTCCTCGGCCCCAGCAGCTCTGTGTGCCACTGACATCATCCCCTTTATGCCCCTTTCTGTCTGCAGTGTCAGTTACAGCAGCTTTTGGGTGTGGGAGGAACTTAAGATCTGTCCCTATAAATACAGATATATTTACAATAATCCAAAATCATGGCCATCGTGCCACATCCCACCTGCACTTTGCTTCTGGGTCTCGTCCCGTTCTGTTAACTCAGTTGCTAACCAGAGACTTTGGATTTTTTAGTCCAAAACCCCCCAAGTCACTATTTGACTTTCCCCCTTTCTCCAGTGACGAATGCCGGGGATATGTGCACGACAGCACCTGCCTGAGGTTCTGAGGGCTCCAGGGAAATAGTACCGAAAGAATTTAAGGCCGGGAAGAACCATTATAACCCCCTGCATAACCCAGGCCAGAGAATCTCACTCAGTTACCATTGTTCGGAGCCCTGAATTATCCACCTGGCTGTCTGTCCATCTGTGTGTGTCTGTTTGCAGTGACTCGTTATCTTAATGTCAGCTGATAAAGTTAGATTTTCCTGTTGAAATCAAAAAGGAAATCAAAGTTTCCACAAGTCATTGGGCTGGATGCAGGAATCGCTGGGTGAGATTCTCTGGATTGTGATATGCAGGAGACCAGGCTAGATGGTCAGAAAGGTTCCTTCTGGCCTTGACATCGATGACTCTTTCCCTTTGTGCTCATGTGGCTAGTTTCCCAAGTTATAGCACCAAATTCCCAGAGGAAGAATACTGTCTTTGTTCAGGCAGAGAAAGCCACCTAGCACAAGGAAATGAAAACCTGTACCTGGGACGAAGGGGGAGAATTTGGCATGAAGCTGGGTCGGCGTAGCACAAACACCTCATGTGAGAATTGATCTGGCCTAGCTGGCAGCCTGCTTTGGAGGCTGAGCACTTTTATAGGCCCATTTTGGCTTTATGATTCCGTACCAGTATTTTATTACTCATTTAGAGAGGCTGTGTCCTTGGGGGGATCAGGCACTGGACTAATACTCAGGTTTCCTGGGTTCTGTTCCCACCTCTCCCTGGGTGACTTGGGCAAGTCACTGAACCTTTCTCCTCCCACCTCTTGTCTATTTATATTGTAACTCGTTGGGGCAGGGATTGTCTCATTATGCGTCTGTATGGTGCTGGGCACAACAGGACCCTGATCTCGGTCACTGTGTGTCCGAGCAGTGCCTGGCATAGAATCATAGAATATTAGGGTTGGAAGAGACCTCAGGAGGTCATCTAGTCCAATCCCCTTCTCAAAGCAGGACCAACCCCAACTAAATCATCCCAGCCAGGGCTTTGTCAAGTCGGGCCCTAAAAACCTCTAAGGATAGAGATTCCACCACCTCCCTAGGTAACCCATTCCAGTGCTTCACCACCCTCCTAGTGAAATAGTGTTTCCTAATATCCAACGTAGACCTCCCCCACTGCAACTTGAGACCATTGCTCCTTGTTCTGTCATCTACCACCACTGAGAACAGCCTAGCTCCATCCTCTTTGGAACCGCCCTTCAGGTAGTTGAAGGCTGCTATCAAATCCCCCCCTCACTCTTCTCTTCTGCAGACTAAACAAGCCCAGTTCCCTCAGCCTCTCCTCGTAAGTCATGTGTCCCAGCCCCCTAATTGTTTTCGTTGCCCTCCGCTGGACTGTCTCCAATTTGTCCACATCCTTTCTGTAGTGGGGGGATCAAAACTGGACGCAATACTCCAGGTCTGGCCTCATCAGTGCCGAATAGAGGGGAATAATCACTTCCCTCAATCTGCTGGCAATGCTCCTACTAATACAGCCCAATATGCCATTGGCTTTCTTGGCAACAGCGGCACACTCCAGACTCATATCCAGCTTCTCGTCCACTGTAATCCCCAGGTCTTTTTCTGCAGAACTGCTGCTTAGCCAGTTGGTTCCCAGCCTGTAGCGGTGCATGGGATTCTTCCTTCCTAAGTGCAGGACTCTGATGGGGACATGATGGGGCCCTGATCTCAGTAACTGTGTGTCTGTGCAGCACTTGGTGCAATGAGGTTCTGAGCTTAGTCTGGAAGTTGCCAGGAACCAAACCTGTATCTCCCAAATCCCCATCCAATGCTCTATGCACAAGCCCTTCCTTCCGCTCTGCCCCGGTGCTGTAGTAAAGGTGTCCAACTGTGGTTTGTTTACCAGGCGAGCTACCTTCCGACCATGCCAAGCGACCTTCTCTTTGATGTGACGAATTGGAAAAACACTGCCACGGCAGATACACTGTGGAGTAAGTGTCAGAAAAACTTTATATCAGTATTTTTCTGGATGCTTTTAAACACCCCACTATCATAATACTAGGTGTGCTTCCCCTAGTGGTGTATACATACAAAGACAATCTTCCTTTCCAAGCCTCCGGGTGGAGATGTGGCTGAGAAAAACGGGGCATGACTGGGACACAGCCAAGTCCAGCTGAACTTTGTTGGACTGAAAGGTACCCCGAGTCTGTAGGAACTGGTCTTAAATTAAAGCAAGGTTGGGGCAGGATCTGGCAGCCTTGGTACAAGGGATGAGTAAAGGCTACGTAAAGCCAACTATGTCCCTCCAGTCTGGTCCTGCACTGATTACATTTCAGACTGACCAGAAATCTGGTTTAGAATGTTGATTCACAAGGTCATTTTTTACGGAAGCAGGAAGTTTGGGACCAGGTCCCCAGCTGATGTAAATGGGCTCTAGCTCCAATTCGATTGGACCAGATCCACAGCTGGGGAGAATTGGTTGTCACTCCATTGGAGTCACTGGGGCTGTGCTGATCCACCCGAGCTGAGGTTCTGGTGTATTATCATTACTGTTGTTTTTGTGACTGTATCAGTAGCTGATTGGTCTGATTCCCTCTCACACAGGATGCCAATGCGGGCAGTACTGGAGCATTGAAAATGTAAGTGTCTCTTCATAGCTGTTGTTCGTTGCGGGTGTATCTTCAGCCTCTTGCTTCATCTCCATGTCTCTGGAATGTACATGTCGGATTTCTCAGGACAGGATTACCTGCCACTGACACAAGGATCAGAGGCCCAAGCTGACTCCAGACCTGATCTCCCTACCTAGAACTATGCACTTAAATTGCACCTAAACCTTCACGTTAGGGCAGATGTAATGTCTGGGCTTGAGAATTTCATTGCTGTGCATCCCCATGCTAGTCTCCTGTGATACGAAAGTTTCATATCGGAAGCTGTATCCGCATGTAGCCCCTTCCTGGGACAGCCCCGAAAGGGCGGTAGAGCCCCTGGGTGGGGGCTGAACCTGCCTCCTCCAGAGCTAAGAGCACAGTTCTTTCCTGCCTGAGCCGAAAGACCCACCTCTCTTAGCCCAGGCTGTAGCAGGCTCATCAACCTCTATGTACGGCCTGGCCATCCCTAGAGCTGGGCTGGGCACCACACTGGTAAGTGTGGGTTCCATGTGTAGATGTGTCTGTGGAGACAGTTACAGAATATGAAGAGTTCCATGGCATGGCCTGTAAGAGTAAAGCGAGCGGTATTTGTAGAGGTAGTTGTTTTCCACTGCAAATGCCTTAGGCCCAGATTCACAAAGGGGTGAGGTGTAACCCTTCTGCCTGTTGGAATTGGCAGCAACAAGGGCCGGGTTCAATATCTAGGGGTTCCTCTTCAACAATACAACACAAAACCAGCTCAAGCCCCGACCCAGTGACATGGGACACACCACCCTCTGGGCGCCTCTAAGAGGCAATACTTCCCCTCTTACCAGCACAGAGTCTGAATGTAGAAAAGAAACTTAATAACAGGAGGGAAGTAGCCCAGCATTAATTTGGGAAAACACCACAAACAGGGTTCATAAACATAAACCATGCCCAAAAGACCAACGCATGAGTAAGTTGGGCAGTGTCCTCTTCCATCAAGTTCTTAAGTCCAGCAACCAAAAGTCCCTTTAACATGCCCGTCCCTTCTCTGCACCCCATTCACAGTTGTTGTCCTTGGTACGTGCAGACCCAGGGGGCAGAGTTGCATCTGCAGAGTTCATCTCCCACCCTGGGTGGAGGGTAAGAAGGCACTTTACTTGCTTTGCTGCCCCAGCACCACTCTGCTTATTACCCTGTCTTGTGTAATAAGACTCTCTCTTATTACACAGTAGAGAGAGGAAGGATCAAATGGTGTCTGGAGCCCTTAGGTAAGGCCCACACTACCAGGTACAAGTGACAATTCCCACCCTCTCTCTCAACTCATTGGGCTTTGGAACACAAGTCCCCCTGCCTAACGAGTGTCATTTAGTTGAGAGTGAGTCCCTCAATCAGGAAATGCCAAGTACAGTTCTGCTTCCCTGGATTCACACAACAAGGATAACAAGTCTTTATAACTCCGGCCCCAATGACAAGGAGACTGGGGATTCCACACCAGCCAAAAAGTGATCATTTGGGCAAGCAATCCCATCATGCTGAGCACCTAGGCAGGGTGGGTGTGCCCATGCAAATGAGATCAGCTCCTGAAGTCCTTTTCCACAGCTCACCACTAGATGTCAGGGGAGAGCTCATTCAGCCTCTGCTTAGATAGGCGTTGTGACGCTGCACATGGCAACACCTAACTTCTAGTTGCTTAGAAAAGCACTGGAACAGCAATGGGATCCACAGAGCCTGAGTTAGGCACCATTGCCCAATGCCTGGGCAGAGACAGGCACTTGACAATGTGACACACCAAGCCAGCACACTAGGCAGGGAGCTGTTTAAGCTAGCCAATGGGAGATACCAATCACTGGGGTATGTGCTAAGCCCTGCCCCCTTCAGAGAGGTAGGCACCTGAGTCCAGGCTCCAGGGAGGTGGCTGGCTCTGCCTAGTGATCCACGAATGGGAACCCCTCCCATAGAGTCAGGGGGCTTAGATGCCTACGTCTCTTTCTTTCAAGATGAAGTTAGCCCCATCAGATTATCCCATAGCTCTGTAGCTAGGGCACCCTCCTGGGAGCCCCCAGTTCAAATTCTTAGTCCCCCTTGGGCCAAGGGGGCAATGAAACCTGAACTTCCCACACCCGGGGTGAGTGCTCAAACCACTGGGCTGAAAGGTGTGAAGGAACCTTCTCCTCTGGCTTGGTTTTCAACGGGCTCCTTTTCTTGTCTTCCCCTGGTTCGTGGGTTGCTCTGGGGCTGAGGCAAGAGATCGGCATTTGGACACCTAGAGGGAGGCAGCAATGCACATGCCCAGAGGCAGAAACTTCAGCACTGAGGGAACGTGTACCCTGAAAACAGAGGCGCGGAGTGAGCGTAGATGCTACAGGGTTAGGAGGTAACAGAGCAGGAGTTTTGTGGCTCGCAGTGATGCCTGAAATTGGGGCTTAGCCACGAAGTACCTTGGTGGATCTGGGCCTTCCCAACTGGAGGTCTGAGTACCCTGCACCTAATCCTCCTCCTCCGTTCTAGCAACGTGGTTTTAAACAGTGACCGATGTGGTTTTGCCTTGCCATTATCAATCATACTGATTCTGCATACATTTCGTGAGACCACAAGTTTATACACACAAAGCGAGTTAGGGCACCCATCCCCCCCCAAACTTCAGCATGTTTGGGGAGCCATTGGGCTTGTCTACATGGCCACTTTGTGTGCGACAAGCCACGGTGTGAACTACAGCACACTGTCTTGTGCACTAAATCACTGTGTGGACACTGCTGCGTCCTGTGCACTAAAGTTCCGTATTGCACTTGGACGTACTGCTGATTCAGTAGCACTTTTAGCGTGCGGGAGCAGGTGCCACACAGACAGTTGGTTCGTGTACATTCACACCTCGACTTGCCGTGCACTGAGGGGCTGTGTAGACAAGCCCTAACTCCACTAGGCTACTTTGAGAACATGATCCTATGCACAAGGCCAGTGTGTTGCACACTTACTGTCTTTCCTGTTCACTCTTCGGAACATTTCTGCCTCCAGCGGTTTGTGCAAAGTCTGTTTCTTGCTCAGCTGGAGAGAGTGATGCTGTCTGGCTAGCAGCTGAGCAAACCATTGTACAATTGTTGCACTGCTGGTTCTTTAAGAAGTGACTAATGCTGACATTATTCCTGTGACAACAGTGTGGACGGCCCTGGGTTATTATCAAGTGTCGGTGTGGCTCCGAGGTCGGTGGGACTAATCACAACCCCGTGGAGGGATTTGAGGAAGTAGATATGTAAGTTTAAAATCATTGCATGTAATGTAAAAGGAATGAATGAGACTGTGTCAACTTAAACCCACACAGCTGGGAATTGTCTACTGGGGTGAACTATAGGTGCCAATTTTAGGGGAAATTTCATTGAAAGTTCAAAATTCCAATCCTTTTCCCCACCCCAGTGTGACCCCACGGTCACTATAGTTGTGAACTGGTTAAGGTGAAACACCAAAAAAATACAAGGTTTGGGAGAAAACTCTGACCTCTATGACTGTCAAATTATGGTTTCTTAATACAGCACGAAGGATAGAACAGAGAGAGGCTACGTGCTGGGGAGTCCGTCCTCACGGAACAATGAGACAGAAAGGGATCTGCCCGCAACCTCAGTCTGCATCGCCAGAGCACTGCTCCATTCTTCAATGCTCCTGGGGACTTTTACCGATAGACAGGTGGGAAAACAATTATGCCCAATAACACTTCTGTCTGTCTGTCTCTCGTAACTGATCAGGGTTGTACACCACTAACCAGCTATAACTTGTAATGGTAACTTTGACTGAGTTATACATTGCCTTTAGAGAAGTGTCTGTACAATTATATGGGGAAATGCTTCCTCAGAGCTAAGCTATGGAAATACTTTGCCTTCTAGTCCATTTTGGAGCTAATGAAAGTGAAGCCCCAGGATGCAGTAAAGTTCTTTTGTGACCACCTTGAAAAAGACATCCAGTTCCTAGCGGAGTCACTTAGTGGCAACATAGACGATGCAACGATGACAGTCCACCTATTCCTCGGATACATCCTCGACAGCACAGCCGGTAAAGAAACGCCTCGTTTTAGGGACTGGTTTTTTTGTTTTGTTTTTTGCTGCTGTATTTATGACAAAGTGAGACAAATTCAGACTAAAATTAGGTTCAAAATGTTTATCAGAGAGGGGAATGAGCCATCAGGACCCCTCATGTAGGGATGAGGTGGATTCTCCAGCACTTGGAGTCTTGACCTTAAGATGTGATATCTCTTCTAAAAGATCTGCTATAGCTCATACAGAGGTGATGGGCATGGTGTAGAAATCACTGGCTGAGGTTCTATGGCCAGAGTTATGCAGGAGGTAGGACCAGATGATCACAACGCTCTCTTCTGGCCTTATTCTATGAACCTATCAATAAACTGATTTTTAACTGGCTAATATTTGAATGGGCTCCTATATCTTATGATTAAAAAGTCCAGTTGTCTGATAACACTGTAATTCATTTCACTATTATGAATAACAATATTTACTGCAATTGCTGTACTTTAGATCTGCACGTTATTGTATGTTAAATGATGAAACCTGATGTGTAATTGTATATTTCTTACAGACACAAAGATGACCATTAAATGTATGCATGAAAAAGAAGACAGAGTACAATGGGAAAGCTGCTTAAAAGCCGTAACTCAGTCGTTCTTCCAGGTATGTGAGAACCAGTTTTCTATACATGGTAAATATCACAAATAAACCAGCTGTTTACTCAGGGTAAGAGAGAGAGAGACAGAAAAAGCCCACCTGAGACTTCCATGCCACTGTATGAAACCAGAAGTCACACAAAACATTTCTAAAATGCCATTGTTTTGCCTCCAAAGAACCCCTTGGTGCTCAGATGCCACAGTGATGGGCGCGTTATAAGAACCTGATAGGACAACATAGACTATATTAAGCCTGGTTCATTTTTTCAATGCAAAAACTTGTTCATTGTGTTCAGCACACTAGAGAGGAAACTCCTGTGTGTTTGAGTGTCTACGAACCTGATATTAAACTGCCTGCCAGTCTACATTTCCAAGAGTTCTGGTGGCATTTCATTATTATTATTAATGGTAGGGCCTATTGGCTTAAACCAAGATCAGGGCCCCATTTTGCCAGGCAATTCACAGACACACACAAAGTCTGTGGGTGGGGTGAAGGGGCCATGGTCCTCCCACTTTTTACTCGCTATAAGGGCGAGGGGGTGGAGAGAAGTGAGCAGGGGGTGTAGCCATGGGGGAATGGGCAGCTCGGCGCGGGTCCTTGGGGGAAGGGGTTAGAATGGAGCCATATTTCGGATGCCAGTGGCCCCTCCACTTTTATGGAGTTTCCGTAGTCCCTAGCTGGGTGTTGCACAGACACACAGTGGAAATCAGTCCCTGCCCCAAAGAGCTCGCAGTCTAAATAGACAAGGGCAGGGTTATTGTCCCTTTTTACAGATGAGAAATGGAGACACAGAATCATGAAATAGCTTCTCTGAGATCACACAAGGAGTCGGTGGCAGAGCCAAGAATTGAACCCAGATCTCTAGTCTGGTGCCTTAACCCTGAGCCAGCCCGGGCTGCCTCTCAGACCAATGAGAAGAGCCAGGCCCCTTTATAACCAGACTCGATTCCTAACTGACTTCTCACTTCCACAGGTGCTGGAGCAGAAACTTGCTTCTGCAAAGCAGCAGATTGTAGAGGAGGGAGCTCACAGTTCAAATGTTCTCCTGAAAGTAGCCTACGGCCAGTCCCCACCTTTCAGCCACCTGCCGAGCTGCGGGCCGATCAACATGCCCTGCATGTGGAGATTTGAACAGAGGATGACAGTCCAGCGCCTGACCCATCTGGTGCAACAAGAAAATGGAGCAAACCCGTTCCCTGTGCTCCTGGAACTACTGTCTAAGGTGATCTGGGATGCTTTGAAGTAATGTGCACACACAAACAGCACATGGGTTAGAACAGCACACACATATACAGAGATGTGAATACATTGTAACCCCTTTTCAGCCCAACAGGCTAGTCACAGTTTGGGGCCTTGTGGATGTTCCAGTTGGACATAGAAATTGATGGAGTCTGGTATTTTCTTTACTGCAGTTTTGTTTATTTACAAATAATGAACAAAGACTCATGTCTCTGAACACGGGGAATCAACTAGCAGGAAACAGCTTTTGTTGCTCACAGCACCAAGAGCAATCTTTGAGTCTGCACCCTGACCTCTTCCCAGGTCACCCACCATCTTGCAGCTGCTCCCTCCTTTTGGCAGTCTCTCCCTCTTATCCTGTTCTTGTCTGACCTCTGTTTCTGTGGGCTTGTCTACACTTACAATGCTGTGCCACTGTAGCGCTTCAGTATAGATGCTACCTACGTTGACGGGAGTGTTTCTCCCAGTGGTGTAGGTGATCCACCTCCCCGAGAGGCTGTAGTTAGGTTGATGGAAGAATTCTTCTGTTAACCTAGCAATGTCTACACAGAGCCTTAGGTCATTATAACTACACCGCTCAGGGGGGTGGATTTTCAGTACCTCTGGCTGATATAATTAAACAGACCTAATTTTCTGGTGTAGCCCAGTGTGATCTCTCTTCCCATTAACACACAGCTACTCAAAACAATACTCAGCCAAAAGCTCCTGGGCAGGTTCACACGTGTCTTTTGTCTTAGATGCGGCTTTTACTTACAGTTACGTTAAGGTCTTGATTTAAAGACAGGAGATAATTATGCTAGGTCTTCCATCATGTCTGTATTTAAACATGAACGTTCAGGTTTAAGTTATGCCCATAAAGCCAGATTCCGAGATGATGTGTAAGATTTACTCCCTTACTCTCATTTGGACTCTCTCATGCCGACTCACACTCGCTGACCAATGTGCAAGGGAGTCATGTGACGATGGCTGATTTCGCCAAACACGGAACAAAGAACTTTATTAGAATAAAGAAAATAATAGTTTGCCTGTAGCCCGCGGTCTCTCTCTAATCCTAAAGTTCTTTGTCCAGAGTAGGAAAAAAACCTAGTGTAGGCAGAGTTTCACATGTCTTATGAACAGCACTTGCGGGAGGAGGGATAGCTCAGTGGTTTGAGCATTGGCCTGCTAAACCCAGGGTTGTGAATTCAATCCTTGAGGGGGCCATTTAGGGATGTGGGGTAAAAATCTGTCTGGGGATTGCTTTGAGCAGGGGGTTAGACTAGATGACATTCTATGATTCAATACATTTTAGCTGACTTTAAAAAGCACCATTTTTTCCTGCTTTTAACTCCTCCCCTTCTGACAGGCTTCCTGCTACACATGTAAAGAAATAGGACAGCTATCCTCACAAGGGGGTTAATTTACACCATTATTTTTTACACCTCTTAATCTGTCCCAAAGAAACAAGGCAGGTGTGATCCGCTACTTCCATTCCAGTCAGGCAGCTTCAGTTGATTGCAGCACATGCCTATGGACAATTTGAGTTTGCATTACAACAGGTGTGCTAGCAATGACCAGTATGAAATGCTAGGCAGTTGGCAGGGGTTTGGCAGGTAGCAGGATCTTTGCATAGCTTTCCTAGGGTCCCATAGAGGACTGTAGGGATAAAGTAGATAACTATTAAAAAGTCCAAAAGGGCTTGGAGACAGATGGACCAGTTCCCGCTGGCTGCTTTGCATTGCTCCGGTGATGCAAAGCAGCCAGACACCCACATAACTATAAAGTTTGCAGGAACATCAGAACCACGCAACCTTTGTCCTGATAGCATCTTTTCTCTCCCACTGAACATAGGCATCATGTTAAAGAGGTAGTTACTTTTCTCTTACAGCACCAGCATATCCGACACATACGGCACCTGCCTGAAATTCTCACTTTGCAGCGCTCTCTGATCCACTTTTTCCAAAATGGCGATATCCATGAAGGTGAAAGGCTTTCTGTGAGAAAGTTCTTGGAACGGGACAACCTCTCAGGTACACTTCATGCTTCTAGGGTTATGGTACCAAATCCACTCTTGGTGCAGCTGTATTGGAGTCAGTGGGGCCAGATCTACAGCTGGTGTGAATCATCACTGTGCACTGATCCTACACACCTGTGGATCCCTCAGTGCTGTAGGGATCTTCTTGGGGCTTTAGGGCAGCTTTGCATTGTGGGGACAACCCCTGGCAGCCTCAATGCATGCAAGAATTAGAGGGGAGGGATAGCTCAGTGGTTTGAGCATTGGCCTGCTAAACTCAGGGTTATGAGTTCAATCCTTGAGAGGGCCACTTAGGGATCTGGGGCCTGCTAGTGAAGGCAGGGGGCTGGACTCGATGACTTTTCAAGGTCTCTTCCAGTTCTAGGAGATAGGATATCTCCATTTATTTAAGAATCTGTACGACCCTGTTTCTTGAGCAGCAATAAAGAACCCAAGGAACTTCATGGCTGAGCTAGGCATGGTCTCTGTACAAGGAATAATACTGACATGCCTGGGGCTTGAGCCAGATACTGTGGCGATCAAGGGAAAAACTCCCATTTGCTGCAGTGGGCTTTGGATCCGGCCTGTGGACCAAGGAGAACACCTGCAGTTCTGCAATTATTTGCAAATTGTAAACATCCGTCAAAGAAGCCAATGAGAGCAATCAGTCAAAATGCCTCAGTGTCTGAGGAGCCTAAGAGCCGTTGGCTTTCAATAAGACTGTGGCCAGGTCCACACTACAGACTTGTGACAGCATAGCCAGGCTGGTCAGATGTGATGAGGTGCAATTTTGTGATTGACGGAGCTTGATGGCAAAAGCTCCTAGTGCAGAGATAGTTATACCAGCTGCACTGTGCTTTAGCCGGGACAACTTATTTTGCTCAGGGAGGCAGGAATAAGTCAAACCAGCAAAAGTGCTTTGGCTGCTGTACGCTGCGTCCACACTAGGAGTGCTTTGCTGGAACAGGATACTGGTATAGCCACACTGGCAAAGTGCTCCAAGTGTAGACCTGGCCTTGATATTCTCAAGGCTAGATCCACAAAGGGGACTTAAACTCAGCATTGCAATGCCTGACAGTTACACGCCAGGCTGCCACCGGGAATCCACAGATTAATACTTACCCTGATTGGGCCAGAGAGAGAGAGAGAGAATGGCTTTGTCCCCTGGTGATTAGGTTACCCACCTGGGAGAGCTCCAGTGCCCCTGCTCCAGCTAATATTTAAGTAGTTTATACAAAGTGGAACAGGTTCAGCAGGAGAGATTGAGAGGGTGCTAGCCCAGGATACCCAATTTCCCAGTGGCTAGGTCACTCACCTGCAATCCTAGGGACCGGGTTCCAGTCCCGGCTCTAAGTAAGACAGATGAGGATTTAAATTCATGTTTTCCACATACAGGGTGAGTGCCCTAGTCACTGATACGAGGGCACCATCACTACCTCATCTGCTTTGGCCCTGCTTTGGGTGGGGCCAGACTTGGAAGCTGAACATAAGAATGGCCGTACTGGGTCAGACCAAAGGTCCATCCAGCCCAGTATCCTGTCTACCGACAGTGGCCAATGCCAGGTGCCCCAGAGGGAGTGAACCTAACAGGTAATGATCAAGTGATCTCTCTCCTGCCGTCCATCACCACCCTCTGAGAATGCCTGCTGGGTTGGGCTTCTGCAGATGAGATAGGTGGGGAGATGTCTAGTTCATAGACTCATAGAAATGTAGGGCTGGAAGGGACCTTAAGAGGTCATCAAGTCCAGGATCGAGTAAACCTAGATTATCTCTGACAGGTGTTTGTCCAGCATGTTCCTAAAAAAAACAACAACCCAATAATGGAGATTCTACAATCTTCCTTGGAAGCCTATTCCAGAATTTAAACGACCCTTCTTAGTATGTTACCTAAATCTCCCTTGCTGCAGATTAAACCCATTACTTCTTGTCCTGTCTTCATGGAGAACAAGTGATCACTGTCCTCTTTATAACAGCCCCTAACATATCTGAAGACTGTTATCAAGTCTCCCCCGTCATCTTTTCTCAAGTCTAAACATGCCCAGTTTTTTTAACCTTTCCTCATAGGTCAGGTTCTCTAAGCCTTTTATTATTTCTGTTGCTCTCCTCTGGACTCTCTTCAGTTTGTCCACATCTTCGCTCACGTGTGATGCCCAGATCTGGACACGGTATCCAGCTGAGGGCTCCGCAGTGCCGAGTGGAGCAGTGACCTCCCGTGAATCCTGATGGGGCTTAGGAGGCGTCAGGATTTAGAGGGCTGTGTACATGCTGCCTAGCAGACATTTAGGCATCTAGGGGACTTTACCAGTGGGAATTTAAGCAACTGCAGAGTTAAGTGGCAGCTGAGTGGCGATTTTAAATATCTAAATTTTGGCTTCAGGTGCACAAAATGACAATTAGGTGCCTAAATCCCTTTGTGGATCTAGCCTTCAGTGCCTAAATCTCTTGAAAATCAATCTCAGGCTCCCAAAAAACGTAGGCACCTTTCAAAATTTTACCTCATACCTGTTGGTAAATCTTCTTTAATGTTGCAAGGTATGTTAACATTTCAATTAGTCTTCTTACTATTAGAAGTATTTTTGCAAGAGGGAAACTGTTTTTTTTTTTCCTGGAAAAGTATGTTGATAAATGCCATGTTCTCTTCCAACTTCAGATGATCAGCGTTTGACTTTTGAAAGAGCCATACAGACTGTTCAGAAAGTGTGGAGCAATATAAGATCAAGCCCCAGAAGCTCAGGTATTTTGATTTTCATGGTGTTTTACTTTCCTTTCTAGATATTTTTTCTGTCATGTAACAAACAAACGATTCAGTTGTGAAGCTGAGTATGAGTCTACTCCAGAGTAATTACCAAGTATTCCCTGACACACAGCTGGTCCCAGATTACCCGCTATCCTGCAGAGACATAAACATCCTTAATATACTCTGAGTGTTTCCACTGACTTCACTGGGGCTACTCAAAATGTCTAAAGCTCAGCATGGTTGTAAGTCTTTGCAGGGTTGGTGAGGAAGGGAGCTGCGTACCGAAAGGGCAGTGATAATCAGGTTGTCCAGTTGTATAAGCTAACTGAACATTTTTGCATATGGAAATTGCTAGCTAGAAGTGGGGGTGACTTCTAATTTTTTTCTAACTGTTGCAAGTTTTTCACAATTTCTTTTTTCATAAAACACTTGCTGTTTTTTTTTCCAGCCAGTTGGTTGAATTTTGTTTGTTTATTTAGATTCAGTTTGAAATTTTGACAAAAAGACGGCGTGAAAAATGTGGAGAATTATTTTGTGAAAACCGTTTCTTTCCCCACCTGCCACTTGATACCCTGGTTCCTGTGATTCCGTGCACACGGCGTGAAAGATTCTCTGCTTTGTTACAGAAATCAGCGTCCCTGAGGAACTGTGGTGCAAGGAGATCAACCCTGACACTGCCATCCTGGACCTCCTGCCAACCACTCCATCCATAACTTCCATTGTTACAAGGTTCTTAATACAGCTCCAGAACGGCTGCATTGACACAGCTGCTCAACTCACTAAGGAAAAGCAAAGGTATCTTTCAATCCTCACCCCTAGGGGGGAACCACTCTGACTAGATAACTGTAGTTACCCATAAATCAACAATTCATCTTAAAACATAGATCCTGAGTCTCATCTCACTTCTGCCATCTGTGTGAGGAGGGCCAGGCCAGACTTCTCCAAGAAGAAAACATAACTCTTATGACCTTGTGCAATGAGGCAGTTAGGGTGAAGCTATATCAAGATCTGCTTAGGCGGCGTGTAAAGTTGATTTGGTCTTATTTTAGTGTCCCAGACAGGGGTGGTGGAACTAGGGGTGCAGGGATCCTGCAGCACCCCTGGCTTAAAGTGGTTTCCATCATAAACGGGGTTTACAGGTTTGTTCAATAGCTTTCAGCACCCAGCACCCTGGTCCCAGACTTACCTTAGGGTAGCTGAGATCAGAATCTGACCCTGACCCCACAGCAATCAAGGGATGACTCCAGACTGACCCCAGGGTAACTTGCCATGTTACCGTAAGGAAGGACCGAGGAGCACAGCAAGATATTTATGGTCCCAACAGGGAACTGCCTTTTTACAGCTAACCTGGGCGTGCCACAGACATTCCGCGGCATATAACCCACAGTGTGATCGTAGCTTTACCAGTATGAAGATGTTGACAGCAATGTAGTTTTCCCATATATTTAGGGTAATAAGTTATAGTGGTGACAAGTATCAGGGGGGTAGCCATGTTAATCTGTATCCGCAAAAACAATGAGGAGTCCAGAGGCACCTTAAAGACTAATAGACTTATTTGGGCATAAGCTTTTGTGGGTAAAAAACCCACTTCGAAGTGGATTTTTTACCCACAAAAGCTTATGCCCAAATAAATCTGTTATTCTTTAAGGTGCCACCGGACTCTAATTTATAGTGGTGTAAGCATCTTTATACCGGTGCAACTGCACCTGGCTAGGGGTTGAACCAATTAATCTATTTAGCTAAAAAACTCACACACAACCCAAAAAATAGTTAAACTGGTACAAAATCTATCGGTAGAACAGGCTAGCTTAACTGATATAATACAGCTGTAAACTGCTATAAGTGCATCCGCACAGGGGTTTGCACCAGTGCAACTACAATGATTTTTTAAACCAATTTCAGCTCAACTGTGCACTTGATGTTAGCCAAAAGGCCAAGAAACGCTCGATTTCAGTTCAACTGGTACAACCACAAGAGCAAAACTCCCATTGGCTTTAATGGGGCAGGTTGAAACTCTTAGGGCCAAATTTACAATGGTGTTTAGGCACCTGAAGATGCAAAGAGGCACCTAGTGGGATTTTTCCAAAGTGCCAAGGCAGATTAGGCTCCAAACTCCCATTGTTTTCAATAGTTGCAATGGGAGGTACTATAGGCTAGTGGACACAGAAGACGTGGGGTCTAATCCTGGCTCTTCTGGGGCACGTTGGGTGAGTCAATTGCCTTCCACTGTGCCTCAGTCTTCCTAACTGTAAAATGGGGATAATGGTACTTAGCTCTAAGAGCTAGAGGTTATTACTTCTTATTATCTGCATCTGTAGGTGCTCAAAGACCTTTGTAACGCTGACCTTTGATCCTTTAGCTCACACAGCAAAGGTGCTCAGTGCTGGAGATTGCAGAGTCTTTCTTTGCTTTCCCCTTGTCTCATCTGAGCATTGGCCTGCTAAACCTAGGGTTGTGAGTTCAGTCCTTGAGGGGGCCATTTAGGGATCTCGGGCAAAACCAGTTCTTGGTCCTGCTAGTGAAGGCAGGGGGCTGGACTCGATGACCTTTCAAGGTCCCTTCCAGTTCTAGGAGATAGGATATCTCCATTAATTAAATTAAATTAAATCTCTCTGGATGGCTGTGCTGCCAACTCACCCTGTTTTACTGCCAGTCTCAGCTTCCCTGTCAGTTTCTGGCCTTTGTGGCTGTGAGGAAAAGCCTGGAAATGTGGTTCCCAATCCTGACAACTCCAGGAGGTGAATAGAAAGGCCTCAGAACATAATAGTCTTTAAATCTTAAGCCAGCCGCATGATTTTTGGAGCCCAGCATGTGTGGGGTTGGCCAAGCTGGCAGGGTGTCGTGCTGTCGGGGTAAACATCACAAAGATTAATATTTGGAATTTAAAGACAGAAGGGATCATCTCTTAGATCATCTAGTCTGAGTTCCTGTATAGCACAGGCCATTAGCGTCACTAAGACCAACAACTTGTGTTTGACTAAAGTATCTTCCAGAAAGGCGTCCCATCTGGATTGGAAGCCACCAAGGGATGGAGAATCCACCGCTTCCCTTGGCAGTTTGTTCCAAGGGTTAATCACCTTTACTGTCAACAGTTGGTGCCTTATTTTCAATTTGAATTTCTCAGGCTTCAGCTTCCAGCCATTGGTTTTTGTTCGCTGCTAGATTAAAGAGCCCTTTAGTACCCGTGATTTTTAGTGTGTTCAGGTATTAATACAGGCCAAGGGCTTTTTTCACTCAGCAAGCGACTCAGCCGGCCAGCACTGCTTCCACATGTGGCAAGAACTTCAGCTTAGCAGCACATCATTCAGAGCAGCTTTGGGCTCTTCCTCCACTGACTCCCATGGAGCTATTGCGCTGATGTGACGGAGAGTAACATTTGGCTCACTGTGAGCAGCTCTGCCAAGCATGGAAAAGAACATGAGTCCGGCCCCCCAGAAATCACAAGATTGCCTCAAAAGACACAAGATTTTAAAAAAATACTGTTATGCTAGAAGATGGCATCAAATGGGTCTCTGATCTACAGACAATCACTGACTTCCTTAAAGTTGATGAGTGTGTGAAGCATCTTTATTTCAGGCTGAATTGAAGGAGCGATTTACTACCCCTGTGTATAATGATAGGTGGAAACAATGGAAGCCACCGCCCAAGGCACTAGGCCACATGGCAAGGCCAATCAGAAAGTAAGCCATGTGGGATGAGGGGTTTCCTTGAGGCTAATTGCAAATGTAAAGAGCCAGTGGATTGTTTCTCAAACCATGTCTATGTGTGAGAAGAAGAAAGACAGGAGAAAAAAGCCAGCAGAAAACTAGAGAAGCAGTGGTGAGCATGGCCCAGAGACATAACAGAGACAGAGAGCCTCCTCCTGCTTGTGTGGAAATGGTGAGCCAGGGACCCACCTCCTGCTTCTGTGTTCCTGCTGTGTTCAGGGAAACAGGACTTAATGTGCCTTCTGTAAATAAATAGGATTGCACCAAAGAAATACCTGACCTGTATCATCCATTTCTCCTCATAATGGAAACAATCCCACAAGGCCCTAAATGCTGGCTAATTTCTTGGGTCAAAGAACCAACAATAATAAAGGTGGAGGTGCTTTTATTTGCCTCCTAAGGTCAAGATTTCAAACTTTTTCCTGCAGCTACCAGGGTGGGAAACGTCCCTTTTTAAAAAATGGGAGCTGCTTTTCTCCCATGACTCCAGGAGCTGGAGCCACTAATATCACGAGACTCCCAAGGGTTGGCAACTGAGCATAAGGCTGGAGAGATGGGCTAAATGGCCACCAAGGCTTGTTCCACGTTAGATTTTTTTGGCAGTAAAGAAGAAGACGCCTCACGTTGTTCTTCCCTTTTCTCCAGGTCTATTTCAGCGGAAGAGGTGAAGCACGCCTCTGTGTTAAGTGTTACTGAGAGCGACTTGATCACCATGGCGCTGTCGAACTTCCAGTACGTACTAGAGGAAGATGGAACCAAAACCACCTACTACAACTTTCAGACTCTACAGAGGCAAGTGATTCACCGCTTCATCAGCGGGAAGCCCGTCATGAAAGCCCAGGTGAGTTCAGGATGAAATCATGGAGGTGGCGCTTTGCCATAGACTTCAGCACAGCCAGGATTTTACTCTCAGTGCTTCCTGCTCTGCGGCCTGGCACCTGTGTGAGTCATTCACACCTGAGCAAACCACAATCAAATCAGGATGCACAAGTGGAAATGGTGATGCGAGGTGAAAGACCTGATCCACTGTGGCCTTTTCCAGATTTACACCTGTTTAGCGCCATTGGTTACAGTGGGGTTACATTGGTGTGAATTGGGGGTAATGCAATGGCAAATCAGCCTCACTGTGTTTAGACTTAGGTTAAAATGTTCAAACGTGCCTAAGTGACTTAGGAGCCTAGGACCCATTTCCACAAGGGACTTCGGAGCAGAGCTGGTTGGGAATTTGTTGACACAGTTTTGTTGTTGTTGGAAAATGCCAATTCATCAGGACCAAAACTTTCCATGGTAACCTGCTGATTTTGACAAATTGTTCATTTAAATAAAAAGGAAAATTAGAGAAATGTTTTGAAAATATCAAAAAAACTCGTTTTCTCGTTTGATTTCTGGTTTGAAACAATTGTGTGTTTTGAAATTATAGTTATGTATTAGTTTAAATTTTAAAAATAAATGTAAAAGAGGTCAAAATGAAAGAGGTCAAAATGAAAATTAAACATTTTTGAAATTATCAAAACAAAACATTTCCATTGACCCAAATCAAAACATTTTTCTGTTTGTGAAAATTTTCAAGATTTTCAGTTCCCATCTCAATTTGGAAGAGAAGTTTTTAAACTCTCAAATTCGCACAGGATAGCAAAACTATTTCCCGCCCAGTCTGCTTAGGAGTCTAAATCCCGTTGGCTTCCAGTGAGAGTTGGGCTCCTACGGGCCAGATTTTTGGAATTATTTTTCAGGGGGTAGCCGTGTTAGTCTGTATCCACAAAAACAACGAGGAGTCCGGTGGCACCTTAAAGACTAACGGATTTATTTGGGCATAAGCTTTTGCAGATAAAAAATCTGAAGAAAAATCTTGCATCTGAAGAAGTGGGTTTTTTACTCACGAAAGCTTATGCCCAAATAAATCTGTTAGTCTTTAAGGTGCCACCGTACTCCTCTTTTTTTTAAATTATGTAGGCATCTAGGGGCCTATTGGGATTTTCCAAAGCACCTGAGCAGGTTAGATGCCTAAGTCCCACCGCAAAGCAATGGGATATGGGCACCCAAGTGACTAAATCATCTTTGAAAATAATACTTACATTCCTAAGTCACTTAGGCAGTTTTGAACACTTTAGCCTGAACTCCCATTGATTTGAATAGATGATTTTTTTAAAATCACACTAGGCACCTTTAAAAATCTGGCCTCAAGAGACCAAGATACTTTTCAAAATGGGCTGTAGGCTCCTAAATCCCTTAAGTGCTTTTGAAAATTATGCTGTAACCGTTGGCGTGTGCGTGAGGATTTTTTCTGTATTGAACATGTTGTGCTTTATAAACCAGTTATTAATCACGAACGTTTTCCTTTTCAGACAATTCCGTCCATTGCGCTGAACAATGTGAAGACTCTGCACTCCACGAAAGCTAACGTTAGAGAACAATTGCACCAGGTGAGATCAAAAACAACCCTGGGTTTTCCCCCAGCTTCAGACTCAGATAATCCTCTCTCTTTCCCCCACTGTAAACAGCTTTCATAGCCACTGTACGGTCAGAAGGTTGGGTAAATATCCAAAATCTACCGTATGTCCACTCGCCCATTAAGGGCACCGTTCTCTAAACTCTCCACTCATTTCTAGGCGCCTTCAGCATTTGGATGCTCAGCTTGAGACATCGGAGCAGCCCAAAGCGGCCGAGGAGTAGGCCAGGATCAGGCCCATGATGAGCCAAGTGGAGCATCAAGCTCTAACTTTAGCCACTAAAAAGCACATTTTTGTACAGTTCGTTGGCCACTTGCAGTCAGGGGGCTGGTTCTCTTCCCTCGTACGCCAGGTTCACAACAGTTTTACCCCATTGACTGCCCTGATTTTATTTCTGAATTACACGGATGTAATGCTCTCGTTATTGGTTCAAACACATTTTGAAAGAATTCCTGTAATAAAATAATTATTTGGAGAAGGGCGACTTGGGGGGCGTTTGTTCTCCCTGTCTCATGACACAGGAAAAAGAGGATTTTCAATTAAATTAAAAGGTGGCAAATTCAAAACTGATCAAAGGATGTACTTTTTCACACAATACGTGGCTATCCTGTGGAACTCATTGCCACAAGAAATCACTGAGGCCAAGAAGTTAGCAAGATTCCAGAAAGGATTGGACATTTCTGTAGATCACAAAAATATCCACAGTTAGCTATAATTAGTGATGACAAAAATTTTGTAAACCTCCTGCTCTAGGGTTTGAGCCGCACTCTTACTATCAGAGCCCAGATGGGGTCTAGCATGGGGACAGATTATCACTAATCTGGTACAGGGGGAGAGGGGCTCCTACACCTTCCTCTGTGGCATCTGGTATTGGGTGTTGTCAGAGACCGGTGACTGTACTAGACGGACCTGGCATTGATCCTATCTGGAAATACCCATGTTCCCTTCTGGTAAAGTCCCATAGAATTTAGTACTGATGAAACCAAAGGTCTCTGTAGTATGATTCCATAGAAACTGATCTCTGAACCTTTCCAGTTTCATAGAGAATGATATTATTTTTATAGCTTTTGTCACCTTCCCCTAGAATTCCAAGCAGGAATAGAATTCTCACTTGAATTATATAGCAAAATCATCAAATGTTTAGCACTTACATTCTATAGGAGTTTTGCTTAGAGGGTCACCTAACTTTACAATCTTAACTATCAGAATGAGATAAAATACTTAGTAAGAATATTTGTGTATTATTAACACGGCATTATTAGCACAGCTTAACGATGAGGTGACTTGATCACAGTCTTTAAGTACCAACATGGGGAACAAATATTTGATAATAAAGGGCTTTTCAATCTAGTAGACAAAGATATACTGTGAACTTGTGGCTGGAAGTTGAAGTTAGACAGGAAATAAAGTAAAATTTTTAACAGTGAGAGTAATTAGCCATTGGAATAATTTACTGAGGGCTGTGGTGGATTCTCCCTCACTAGCGATTTTTAAATCAAGATTGGATGCTTTTCTAAAAGACCTGTTGTACTTCAAACAGGAATTATTTTGGGGAAGTTCTGTGGCTTGTGTTACACAGGAGGTCAGACTCACTAGACCATCACAACGGTCACTTCTGGCCTTAGAATCTATTAATCTAATATTCATTTGTCTTATATATGGCATCTCTAACAAAATTCCTCATATCTTCTTCACACATTGTATAAAGCAACAAAGAGTCCTGTGGCACCTTATAGACTAACAGACGTATTGGAGCATAAGCTTTCGTGCGTCTGACGAAGTGGGTATTCACCCATGAAAGCTTATGCTCCAATATGTCTGTTAGTCTATAAGGTACCACAGGACTCTTTGTTGCTTTTTACAGATCCAGACTAACACGGCTACCCCTCTGACACTTGACACATTGTATACAATCCCTTGGATCATACAACGCCAGTGTGGAAACACTTAAGATTGAGTTTTTCGAAGCTGCCTAGCAGATTGGATGCCATTAATTGTAATGGGAATTGGATGTGGAAATCCTACTGACAACTTTTTATCTCCTGTTGCTATCCATAGGAACCACTGAGCGTGAGTCTGATGAAACGCATCATGGAAGAGGCCAGTTCAGTGAGCGACATTTCCAGAGCACTCTCCACCCTGAAAGTGGCTGCGGAGTTCCTGGCCGTAACTGGAGGGGACCCAGAGCGGCTCCTGACTGAGTATGTCAGAAATGAGCTGAAGATGGAGGCTAACGCAAAGCAGTTCAGAGACTTACCAGTAAGAGATTAACTTTGGTTTGAATTCACAGCAATGACAATTAAGCTCTCTTTATAATAAATATTTTTTGTTTTCATGCTTTCTACTATACATTCTGAATATATGAACATAGAGTACAGTTTCTTTCAAAAACTATTGTTTGAGCGAAAAATTGTGGTTTTGACTAAATGAATATTTTTGCTTTCCATGGAAAATTTCAACTTTCCATCAAAAAAGAAAAATGAAAACTTTTGGGTTTCACCCAAAAATGGAAACAAAAACATCAATTTTCAGGCTTTTAAGGAAGTTTCAAATTTTCCACAAATCATTTCATTTAAATGTTCTGTGGAAGAAAACCCATTCTCTGACCAACCCTACTGTATAGATTCTAGAGTAGATTTTTCTGTCAGAAAATGCCGACTTGATTAAACTGAAACATTCTGCGGGAATTCAGCTCACCCGCCTCCTACCTCCCCAGGTTCTTCAGCTCCTCCATAGCCCCAGGTCAAAATGGGAGGCTCCCAACTCATTTAGACACTTCTGAAAAGATTACCCTGCATTCATTTTTTAAAACTTTGGCAGTAGCAAGGTAACTGTGAAACACATATAGAATGTGCTCACTTCCGTGATGAGGATTTAAATATCAGTGTCAAGGCTTTCTGGGTGCCAAGGTCTGGGTAAATCCCTGTCTGTGTTGTTTCATTCCAGGTTGTCCCACAAACGCAGCTGAAGCACATCCTGTCTCTGTGGCAGATCCTGTCAGCAAAGAGATCAGCGCTACTTGTACAAATGAACCAGGTAATGGAGGAATCCACCTCAGTGAGTGCCTGGGATGGGGCTGTGACGAGACTGAAAACTTTCTGTGCAAATTGTTTTTAATCAGAAAATTGGGTTTTTGACAAACTGAAGTTTTTCACAGAAAATTTTGACTTTGCTGAAAAAAGTAAAGCACAAAAACTTTCTAGCTGAAAACCAATTCCTCTTTTGGACATGTTGCTGAAAGCCAGCTGCACTGTGAAATGGGTGATTTTCAATTGCATGTAACTCCACCAGATCTGAACAGCAAAAGGCACCTGCCTGGCCCTAGGGCAATCCCAGTGTCAAATGTCATGCTGCAAGGCACAGACACAATTATTTTAGTTATTGTTTTGTTTTCCCAACATTTCCCCACCAGCTCTAGTTATGACCAACGTTCTCTGCTCACTTGCTGTGTAGTCCCTCCTCTGCTGCTGTCAGGCTCCATCACTTGGAGTCTATAAATCTAGATGCGTCGCCCCTTTCTCAAAGTTATAGTCTAGCTCAGCCAGGAGTTATTGTGCCAGAGGCAGGAATCTCTGGGGGAGAGTCTCTGGCCTGGATTAGGTAGGAGGTTGGGCTGGATGGGACCTGATGGCCTTAATATTGTTGATAAATTGCATAGACAGTTGCTTGCCCACATCTTGGTTTGTTATGAAATATATTCAAGAGATCAGTCAGGTTTATTGCTAAAAGTCAGTACGAGTATAGAGAGACGTCTGTTGGTCTTTTCCTGACCTGAAGAAGAGCTCAGTGTATCTCAAAAGTGTCTCTCTGACCAACAGACGTTGGTCCAATGAGAATACCTCACCCACTCATCTCTCTAATATCCTGGGACCAGCATGGCTACAACAAAACTGACAGTAATAATAGCATAGTACTGGAAGAAAGGCTTTGTAATATAGCAGTTTTCATGAAGCCGTCTTGTGCTGCTGTTTTTAAATCCACTTTACACAGAAGGTGTGCTCCCAGCTACATATTTCAGCAAGTAGTATTTATAGGATGGTTTACAAGTTACAAAATGCTTTATACGTCACAAAATCCATCCCACCAGCTTGTGTCAGTTCCTTAACTTGTTGTTCTGTATCTTCCCTTACTTTGTTTTGGATACTACTGGTCCAGCTTGTACTGGGCACAACATTAATGTATTTTGCATTTGGCAAGTTTCTTATTTTCTAATGCCAAAGCTGACATCAGTTTTGCAAAGTGTTATGGGATACTTAGCATGAGTGAACAGGATTATAAAAAGACACAGACCAATTCAGGCCAGGTAACTGCTAGAAATGTATCTACAATATAATGTACTATTGATATTGTGTGTTTAATGCATTGTGGTATCAATATTGATAATGTGAGATGGATCATAGATTGATAGACATTAGCCCAGCATATATTGGTCAATAAAAGCTATGAAAGTTTTTGCTGGCTACAGGACCGCAGCACTGGCCTGAGGTCACCTGCAGAGCCACCTGCTCCATCCCACCCCGGGAGCAGCCCCTATGCGTAGGGCAGAAGCAAGCGTCACCAGCTACACCTGCCCTGAGCCAAATGAGGACACTCTTCCATCAGGCACATCCTCAACTGCCCTGTGGACGGGGCATCCAGCCACTTCTGCAGCACCTCTGCAGTTGCCCCCACTGACACTGTGCTTCTCATTTCAGAATCCCTTCTTCCTGATAGACAAGGGCTACCATGATGAGCTGGCTGACCAGGAGAGGGAGGAGCTAACAACTGCATTATCCACTGTCAATATTGAGTTCTTTATCATCGAGCTGCACGAAATGATCACAGTGGCATTGGAAAGCTACGATAACAGTTGGGGGTAACTACATATTTCTCTTGTCTGTGAATATGCGAAGGGCTCTGTACAAACATTTAGATCCAGATTAAAAAACTTCTTTTTTTTTACTTTTAATTTGGAGCAGGCACAAACCACTTTAGAAATTATTCCCTGTTGATTTAAGAGCCTTTGTGGGTATGGTTGTTTGGTTGTTTTTTTAAAATGCAGATTATAAGATCAAGGCAAATGTAGGGGAAGAAACCCAGCATCTTAAAATTGCCTGTATATTACTTGTATGCTGTATTAAAAGGGAAAGGTCAAATCATATAGCATATAAAAGGTCTTTTTCCATAGATCTCCAAGTCTTCTAGAATTGGATAACCTGCAGCTGCTACTAATCTAGGCTAGAGATTCTCAGACTTTCCATACTGCAGAACTAGAGGGGCTTAAAGAAGGGCAATGAGAATGATCAGGTGTGTGGAGAAGCTCCTATGAAGACAGACTGAACAGACTGAGGTTGTTACCTAGGAAAAGAGGAGATTTAATAATGGTCTATAAAACACTGACTGGCCTAGAGAAGGAAGATCAGGAGGCATCTGTTCTTCCAGTCCCATAACACAAGAACAAAGGGATGTTCCATGGAATTGAAAGATGGGAAATTCAAAACTGGTCATAGGGAATAGTTTTTTACAGGGCTTGTGATTAGCTTATGGAACTCACTGCCACATGAAGTCACTGAGGCTGAGAATTTAGTGAGACTTAAGAATGGGTCAGGCATGTCTATGGATAATAAGAACATCCATTGTTATTGATAAAAATTCCAGCAGGGATATTAAATCTCATTCTTTAGGTAAGAGCTGGAGTTTAGGTATCTTCTGTTCCTTATGACCCTTTAGTGCCTTGTTTTCTTCCCCAGAGTTATGTCCAGTACTGGATGATTTCACCCACTGCTGTTTAAGAACACACCGTTTTGCTTAAAAATCGATGGGAGGAAATGTTACCTCTTGTCTGACAACTCTTGAATATTCACTAATTGAGGCTTTAGAAACTTTACACGTGGGTCTTTTTCAAATGAAAAATTGAGTTTTGGACTAAATGTAAATTTTCTCAGGAAGCATCTGCTTTCCTCAAAAAAATTTGGTTCAGAAAACCAAAAATGTTGAGACATTTTCATTTATTTGAGAATTCAACATTTCACTTTTCAGCAGTGTTGAGCTGAAAATGTTTACTTTTTAGTTGCTGAAAACCAAACCATTTTCAGGGTTGTTGTTTGTTTTTTTGGGAGGAGGGAGGGTTCATTTTTTGAGAAAAAGTCAAAACTTGCTGCAGAAAAATACCCCATGTTATACCTGCTGAAGTGACCAACAGTGTGAAAAGGGAACTCAAGAAATTGGGTGTGCCTGTCAGAATTGGCACTTAGTCTTAGACTTTCTGAACCAGTGTCCTGTACATTTACAAATTTGTTTTCTTTTATGAACAGGATAGTGGAGACCTTTCGAGAATATTTAGAAAAAGAGGAAAAAGAAGAAAATTACATTGTGAATCTGATCAGCACGGTGAGCCCGGACCTTCAGCTGAAGAACATCATTTCAGTGTGGAAAACTGCTGTGCTAATCAACAAAACATACGCCCGCTCCTACATCCAAGAGTGAATGGGTCCTTGAATTGTTTCCTGTGAATACCAAAACCAATTACTGCACCCACCTGTAATCCACAGAGATTTAGGAAGTAGAGTTTCTTTAAGAAGTGAGTCTCATCAAATCACCAGGTCGATGCATCACTTGAATCAAAATAAGCCTTCAATCACATCTAAGGCCTGGGCTACACTAGCGGGGTAGTTCGAACTAAGATACGCAACTTCAGCTACGCTATTTGTGTAGCTGAAGTCGAAGTATCTTAGTTCGACTTACCTGGCCATCCTCACAGCGGCGAGTCAACTGCCGTGGCTCCCCCGTCGAATCTGCTTACTCCTCCTGCTGAGGTGGAGTATGGGTGTCGATTCGCGGATCGATTTATCGCATCCAGACGAGACGCGATAAATCGATCCCCGATACATCGAACTCTACCCGCCGATCCAGCGGGTAGTATAGACATACCCTAAGTGGTGCCTAGGCCTGGGCATTTGAGTTGAGATGTTATGGGCATGACCAGCTGTGCGAGTGTTGCTTTGCACGTTGCTCTCTGCAAGCAGGTGAATTTAACCCACTGAGAACTACAAATGGTGGGCATGATTCTCGTGCCACTTAGGCCTTGTCAATACGTAGAGCTTTAACGATACCAGTATAGAGAAAGGGAGTAAGCTATACCTGTGTAAGTGCACTTATCTGTAAGGGGAAGCACTGGAGCCCAGTGACTAGAGCCGGGGAGTGGGACACAGGAGACCTGTGTTCTGTTCAGTAAAATGGGGAAAATGATACTGATCTGTTACATCTCGCCAGGGACTCGGGCACCACAGGCCCTCCCGCTGCCCGGCTGCGAGCTTAGCTCCCCGGCGCTGTTCGGGGGTTCCGGCCCCGCACCCTCGGCCTTGAGTCCAGCCCTGGGAGCAGCCCGGCCCCTCTGCGATCCACCCCGGCTGCTTCTGCCCGGCCTGGCCCCAAGCGCCCAGCCCGGCCCCTGAGCCTGCCTGCCGGGACGGGGGAGCCCAGATCCCCAGCCCCGGGCCTGCCTGCAAACAGCCTACCCTCCTGCACCCCAACTCCCTGTCCTGAGCCCCCTGCCTGCACCTCTCATCCCAACTCCCTGCCCTGAGCCCCCTGCCTGCACCTCGCACCCCAACCCCCTGCCCCACAACCCCCTGCCCTGAGCCCCCTGCCTGCACCCTGTACCCCTCCTGCACCCCAACTCCCTGTCCTGAGCCCCCTGCCACACCCTGCTCCCCAATCCCCTGCCCTGAGCCCCCTCCTGCACTCCGCACCCCTCCTGCACCCCAACCCCCTTTCCTGAGCCCCCTCATACCCCCCACACCCCTCCTCTGCCCCAATCCCTTGCCCTGAGGCCCTTCCTGCACACAGCACCCCCTCCCACACCCTGCCCTTTATGATGTTCGCCTTTAAAAAAAAAATTCCCTGGGTGCACACCCTAATGAAATGTGCTGCGCACGCCTGTGCTCCTCACTGTCATGGTCAGACCAGCACAACTTCCAAGTTTAGGCCAGGCCTTGCACTGAGCAGTAACTCCACTGGAGTCAGCGGTGCTGGTTCTCAGCCTGGCTACTCCTGCAGTCATTTGCGCCTGAGCAAAGCGCATGTAAAATGCCACTAAATCAGAAAGGTCCTTTGCAGCCACGTTGTCCTTTCTTGTCTCAAGGACAACACAATGTGCAAAGCGGAGGAGAAGACCCCCATGGATAACAGAGCATTAGGCCCCTAATTTTTAAAGTCTGTGATGAATTATCTCAGCGAGGGACTCAGACTTGGTCCGAATCGCCCTCCGTTGTATTCTAGCTCTTTACTTGTGCTTTAGCAGATGGAATCATCACCAGTTCTTTCGGGCAGTGTCATGGCATGCACCGTATTACAGACTATGTGATCACAGTGGTCCCTTCTGGCCTTACAATCTGTGAGTCTCTGCTCAGTGCTTTGCAACTAAAGAAAAATGAGGTGTTAGAAAAAATATTTGCATCTATAGTTTTCTGCCTGGCTTTCAATGCAGACATTTCCCTGTGCCTCTCAATAAACAGTGGAACAAGAAAGTGTCACATTCTTCTAGTTATTACCAGGTTTGAAGACTTTGTGAAAGTGAGAATGTGCAAGCGACCCCTGTCCGTGTCTGTGCGTATGTGCACTCTTATATGTGTGTGCATTTGGGAGAAAATTCTCTTTTCATTCTAGTGAAATGAATTGGAATAGGAATTCTTTTAACAGCGTCTGCCCATTCTGTGAATATTTTCAAAAGATATTTAAAAATTTTCCCCCCACCTTGAATCAGGTCAAGAAGACAAAATATTCACAAACTAAAAAAACATTGTTTTTCCATTTTGGGTCAATTGAAACATTTCATATTGATAGCTTTGAAATATTTCATTTTTTCTCTTTTTAACCTTTTGCTTTCAATCTAATCAGCTTCAATTCTGAAACAAAAAGTTATTTTGCACCAGAAAACAATTTTTTTCATTTAGAAAAATCTCCTAAAAAAATGTCTTGACAATTTTGAAACATTTTTCTCAACATTTTTTGTTTGTTTTTTAGTCAGGAAATTCCCATTCTTGGTTCAATTAATCTGCATTTTTCAATGAAAAAAACAATTATCAAAGATTTCTCAGCTCCACTTTTTAAGCCTTCTCTATATAACCCCCCACCCCCTACACAGTATGGCCATCTGTCTCCCTCCTGCCAATGGTTGAACCAGGTAAATGAGCCTGCTACTGCGTTTAGCTAACAGAGGCCTTTTAGCTCACGTAGGAAAGGCTCCTGCTTTTAGCTCTATATATAATCACAGGTTCAATCCAGTGTCGCTAGGGCACATTACACCCACACAAAGAAACTGGACCAGTTTAATTTAAATCAGTTTAAGGCTGAGCTCTTCCATTGATATAAATTTGTTTTATATCAATTCATCTTAAACCAGTTGGGAAAACGTTTAAGCTGAACCAAAACAAGGCCGGTTTCCATCAGTGTGATATACTGTGAGATGTCCAGTAATTTTTACAGTAATTTAACTAAATTGATTTTAAAAGTGATTTCAGGCCAAGTCTGCTTTCAAACTTCCATTGGCTTCATTATACTGTTTAATTAAACTAGTTGAAAATCCGGTGTGAGTACTCTCATTTCAGTGTAAGAGTGGCTTATTTCTGTTTAGTTTAACCCAACGCCTAGTCAATTTAACCACAATGTCAGCCTTGACCTGGAATAAAGATGTCCACACAGGAATTGAAACCGATTTAACATAAGCAGCTTAAAAATCACATCACTGCAAGTTTCTCATGCAGACAGGCCCAAAACTAAATTAGCTGAAGTTGGATTTAAGCAAAATCAATTTTAATCCCCTTTAAACCAAAATCTGAGGCCTGGTCTACGCTACAGAGTTAGGTTGACGTAAGGCAGCTTACATTGAGTGTCTACACTATAAAATTGTAAGTCGTCCACTACACCAATCTAATAACTCCACCTCCACAAGAGGCATAATGCTTCAGTCAATGCAGTTAGGGCATGAAGACACTGCGTTACTTACATTATCACCCGGCAGAGGAAGCACCAGGCCTCCCCCATGGAGTAGTGGACCCGGTAATGGGCCCCCTAGTAGGGCAGCAGGAAGGACACCCTCGAGCGCTGTCCCATCACGCGCTGCCGGAGTTGCACCTGCCGGCAGAAGGACAGGACGTGACGGAGGGTGGGGTCCTTGCAGCCCAACGGGAGAGGCTGATGACGGACATGGTTTTCCCCAGGGTGGAGAGGGAAGACAACAGGACAGCGTTGTGGAGGAAGGGCGGGACAGAGGTCAGTAGCACCCATATGCCAAGGTCCTCCAGGAGGGGTTCCTTCATCCCGACTACCAGGCCCTTCTCCACCGCCTCCTGAGCGGCGGCCTCCGATGCCAGGAAGAACACCATCTTCCCATACATTTTGGAGGCTGCCATGATGGCCTTGGGCCCCACCACCTGTGCCAACGCCCACATGTAAGTTTCGACATAGGGTGAGGTGGACACCAGGAGGCAACGGATGCCATGCCTCCTGGTCAGCGAGAGGAAGGGACCCCAGCCACCAGGGATGGTACCGGAGGTGACGGTCAGGGCAGACGGCGCAGTAGCACGTGGAGGGGCTCCACGCCTCTCCCCCAGTCCCCCCATAGCAGCAGAGGCTATCACCACCCCAGGAGCACAGGTGTTATAGTCACTCAGTCCAAAAGCAGCAACGCACCCCCTTCACAGTGTCTCACAGCACCCCCCCCAAACACACACACACTTGGATCCTGCTGACCTGAGTCTGCCTGCTCCACACCTGGAGCTGGGCATGTGTGCAAGACTCTGTCCCTCTCACTTGCTATCTTGTTGTGCCTGGCATGGAGGGGCAGGGCCCCAGGATGTTTCTGGGGCAGGGCCACTCCTTGCATTGTGTCAAGGCTGGGTGCAGCCTCACCACTGAGTCCATGTCCCGGGAGGGCTGCAGGGTGATCTCCCACCTCCATGCAGCCAGTGTCCTGTGCTCCCCACTGCCATGCTGTAGGGATTTATTTATTTACAGACAAATAAAATATGCAGAATTTTGCAGAATTTTAAAATAGTGTGTAAGAATTTTTTTTTTTTTTTTTTTTTTTTTTGGGCACAGAATTCCCTCAGGAGTATTTTTACAAGAGGAGACTGGAAGAGCTTGTCTTGTTTAGTCTAATAAACTGCAAGCAGAGAGGGGATCTGATTGCTTTCTATATCTCACACACCAGGATGGCAAACACCGGGGAGGGAGAAGAGCTATGGAAGCTAAAGGTCACATTGACTCAGGAAGAAATGGGGCTAAAGTGGCCATGACTAAATGTAAATTGGAAATTAAAAGGTTTCTCACCATCAGAGGAGTGAGGTTTTGGAACAGCCTCCCAACTGGAGCGGCAGGGACAAGAAACTGAACTAGTTTTAAAATGGAGCTTGGATTATATGACCGGGTTGCCTGAGAGAGCTCGGGACTGGACTTGATGACCCACAAGTTCCCGTCTAAGCCTTTGTTTGTCCCTGCACTGAGCCTGGGATAAGGCTTCTGTTATCAGACTAGCACCAACCTCCATGAACAGTAGAGAGAAGCACAGGGGGGGATTCTGCAAACTGGGCTGGAGCTATCGGAAATGGCACGTTTGCCATCAGACATGGCATCCCCAGTGTGTTAACAGGAAAGGGCACCAGTCAATGGGGACCCCGGATCATGGACAGTGTCATGGAAAGAAATTATGGGGGAGGGAGGAGGGAATAAGCATGGGGGTGGTTGATGGTGCCTCTCCATTGGATGGAATTTTAATCCAATTCAGCCAATCCTGTTTAAATGCACCTCTTTAGTTAGCTTTGATTAATTTTCCTGAGTGTAGACAAAGCCTTCGGAACTTTGGACAATCCCACCCACATGGATGAGAGCAGCGCCGCTGTGTTGCTCAGGGCTGGGGGGGGGGGGGGGGGGGGGGGGGCGAAAAGGAGACTCTTACTCTACTTCATATTGCCCTAGCTGTGCAATCAGTTATGGATGTCAGCCAGCCAGGGAGAAGGGTTTCAGCTGCTCCTGGACAGAGGCAGGGAGGTAGCTGGGCGCTCCATGGGGAAGCCAAGAGATGCCACACTCAGGTCATGCTGCTGCCTACCAGAGCCCTAGGAATTCTCTCTAGGCAGTGGAAGCACGGGGATCAGAAACATTTTGTTCACACAGGCGTTAGCTGCATACAGGAAGCACTTGGGCTACAGCACCTTCGTCCTTGTGGAAGTAATCTGGTCAGTTAGTTGTGTGTATAGGGCGGTGAGAAGTAAAACCTGCGGATGAGACAGTGATGTCACAGCTGAGGACTCAGGGACTGTATGGATCCAGCTACTTTGTCTCACTGTCTCCTTACCAGTCTGGAGGACACAGGACCCAGCAGCTTCTGAGAAGAAAATCAAGACTGGGATCAGAAGTAACGGAGAGTAAAGGGGACACCTCTAGTTGAATAGTAACGGAGTTCAGTCATGGGTTTACTTATACGTAAGACTTTGTTAACCAAGTCCAGAGTGGAGTTGTGGTGACTGGGGGGTTGTGGCAGTGACCTTCAAAGAGCACCAACCATACTTATCAGCGAGTCCCCCACTCCTTGGGACCGCTACCTGGGGCCGTACGAGTTCTCATCGTCCCTTCCTGACCCATCATTCAGGAAGCTGTTGAGTTTGGATACAGCATAAAACTTTTCCTCTTTTAAACTACCAATGTTGCGGTTTGTATGTAACCACTGCTTCTTAAAGCACAAACCCCTCTGGAATGAGCTAAAAGACTTCCCTGTTAATCAAGGCTGGAGCAGGTCATCAGCTGCTGTGTGGGCCAGTTACCACTAGAGGGGGCCAGTGTGCTGCACTGATCAAATGGGGGGGGGGAGGGTGTCACACTTATTTGAAAACCTAAACGTGGGGGGGTGGGGGAGTATCTGTCAGTGGAGATGGGGCATCTCTTTCTCAAAGCTCCACTCCAGCTCAGCCAGGAGTTTTGGGGCTGGAGGCAGAAATCAGTGTGGGAGATTCTCTGGCCTCTAACCCCCTTTCTACCCAATAAACCCCAGAACCTTGTGACATCTACTGTTGGCCTTTTTGCAGCATTAAAAATGGACCATTTTCCCTCCTTTTTGTTGCTGCTCCAGGACAGCACTTTGCCATTCATCCCATGGCTCCTTCAGAGCCTCTCGTGAAGTACCTGGGCCAAGCCTTGTTAAAAGCTGAAAGAAATGATGTCCACTACTTCTCCTTTAGTCACTATTTTATTGACACACTCAAAGAATTCTAACAGGTTAGTGAGGCATGGTTTCCCTATGGGGAGGCCGTGCTGGTTAGACACTAGCATATATCACTATCTTCTAGATGTTTGGTAACTCTATTTTTGTTTATTGTTTCAACCAGATTTAACAGTTATGGAGAGGTAGGGCTCACTGGTCTGTAATTCCCGAGATCTCCCCCACAGCTTTGGTAAAATCACTTGCAAAAGACATACATAAAAGAGAGTCTTTCACCACTACACTCTGCATTGATGTAGGGATTTCTCCTCAAGGAACTCAAAAGCTCCTTACTCATAGATGAATCCTCACTAGCCCAGATGGACATGGAGAGGGGAAGTCAGTGGAAGGGCTGCCGAGAGAACCCAGGAGTCCGGGCTGCCAGGCTCCTGGCCTAATCACAAAGATGCTGCCTAGATGATTGTGTTAGAAAATAAAAGCTTTTCCCAGAAAGCAGTTCATGCTTACAGTGAGGTTGTCTGCGTATCTGTCTGACAGCAGAAGGAATGAATATCATTCCCTGCCTGTGTCTGCTCCACAATATTTTGTCTAGCCTAGGTGCTCTCATTATAACTGCACATTAGTGACGGGAGTGCTTTTAAAACTGGGACTGCTAGACTGTATTGAACCTGGGATTCCTCTAGCCCCGTGGCTTATCTCTGACACTGGGCTAGCACCAGATGCTGCAGAAGAAAGTGAGAGGAATCCATATTTGGGATCATCTACCCACATGAATGTCTCATCCTAAATCACAATAGCTAGAGATCACCTTAAACCCTGGAACTTGAGGTTTAATATCCCTTCCAAACCCACTTCTTTATCATTTACTATCATACAGGTCTTGTTAGGCACATAAACATCCAGTCCCTCTTTGAATCTGGCTACGTTCTCAGCTACAGCAGCATCCTGTGGCAGGGAGTTCCACAATCCCGTGTGGAAGAGTCCTGAGGAATTGGTGGAGGGCTGGAACCCAGCTCTGCAAAAGGACAAAGATGGACATGCAGGTGGCAAAAAAAGGCGAGGGACCAGCTAGAAAAGGAGGCTAGACACAAAGATCAGGAATTTGATGAGCTTAAAAGTCTCTAGTTTCCCTCTATAGCTCTTTGAATACAGGAAGAGGCTCTCAGTCTTTGGCAGCCTGGTGATTAGGGCTTTGCTGACTTCTTGAGCCAATCATTGGTTTGAAGCTTGTGGAAACTGTCCATTTCTTCCCACAATTACTTGCCTGTCTCTTAGCTCCTTTCTGATTCACAACAGCACCTCACCTTTCACCCTGTGGTTAACAAAATCACTTAGCAGTCTTCTTAGTCATTAGACCCCAAAGCACAATCTCTCATTTCCCCTCCTTCTTAATGACAGAACTCCAGAGAAGTCCGCAAAATGAGTTTCGTTTCAGTGTCATCAAAGATTTGCTAAAGATGAGAGCTGTACAATGGTCACCTAACAGAGAGAGTGAAATCTCAGCCACTTGGGATATGCAGAACAAGGCTGGGCCAATACACCGTTCGGTCAGTCCTGCATTGGATGGGGAGGCAATGGAAGCAGTACATGTAAGTGATGTAAACCAGAGACTGTTGTTGACTGTGTCTGTGCAGCACCGGGTGTGACAGGGCCCTGATCTAGGTCGCTGTGTGTCTGTGCAGCGCCCGGCACAACTGGCCCCTGATCTCGATCACTATGTGTCTGTGCAGCGCCCGCCATGACGGGGCCTGATCTCGGTCACTGCGTGTCTGTGCAGCACCTGGTATGATAGAGCCTGATCTTGGTTTGCCTCCATGTGCCATGGCTGGATCTTGCTTCCCTGATGGAAGGGATCAACCAGGGCCACCCTGATGCAAGATAGGCTGGGATCTCCAGCACGTCCATGGGGTGTCCTGGTGGTCTCCATATTGGGTCCCCTAGCTCGGAGGGGAGAGGGGGGAAGCAGGGAGGGGTCCCAGTGTTGCCCTGGCTCCTGGGGATCCCCATATGGGGTCCATAACTGGAGATGGGGCTTGGTGATCCCCATATGGGGGGCACCCCAGCTCAGGTGGGCCTGCAGAGTCCCAATACAGGGCCCCCAGCTCAGGTAGGTCCCAGCATAGCTCCCTTAGCTGAGATGAGTCCTCTGGTGTTTGCTGAAGGCTGAGCTCCAGCAAAAGCTCTTGCCGCACTGGCCGCACTGGTAGGGGCGCTCGCCGGTGTGGGTGTTCTGGTGCTCCAGCAGGTTGGCGCTCTGGCGGAAGCTCTTGCCGCACTGGGGGCAGCGGTAGGGGCGCTCACCAGTGTGGGTGCGCCGGTGCTTGATGAGGTGGGAGTTCTGGCAGAAGCTTTTGCCGCACTGGGGGCAGGTGTATGGGCGCTCACCGGTGTGGGTGCGCTGGTGCTGGATCAAGTTGGAGCTCTGCCGGAAGCCTTTGCCGCACTCGGTGCAGCGGTAGGGCCGCTCCCCGGTGTGGGTGATCTGGTGCTTGGCCAGATAGGAGCCCAGGGCGAAGCTCTTGCCGCAGATGCCACAGCGGTGGAGCTTCTGGCCGGCGTGTGTGCGCCGGTGCTCCGCCAGATTGGAGCTCTGGCTGAAGATCTTGCCACACTCCGGACACTTGTAGGGCTTTTCGCCGGTGTGAGTCACCTGGTGCCGCAGCAGCTTGGAGCTCTGGCCGAAACTCTTGCCGCACTCGGGGCACTTGTAGGGCTTCTCCGCCATGCGGCAGCTGCGGCGGTGCTCAGCCAGCCGGCAGCTCCAGAGAAAGCTCAGGCCGCACTGCGGGCAGCGGAAGGGTTGCTCTCGCTGGTGGTGTCGCAGGCCGGCACTCTGGGCATAGCCCTTGCCGCACTCAGAGCACTTGAAAGGCTTCTCCTCCCCGTCGGCGCTGTGTCGCATGCGCCGGTGCCGGGCCAGCTTGGCGCTCTCCAGGAAGCACTCCCCACAGTCGGAGCAGGTGAAGGCCTCGTCGCCGGCGTGGGTGCGCTGGTGCACTAGCAGTGTGGCGCTTTGGTGGAAAGCCTCCCCGCACTCGGAGCATCGGTAGGGCTTCTCGGCGCTGTGCTGGCTGGCCCGATGGGCAGCCAGGGCGGCGCTCCAGCCAAAGCCCTCCCCGCACTCTCCACAGCGGTAGGGGCCTTGGCCGCCGGTGTGGGTGCGCTGGTGTTTGGCCAGGTCCGAGCTGACCACGAAGCTGCGTCCACACTCCAGGCAGTGGTACGGCTTCTCGCCGGTGTGGGTGCGGCGGTGGGTCACCAGCGTGGACTTGCGGCCGAAGCTGCGCCCGCACTCGTCGCAGCGGTAGGGCCGCTCCCCGGTGTGGGTGCGCTGGTGGTGCACTAGTGTGGAGCTCTGGCTGAAGCGGGCGCCGCACTGGTGGCAGCGGAAAGGCTTCTCGCCGGTGTGGATGCGCTGGTGCTCCAGCAGGGTGGAGCCACGGCTGAACTTCTTCCCGCACTCCGGACAGCTGTGGGGCTTTTCGCCAGCATGAGACTTCTGGTGCTCCAGCAGCGATGAGCTCCAGGTGAAGGCCTTGCCGCACTGGTGGCAGCGGTAGGGCCGCTCCCCGGTGTGGACCCGCTGGTGTTTGATCAGGTTGGAGCTCTGGGCAAACCCTTTGCCACACTCAGAGCACCGGAACGGCTTATCCTCCGCATCGCAGGCCTGCTCACCCGCACCTGCATCACGCCATCTACCCTGTGGCCTCTCAGAGCTCTCGCAGGAATCGTCCCCTTCGGAGCGGGCTGAGAACGGCCCTTCTGGCTCCCCATCGTCGTCGTCCGGCTCCTGCACATCATCAGCCTCCTCGTCCTCACTCAGGGCCCCGTCATCTGGCAGAAGGAAAAGAAAGAGGGAATCCAGACACACGTCAGTCACGCCAAGGGGAGGAAGTATCTAATGGGGAGGGAGGGCCCTGCACTGAGAGTCATAGGTGTCAAGGCCAGAACAGCCCACTGTGCCCATTGAGCCAGGCCTCCGGCCTAACCCAGGCCAGAGACTCTCCCGCAACCATTCCTGCCGCCAGCCCAGTAACTCCTGGGTGAGCTGGAGCGGAGCTTGGAGGAAGACACCTCTAGGGTTGGTCGGGAATTTTGCAGGGCTCCCAGGGCTTGTAGGCTCCCTGGAGGAGCTGGCAGCTACTGCAGTACAAAGAGTAAATAATAAAAAGGGGTCATG
This sequence comes from Terrapene triunguis, assembly GCF_002925995.2. Lineage (NCBI taxonomy): Eukaryota > Metazoa > Chordata > Testudines > Emydidae > Terrapene > Terrapene triunguis. Next base: position 7,527,019 of record NW_020665277.1, read on the forward strand.
CAATGAAAATGAAAGGCAGCAAATTCTAAACCTTTTTCCCACGGTGTATAAATAGCCCATGGAACTCATTGCTACCAGATGTAGTGGAGGCCGAAGCTTAGCAAGACTCAGAGCAGGACTGGCTGTCTGTGAGGATAACAGGAACATACAGAGCTACTTAATGCTAACAGCTTGAGCCAATCTCTAACTATTACAGACCACGATAGGATCTAACATGGCGGCAGATTAGCCCCAATCTGCAACTGCAGGTTCTCCCACCTTCCCCTGCAGCATCTGGTGCAGGCCGCTGTCGGGAGACTGGGCTGGACAGACCTGGGTGCTGATCCGGTCTGGCGACTCCCTACGGTTCTGCTCCCACTGCAGTTTCTCTTCCAGAATTCCTCACCTGTCAGGACAACTCTCAGCTCCTCCCGCTCATCTGAGTCGGCGTCACATAGCTCCTCCCCTCGCTCCATCCACGAGAACTCGGCCGAGTGCGCCATCGGGAAGCTTGGGCATGGGAAAAGAAGACAGGAGACGGCCATTAGCATGGGTGAGACACTGGACCCCAGATCGAGGCTGGTCCCCGCAGGAGACCCGGCACCCAGGGGGAGCTGACAAAGTTGACACATTTTTATTGTGAGCCATAAATCCGTGCCAGCTCAGGCCTTGAAACCACCGTCACAGGGCAGCTGCCTCTTTAAAGGGAGATGGGTCTCGGCCCCACCCAACTGTCCCAGGGGGGTGGGGGAGGAGGAATGGAAAAGGCCATGTGACCCAATCAGGCCTCTAGGGCAGATAAGGAAGAAGCCTGGGAGAGTCAAGGCAGGAAGGCATGGGAGGGGGATTGGCGGGGCTGTAAGCAGTGAGAAGGCTGCTGCAGGGGACACCAGTAGAGAAAAGACTCCAGCTCGGTAAGGGGGACTCCAGGCAGAAGGCCTGGGAGTGCCTGGATGAAGAGTTGGGAAGGATGCATGAAAAGTCGGGAAGGATGGATATATAAACCTCAAAATAGATCAGCTTCCGACTTAGACTCTTAGGGCGTTATTTTGTAGCCGTTTATGATAACAAGCCAGCCCAATATGGGAGTTACTGGTTACGAGAAAGCCTCTGAGAAATTCCTGAGGAAAGAGAAACTATGGCTGCAGGGCCACCCCACGCCTCAAGGGGGAGCTGTGGAGGCAGAGACCATTACACCCCCCCTACAACGCAGCCTGATCCTTTATTATTATTGTAATTTGCGTTATAATCGCACACAGCCCCTGCCCAGAAGAGTTTACAGTCAAACTAGACAAAGGGAGGACAAGACACTAGGCACAGAGCGGGGAAGTGACTTGCCTAAGGTCACCCAGCAAGCCAGTTTTAGAGCTGGGAATGAACCCGGGTGTCCTGTGTCCCAGTCCATTAGATCCCATTGACTCTCAGTGCTGCACATGGATTAATACAGATGGATGCTCCACCCTGCACTGGGCCCCAGTTATTTCGAAGCAGGGGTCCACACAGGTTTAAGGGTCAGATCACATGATCAGGGCCCACACCTGTAGTTAGAACCTTTCCTCTGTGACTCAGGCTTTAGCTACCTTGGGGGTTAAGCAGCAATTCCAGTCCCGGTGCAAATCTCCCATGTAAACCGGGGAACAAGTTGTTTCCATAAACCACCAAGATTTGTATCAGTTTAACTCTGCTTCTGAGCAGGCTCCATCAGTGCAAATAGAGGGTCTCTGTCTACACGGGATGAAGGGCAGATCATCTTGCGCTTAACAGCAAGTGCCTTACAATGAGCATTTGATCCCTGAGCTGGGAGGCTGCTTTGGCCTGGCCCTGAGGTTAAAGATGACTGAAGAGATTATGGCTCTTCAAATCCACACCCTGCACAAGGTAGCACTGACCAGCCCTTTTGCATGGTTCCCACGCAGCTTGCGGTGGCTGGAACAAGGAACAAATTGCAGAGACCGGGACAGGAAAAAATGGGGAAGAACAAACTGTTGGCTGTAAATAAGTTGGCCCATAATTTTGCCAACCCAAAGAGTTAAAAAATGACGAGTCAGGCCCCCAAAATATCAGCGCATCTTAAAAATGGGATTATTTTTATATCGCTACATTTTTTTCATTCTGCTTTTTGAACCTTTAGGACCCCACCCCCCCAAACTACAAGGGCTGGAAATATACTCCCTGCCCCCCACCCTCCCCACCAACATAAAAGCTGAGATTCTCCCATAAATACATGGACCCAGTTGCTGGGGCTTTAAGGGGGGGGGGGGGGGAGACAGTTAAATATCAAGAAGCTCATAGTAAATCACCAGAGCTGGCAACACGGGGTGAACGAGTTATTTGATGTAAATAAATTGGCCCAGCTACAGCACATAGGGATTACTGGACTGGCTCAGCACCATGGTGTGTCTAGCCCAGTCTCTTCTCTCTGACAATGCCCAGGACTTGATACTGCAGAAGAAGGTGCAAGAAACTCCACCGTTTATAGATTCATAAATGTTAAGGCCAGCAGGGCCCATCATGCCCACCCAGTCCAGCCTCCTGCCTGACCCAGGCGAGAGAATCTCCCCCAGCGATTCCTGCCTCTGGCCCAGTAACTCCTGGCTGAGCTAGAGCGGAGCGTTGAGAGAGAGACGCCCCATCTCCACTGACATGGAAAATCCACCCCATCCCTAATGGAGCTGTTCCAACCCTTAATTCTCCTCCCTGGTAAACACTGGCTCCTTAGTCTTACCCTGAATTAGTCTCCCTTCAGCTCCCTGCTATTGGACCTGGCTCTCCCTTTGCCTGGAGGTTAAAGAGCCCTCTGCCCTCAGAAATCCCCTCCCCGTGTTGGTGCTTAAAGACCAGGATCACGTCAGCTCTTAACCTTCTCTGAGTAACCCGAATACATGGAGCGCCGTTAGTCTCTTCATGGACGACGGGTTTTCCAGACCGTGAATCATTCTTGTAGCTCTTTTCTGAACCTTAACAATTTCTCAGCATCCCTTCTGAAGTGTGGGCACAGTATCCAAGAGTGGTCTCAGCAATGCCATAGAAAGAGGTACTCGGTATTTCCCTGCTTACATAGCCAAAGATCAAGTTTGCCTTTTCAGTACAGCATTGCACTGGGATCTCCTATGCCAGATGTTTTCACCCGTCCTTTCTAGAGTCTCTGCTTTCCAGGATACAGGTTCCCATCCTGGATGTGTGACCCATATTCTTCGTTCCCATGTGACCATGCATTTGGCTGGGTTCCAACACACATTGTTCAAATGAGCCCAGCTTACCAAGGAACATGGGTCTTTCTGTGTCCCCACCACTATCTACCACTCCCACCTACCCTTGTGTCGTCTACACATTTTGTCCGCAGTGATTTTTATATTTTCTTTATGATTCATGTTGCAATTAGAGTTTCAGTTAGAGGAGACAGGGACAGATGCCTCCACTCCTTGGTAATAATGGAGAGCACAAGCAGATTGTGTAAAGATGCCTGTATTATTATTATACTGCGGGTGCCTGTCCAGCACCCACAATTGGAGGCGGGTTTTCCAGGCACTTAAGTCAGTGGTTAAATTTCCTAGAGCACTAAGCACGCAGCAGCTCCCACTGAGAACAGTTAACACAGAGTCCCCTTGGCCCTAGCATTTTGCTGGTATGTCATCTGTACTTTATTGTGTGCCTGGTGTGTCTAGTTAGACTGTAGGTGCTTCAGGGCAGGGACTCTCACTGCATGTCTGTGCAGCGCCCAGCACGACTGGGTCTCGTATTCGGTCACTGAGTCAGCCCGCGACGTGCCTGGCATAACAGGGCCCTGATCTCAGCCACGGCGTGTCTGTGCAGCACCCAGCAAGACTGGGCTCCATATGTGGTCACTGTGTGCCTGTGCAGTGCCTGTGCATGACAGGGCCCAATCTCAGCGGAGATTTAGACTATACTGTAATGCCAATATATAACAACAAAAAGATTGGCTCTTGCATCTAAAAGGTATGCAGGGGCCTGACAGATTACTCATATTTACTATTGATATAATAGCACAAGAGACCATAACTGAGATCAGGGTCCTGTCACTGCTAGCGCTGCACAGACCTGGAATCGCTGGTCCAATAAGGGCTCCCTGTGTAACCAGCCAAAACCATTCTCCTCACTTTACTGTTGGAGAAACTCAGGCCCAGGCAGAGTCCATGATGTGTCTGAGGTCACCCAGAAAGCATGTGGCAGCAGGAACTGAACCCAAGTTTCCACAGTCCCAGGCCTAGACCTTAACCCCAAGGCCACCCTGGCAGAGCAGTAAGACCATCATGTTCTCGGTCCTATAAAGGGCAAACGGGCTTGGGCCATTACCTCTCCTCGCTGGGATCCTCCAGTGGAAAGGGGCCATTGCTCTCAGTATCAACCAGAAAGTCGGGGTACGTCACAGACTCCACCTAAGACAGGAGAGACAAGGGAGTGTGGAGGGATTTACACTGGCCTGATGGGACGGGGCGGCCCAGCTGAGATGTCCCACTGAGCCAGCTCCTCAGAGAGAGAAAGGGGTCACTCCCAGCACCAAGAACCTCTGTGCTGGAAAGGCCCACACACACCACTGGCCCCTGCCCCACAGGGAAAGTGCACACACAGGGTCCAGGGTAAATATCACAATCACATGCACATACACACACACCCTTCCTCCAATGTGGAAGGACCACACATACAAGCATCCTGGGATAAGTTACACACACTGGGGTCTGGGGCAAATCACACACACCTGCAGAGAGACACACACTGGCGTCTGGAATACATCATACATGCATATGCATGGATGTGCACGCACACACAGGTCCCAGGGTAAATCACACACACTGGAGTTCTGGGGGTAAACGACACAGGCATGTGTGCAGACACACCGTGGTCCCAGGAGTAAATCACACAGGTGTGTGCACACATGCATCCCAGGGGTAAATCATACACACCCACACGGGAGTCCCAGGGGAAATCATGCATGCGCACACACACACACTAGGGTCTGGGGTAAATCACACAGCTGCAGGAGCACACACGTCCCAGGGGTCTATCACAGACACGCACCGCATCTCTCTCTCTCACACGTCCTGGGGGCAAATCTCACACACACAGGGGTCCTGGGGGCACAGCACACACACACACACACCCCCACACACAGGGGTCCTGGGGGCACAGCACACACACACCCATACACACACGGGTCCTGGGGGCACAGCGCACACACACGGCTCCTGGGGGCACAGCACAGACAGACACACACACACGGATCCTGGGGGCAAATCTCTCTCTCGCACACACACACACACACACACACACACACACCCTGGTGTGGGGCGGGTGGCACGCAGGGGGCAGGCGGGTCCTGTCCCCCCCGCACGCCCCTTCCACAGGCCCCGGCCCCGGGCAGCGCGACAGGCTCTAGCAGGCCGCAGGGCCAAGCCAGCACCCGGCCCCTTTGTCCATCCGCGCCTGCCCCGCCGCCGCTCTCGCCTCGCCCCGCGGCCTCCCCGCCGCGCACCCGAGCCCAGGGCGTTCCCCGCCCCGCCGCGGAGCCAGGCCCGGGGTACGAACCTGGCTAGAGGAGAACGGCGGGGGTGGCCTGGCCTAGCCCCCACCCCAGGCCGATCCCTCGGTGCACCGAGTCCGGGGGTCTCCCCGCTACAGCCCCGCACCCCGATCCCGCTGCACATGGGGCCCCCAGTGCACTCAAATCGGGGTGTCCGAGTCCTCCCGTCTCCCCCCGCACATGGGCCCCTCCCCGGTGCCCTGAATCCAGGTGCGGAGGTCGTGGCATCTCGCCCCGCTCCCCCCCTTCCCCGGGGCCCTGGACCTGGGTGCTGAGTGCATGGGACTCACCGTCTCCATAGCCCCCCGTGCTCAGCGCCAGGGCCCGTTCCGCCCCAGCCTGCGAGGGGTTAAAATCCACAGACAATGCTGGGACTGGGAGGAAGGGGGCTGGGGGGGGAGGAAGGGAAGAGGCTCCTCCTCCCCGCTCATGCCATTGGCAGATCTCCCGGCCCCATCAGGAGCAGGCAGAGCGATTGATTTGCCTGCGTAGCGTGTCTGCTCCAATGCCCCTATTGCCCTGGCTTCTTCCCGTGCCCCCCACGTTTCTGGGAGATCAGTGAGTCCCCAGCCCCCGTGTGAGACGCTGTCCCCTCCCAGTCACTAACTGGGGTACTGGGTGGGGACGCCCATTTCCAGCTCCGCCACTGACCTGCTGTGTGACCTTGGACATGTCACTTCCCCTCTTTGTGCCTCCATTTCCCCTCCCACTCCTTTGTCTGTCTGGTCTAGGAACAGTGTAAACTCTTCAGGGCAGGGATTGTCTAGCACCACAGGGCCTAGAGCCTCTAGGCACTTCACTTCCGCAATACAGCCAACCAGTGCCTTCTGCACACAGTCCCCAGGCTGAATCACTCCAGTGGCTTCTCTACCAGCCCTTACAGGCTGTTTGTTAGCACTTGCTGTCGGGCTGAATTTAATTAACGCCTGCCAAAACAAAGCAAACCTGGAGTTAATTAGATTGAGCTCCCTAATTCCATGTGTCATTGCACCTTTAAAGTGTAGCCAGGCAAAGCCACAAAATTACTATGTTCTGCCTCCAATCCAGTGCTCTGAGCTACAGATGCAGTTAGTCTACTCCAAAATATTGTCGTGTGTCTGGTCATTAACCAAGATAGTGAGGTGCCTCTTTTTGGTTTCTAGATGCATGTGCAATGGTTAACCACTAGCCTAGGACCCAGGGAGACTTGGGTTCAACTCTCGACTGCATTACAGACTCCCTGTGAGACCTTGTGCAAGTCACTTAGACCAAGTCTGTGCTAGAAATTGTTTGCTGATATAGCTGTAATAGCAGACACAATTCATTCTGACAAATAGGTGCTTTTGCTGGCATATTTGTACTGGTTCCACAAATGAAATAAGCTTAATTGACAAAAGCATTTTTATGCCAATATAACTGTGTCTAGACTAGGGCTTTTGCCTGTATAGAATTTTTTTTTAATTGCACCCCTAACTGGTGTTACTATGCCAGCAAAAGTTTCTACTGTATACTCGCCCTCAGTTTCTCTGTGCCTCAATTCTCCATCTGTAAAAATAGGAATATCTCCCTACCTCAAAAGCGTGTTGTAAAGATAAATACATTAAAGATTTACGTAGTTACTATGGTGAAGGCGGACCCTGTAAAGTATCTGAGATAGATAGACATGAAAACTATGTTCTTAAAATTGCAAAGTCAGATACACAACTATTAGGAAATGCCAGAGTTAAGGTTACCTGAACATTAACTCTGCCCCTTTGTGCACATGCATTAAAGTGCAATCTCTCCAAGGTGCTCTCTCGGCATTTATACTTCCTGTGACATGGACTGCCACTTATCATCTGTCTGTACAGCACCTACTGCAAATGCAACTAATAAATAATAATTGTAATGGGGCCCAATGTGATTGAGACCTTTAGGAATTACCACAATATAAATGTTAAATAAAACCAATAGCAATAGTTGAATTTTTTCAAGCAAAAAGCATTTTTGTTAGAAACTGCCTTTAGAAATATATATATGTTGTGAAAAATTGACAGTCAAAAATGTTGATTTTTTGGTGAAAAAATACTCTTTCCTTTTAATTTTTATTTATTTTAAAAATTCTTAAAAATGATTTCAACATTTTTATCAAAAACACTGATTTTGTTTTCCAAAAACTAGGCATTTGGTAAACAAAAAATTTCAGTAATATTTTTGATTAAAAAAAAATAAATTGTAAAGAATTTGTAATACAGACACTCCCCGACTTACGCAAGCGTTCCGTTCCGGAACACCTTGCGTAAGTCGGGAACATATACCTGACAATTACGCACACACACACACAAAAATAAAAGTTTACGGAACTTTTGGAACTTTTCCCGTAAGTCCGGATTTGCGTAAATCAGGTTTGCGTAACCCAGGGAGCATCTGTAAATTGCCAAAAATACAAATTAAATTTGTATCAGTTTCAAATATTTTGAAACAAAAAATTGACATCTTTCCTTAAAATGGATTTTTATCAGTCCTAGTTGTTAATCAACTTTAATATTCATTATATTAATAACATATTAATGCATCATATACTTTCCCCCCAATTGGGGCAGAGTTAAGGTTGCATAGACAACCTTAATTCTGATATTTCTTAACTTTTGAATGCTTGACTTTGTAACTTTAAGAAAATCCATTTAATACAGTTTTGCAATGTAGCTGGGGGATATAGTTTCCCAGATTTTTTTAGAAAAATGACACAAAACTACCAAGAAATTCCAACATGTGGGGTAGTAATGACCCCAACACCTCCAGTGGAATTTGAATCCAGGCTTTGAAATAAATATCTGTGTCAGCCGAACGTTATTTACTTTGATGTGTGTGGTCCTAATAGTGATCTGCTGGTTTCTTTTCCTTGTCTAAGGTAATCAGGACTCCTGGGTTCTATTTGTGGCTCAAGGAGGGGAGTGGAATCTAGTGGGTGAGAGCAGAGGGGTAGGGTGCAAGTCAGGATGCCTGAGCTCCCAGCTCTAAAAAGAGGTGAATTCTAGTTGTTAGCGCACTGGACTGGGACTCAGGATTGTTGGATTCTATCCCTCTCTTGGGATAGGCAGTGCGGTCCTGTAGGTTAGAGAAGTAGGAACTGGGAGTCCTAGCTCTTGCCTGTGACATTGTGCAAGTCATGTCCCCTCTCCATGCCTCAGTTTCCCTTTCTATAGCACCGGGACAATGATACTCCTTGTAAAGTGCTCTGCCTACAGATTATTACATTTGTGTTTACCACAGATCTCAGTAACTGCTGGATATGCTGAGTAAGAAAAACAAGGCAGCTTTGAGCCCATCACTTTATGAATCCTATGGAGCAGGTGCTCTAACATAGTGCGAATGGGGAAGGATACCTCTAGGGTTTGTACTAACCTTGATTTCCTTGCAGAGGCGGTGAAGATGCAGCTGTAGAAAGCTCAGCCTTCCTCCTCGGAGTCTGTCTTTGGGGTTGTTAATGTCTTTGCTGTTACAGATTGTCCCAATTGTTATGCAGACAGGTCGGGAGTGTTGGGACAGAGACCAAACCATCAGACAGGTGGGATTTCCAAGGAGGGGCATCTTTGTGTATTCCCAACTAGTACATTTATTTTGTTTCCAATGTATTAACATTGTTTTCCTTGTCCCGCCCTGACAGCTGGGACTCTACGCACCCCACCAGCTTTTTCCAAACCAACCCGCTGATATCACCCAAATATCACACAAAGTGAAAGGCCAGGCACTGAGCAGGATATAGGAGACCTGAGTTCTGTTCTTGGCTCTATCACTGAAGTGCTATATAACCTTGGACAAGTCCCCTCGGTGGCCCACTCTTTGTTTATTCAGACAGTGAGCTCTTTTGAGCGGGGACTGTATCTCACTTTGTGTCTGTGCAGCCAGGGGGCCCCAACCTCAGTCACCGTGTGTCGATGCAGCACCAGGAACAATGAAGCCTTAATCTCGGCCACAGTGCGTCTTGGCAGCAACAGAGCCAACATATCATTCATCGTGTGCTTTGCAGCCCCTGCTTGTTGTGTGTCTGTGCACTGCCCAGCATGGCCAGACCCTGATCTCTGTCACCACGCAAAGCGCTCAGATACTACAGCGATGGGTGCCATATGTCCCTCAGATAGATGTGTCTGTGCAGGACCTCACATGACAGGGCCCCAATCTCCATGGGACCTTTCAAGCACAACTGTACTATAAATAATAGCAATCATAAATTAAGTCTGCCACCAGTCAACCTCCCACAACCTACTCAGCTGTAGAAGCCTGGAAACAAAAGCTTTGAAAATCCCATAGCAATCCCGTTGGTGCACTGGGCTGGAGTCTCAACCAGCTGGGATCGTATCCAAGCTCGTAGTCCGCTTAATCTATCTGGCAGGATGATCAGAATGAGATTCAGGGCAGGTGAATGCCTGGAGTGCGTTAGGGGGTGGATGGACAGGCAGAGGGGTGAGATGTATGGGGAGAGACAGTTAGATAGATAGGTGCATATGGTGATAAAAAGACAGAGGGGCAGTAGGGGGATGAACAGGTAGAAGAGTAGGGCTAAGGAAAGACAGACAGTGTAGTGTTTATGGGGACGGATGGATGAATAGATGGAGGGGCTTGTTATGTTGTTATGGAATGGATGGATGGACAGACAAGGGGATGGTGTGTATAGGGAGTGATGGATGGAGGGAGAGAGAGAGAGAGAGTGGGGGAACATATGATTAGATAGATAGATTAGATAAAGCATGTCTGGGGTTGGATAGAAGAACAATGCTAAGGTGAGACAGACATAGTGTTTTTGTAGCTGGGTAACCTGTCTCCTTCTCTATCCAGGAGAACAATGCAGTAGTCCCATCATCTCTGCATTGCGGTACTGCTGTTAAATTGTGGTGCTGGGGCCATCCCCATCTCACATGTACTGGGAACCCCCAGCTGCATCACAACACCTTGTTATAGCAAACTCTGCCTCTTGTCCCCAACTAAGCTGGCGCTGTGCGCTTTCTGCAAGCCTCTGGCCTCTCCTTCTTGCTGCACCGCTGGTGAGAAATGAGCAGACCCCTGCTGCGGAAGGCCTCCCCGCATCCCGCACACCGGTAGACCCGCTCGGCCGCATGGAGCCTCTGGTGCCTCGTCAGGTTGGAGTTGCGCCCAAAGCTCTTGCCACACTGGTGGCAGCGGTGGGGTTTCTCGCCAGTGTGGATCTGCTGGTGTCTTGTTAGGGTGGAGCTCTGGCTAAAGCTCTTTCCACACTCGCTGCATGTGAAGGGGCGTTCGCCACGGTGAATCACCTGGTGGATCAGGAGGTGGGAGTTCCGGACGAAGCTTTTCCCGCACTCAGTGCAGTGGTGGGGCCGGTCCCCCCGGTGGATCCGCTTGTGTCTCAGCAGGTCAGAGCTGCGGCAAAAGGTTTTCCCACACTCAGCACATTTGAAAGGCCTGGGCTGGGGTTCGGGCTTCCCCAAGTCTGGTAGGGGAGGGGCTGATTCCACCTGCCTTTTCCCAATGGGGCTCCCATGCTGCCTCCCCACCCTGCGCTGAGTCCGTGATGCCTTCCCTTTGTATCTTCCCAGGGACACCCTGCGTGGCCCTGCCATCTCTGTCTCCTCCCGCTGGGGACTTGCGCTTGGCACCTCCAGCTGGGGACTTGCGCTCAGCACCACGTCACCTGATGGAATGAGAGGAGAGAGAATCCAGAGGTAAGTGGGGGGGGAGGGGGGGCGGGGAGATGTGTTGTCAGCTTTCATGATATTTGCTCTCAAAGCGCCCAGTTCCTGGAGTCATGTGATTATTGGAAAAGCTTCATTTTTTAAAGTGAGTCAATTTCTAGCCCTACTATTTGAGGAGAAAAGCTGGAAAATGTTAACCCCTAATAGCTCAAAATCCAGACAGTGAATAAACAGAACCCAGAATGTACTAGTATTTTTTAAAAATCATGTTTTTTAAGCCACTCACATGATTTTGGGGTTAGCGATATTTGTAAAGGGAACTGCAACTGTTAACAGATCTGAAATCTACAGCCAAATTCACTCCCCCCTCCCCACCACACATACTGAACCTTTTTCAGAGAGAAGGGAGCAATTCAGCTATTCCAAAACTCAGTGGGAGTTGGGCTACTGACTCCTTCAGGGTCCATCATTAGTCATTATTTCCAAAGAAGGGCAACAAACATGACAAAGGGGTTAGAAAACCTGACCTATGAGGAAAGGTTAAAAAACTGGTCATGTTTAGTTTTGAAAAAGACTGAGAGGGGAACCTGATAACAGTCTTCAAATATGATAAGGGCTGTTATAAAGAGAATTGTGATCAATTCTTGTCCTACCTTCAGTGGACATGGAGAACAAGTAATGGGCTTAATCTGCATGAAGGAAGATTTAGGTTAGATATTCGGAAACTTTCTAACTAGAAAGGTAGCTACGTTCTGCAATAAGTTTCTGAGGGAGGCTTGGAATCCCCATCATTGGAGGTTTATAAGAACAAGTTGAACAAACACCTGTCAGGGATAGTGTAGGTTTACTTGGTTCTGCCTCAGCACAAAGGACTGGACTTGATGATTCTCAAGGTCCCTTCCATCCCTACATTTCTATGAGTTTAAGGGTTTGCTCAGAGAATGAAAAAAGAATTTATTTGTAGATTTTAAGGCCACTATGTGAATACCCTCATCTACAGGTCAAAACCCAGAAGTGTTATCGTTATAATAGGACAGTGCCATCCTAATGTATCTGAAGAAGCAAGGAGGTATTCCCCATTCCTGACACTCACAGCATGTGAACCTCCCAAATAACTTATATCCCAGACATTGCAAGGTATTTACGCACTAGATATGGTAAACATTCATATGCCCCTTCATGCTTTGACCACCATTCCAGAGGACATGCTTCCATGTTGGTGACGCTCGTTAAGAAATAATGCATTAATTAGATTTGTGACTGAACTCCTTGGGGGAGAATTGTATGTCTTCTGCTCTGTGTTTTACCTGCATTCTGCCATATATTTCATGTTATAGCATCATCTCAGATGATGACCCAGCATGTTGTTTATTTTAAGAACACTTTCACTGCAGATTTGATGAAACGCAAAGAAGATACCAATGTGAGATTTCTAAAGATAGCTACAGCACTCAACCCAAGATTTAAGAATCTGAAGAGCCTTCTAAAATCTGAGAGGGATGGGGTTTGGAGCATGCTTTCAGAAGTCTTAAAAGAGTTACACTCCGATGCGGAAACTACAGAACCCGAACCGCCAAAAATGAAAATCAACCTTCTGCTTGTGGCACCTGATTCAGATGATGAAAATGAGCATGCGTTGGTCTGCACTGCTTTATCGTTATTGAGAAGAACCCATCATCAGCATGGACACGTCCTCTGGAATGGTGGTTGAAACATGAAGGGACATATGAATCTTTAGCACATCTGGCACATAAATATCTTGCAACCCTGCCTACAACAGTGCCATGTGAATGTCTGTTCTCACTTTCAGGTGACACTGTAAATAAGAAGCAGGCAGCATTATCTCCCGTAAATGTAAACAAACTTGTCTGAACGATTTGCTGAACAAGAAGTAGGACTGAGTGGACTTGCAGGCTCTAAAGTTTTACATTGTTTTGTTTTTGAGTGCAGTTATATAACAAAAAAAGGTCTACATTTGTAAGTTGCGCTTTCACGATAAAGAGATTGCACTATGGTACTTGTATGAGGTGAATGGAAAAATACTATTTCTTTTGTTTATCATTTTTACAGTGCAAATCTTTGTAATAAAAATAATATAAAGTGAGCACTGTACACTTTGTATTCTGTGTTGTAACTGAAATCAATATATTTTAAAATATAGAAAAACATCCAAAATATTTAATAAATTTCAATTAGTATTCTATTGTTTAACAGTGTGATTAAAACTGCAATTAATCGTGATTAATTTTTTGAGTTAATTGCGTGAGTTAACTGTGATTAATCGACAACCCTACTTTGTATATTTTGACATGTGTGGATAATTTGTGTTTTAACTGTTATAAGCTTTAACTTTTTGAATCTTTGTGTCTATTGTCATTTAATAATTATTGCCTGCTGCCCAAGTTGTCTGAGTCTCTCATAATTTCCTGCAACTTTGAAAATTTAAATCGATAAAAACAAAAAATGCTTAAAAACAAACTGATATTATCAGTCCAAATTATAAAAAAAAATGAAAATCAAATTCTACGAAGCCTAATTATGATACAGTCTTTAATTACACGATCACATACACTTTTTTCCACAGAACCCCTGCCTCCTTTAGTGCATAGGATGGTCTGTGCTGTGGGGATGAGTCAGGGTTTTGTAACAAAGGAGGCTGTACGACAGTTGGCTCATTTGTCACCGAAGTTGGAAGGTGTACAGAGAATGAGGCAAGGGATTGAAGGAAGAGAAAGGAAGGTCTCTTGGTTGAGGCAGTTAAATGCTGCCCTAGAGAAATGGATTCTGTTCTTGCCTCTGCTATAGAGTTCCTATGTGATGCCGGGTAAATCACTAAACCAAATTTTCACAGGTAGCCATTGTGTGTTCCTCATTTTCTGGGTCCCCAACCTGAGTCACCAGGGGTCAGAGCTGCAGATGTGCTGAGCACGCAGCTGCAACTTGGATCAATAGCTGTGCTTTGATAATAGCAAGTGCTATAAAAATGCTAAGTAAGCTGGGCCTGGGAATCTCAAATTGGAAACCCAAATTTGGAAGAGACTTTTTGACAACTTTGGCCTTCATTCCATAGATGTAAAGTGGGGATAATACCATTTCACCTCACAGGGGTTTATGAAGAGAAATTCATTAATGTTTGTAAAAAACTAAGATATATGATGAAAGCAGCATAGAAAAGCCCATGAGAAAATTAATAATTCTGTATTCAATGCAGGGTTTGGATGGTGTGCAGTTAATAATGACTGAAGTCCCACTCTGAAGGAGAAGGATAAAAATAAATATTAACCTACCCATCCTGTGATCACCATCCATCATGTGCTCTGAATGAGGCCGGGGGCCTGTGGAAAAAAACAGTATGCAATAATGTAATTAAAGAGTGTATCATAATGCGTATGCATGAGGACAAATTATAGGTTAATTGATTTTAAGGCTTGGAGTGACTGTTATGATTATCTGGTCTGTGTTATACCAATAAAAACTAGCAGGATCTTATTAAAGGGGACAAGATAAAGATGCCTCATTTATTATGATAACAATTTGATTTATGACCAATAACTAATATCTTAATCCGTATACACACACACATTATACCTAATACCTATACACACACACACACATTTACACACACACACATCCATCAGATGTTCTGCAGCTGCTGCATAGTTACCAGTCCTGCTTGAGTCTGTGGCTTGAGTTTGCAGCTTGGGTTCGTGGCTTGTGGCAGCTAACTGGCCAGGAAAGCCGGGCACAAGGATGAGCTGGGTCTCTGTTGGGCATGCACCGATGCCCTTCCATGTTGGCAGCAGAATGTTACCCTCCTCCAAAGTTTTCCATCTCACCCATCCTTTTTGTAGGCTTTAGTTTGAATCCAGAGTCTATAGGTCTTGCTGTGTCACGCTGCCTCTGGGTTTGGTGATTGATCACCTGTCAATTGCAGACATGACTTTCAGCCTCGGACCGGGCTTTGATCTTCCTTCTATTGTACCTTTTCTTTTTAGGATGGATTCTTCTTACTTTGTTAGGGCTCTTGTCTGCATCTTCAGCCTTTGGTGTTCGAACTCTATTTAATCAGGACAGGCTGGGGCTGGAGGTTGATTCCATCATCCATACATACCTCATTCACACATCTAAACTAAACTAATAAGATTACAGCAGGGTTTGCAAAAATGAAGGTTGCAGCAAGCCCTTACAAAATGGAGTAAGTGTTTTAAAATGGGGTTTGAATTACAATATGGCAAACAGTGAACAGAAGTTACAATATAGACAAGTATAATGGATGGCAAACAGTGAACAGAAGATACACTGTAGGCAAGTGTAATAAATGGTGAACAGAAGTTACAATACTGAAACAGTGCAAGTCTCAGTGATTTAAGCAGGAATTGGATTGATAGTGAAACTTACAAAGGCAGCTGACTGAACAGCTATGGCTCTTAACAAGCATCTTAATTGTTAATTAGCCAGTTATTGGGGTAACCAGTTTTATGAATGAATATTGTTTCATTCATAAAACTTTACTTATGAAGTTACATTAATAAAGTAAACAATTAAAAACAATTTCATTCATCAGTCCTACATCTGTCCTCCTGCGTAACCCAGGTCAGAGAATTTCACCCAGTGATTCCTGCATTGAATCTCTGTGTGGGTGAATCTCTAGTCAGCATGTTGGGGACTTAGCTTCCTACATCAGATGCTGCGGATGCCCCCCTTGTAATCTGGGAGCTTGGCTTGAGCAATTGCTGCTCACTTGGGTATTAACTTTTCCTTTCTAATTTCTGAATAGTGATATAAATCCCCTAGACTTTGATGTTTTTTCCTCATAATGAAATATTGATCCGAAAATCCCCTCAAATTTCCCTCATTGTCTAATTATTAAATATTGATAGAAAAATCTCAAAATTCACGTTTTCCCTCTCTAATTAGTGAAGGAGATAAAATCCCCTTCATTTTTGAGGGAAACTGTTTCCCTGATTTAATTATCCCAAAATGGGGGCAGAGGGGCTTAAACTCCCTAAGGATCAACTTTTTCTCTTATCTTCAAGGCAGGGTCACAGGAAGAGAAAGGGAAAGCAGGAGTCCCTGAGGAGGGATTGGCTACCCAAGGAGTTATTCCAGAATACTTTCATATGTGGAAACTCTTATTCCAGAAAAAGGGTACCTTGATCCTGTATAGTCCAATCCATCTTTGGTCTGGTCTATACTACCCGCCTGAATCGGCGGGTAGAAATCGACCTCTCGGGGATCGATTTATCGCGTCCCGTCGGGACGCGACAATCGATCCCCGAATCGGCGCTCTAATTCCACCAGCGGAGGTGGTAGTAAGCGCCGCTGACAAAAAGCCGCAGAAGTCGATTTTGCCGCCGTCCTCACAACGGGGTAAGTCGGCTGTGATACGTCGAATTCAGCTACGCTATTCACGTAGCTGAATTTGCGTATCTTAAATCGACTCCCCCCTGTAGTGTAGATGTACCCTTTGAAAATGGCTTAAGCTAAACAGGAACAAGGAGGCACTCTTCTCTGGCATAACAGTGTCCACATAAAGAGTTATTCTGGAATAGTCTTTCAAATCACTCCCTGTCTTAATCCCAATTAACTTTCAAGTGTAGAGAAGCCCTGATGAGTCTGCCCGGCCCCAATTTAACCCATCCCAGCTGCTCCCCAGACCCCAACAACCCAACCCAGCTCCCCACCTCCACCTGCCATTCACTCACCCATCCCCCTCTGATATCCCCTCCCAACTGCCATAGAATTCTCCGGAACTTTTAAGGTCCCTTCCAGCCCTACATTTCTATGATTGTACAATGCATTCCCCAAATAAACCTCTCTCAAAGCACAGGACTCCTTGTTGCCCATATCAATGACAGGGTCAAGCCACGGTGGCAGGGGATGGGGCAGGGACTGTCTAGCTATTGATTGCAATCTCCATGGGGACATGGGAGATTAGGAGGAGAGTGATTTCATCCCTTTTTCCTCTAATTATCAATGATTGTTGGAAAATCTTAATTTTCCCCTCAGATTTTGCCATTTCTCTCTAATTTTTGAATATTGATAGAAAAACCCCTCATAGACTTTAAGGCCAGAAGGGACCATCGTGATCATCTAGTCTGACTTCCTGTACATTGTAGGCCACAAACCTCCCCCAGCTGCTCCTGTAATAGAACCTTAACCTCTGGCTGAATTACTGAAGGCCTCAAATCAGGGTTTAAAGACTTCAAGTTACAGAGAATTCACCATTTACACTAGTTTAAACCAGCAAGTGACCCATGCCCCATGCTGCAGAGGAAGGCAAAAAACAAAAACAAAACCCCAGGGTCTCTGCCAATCTGATCCGGAGGAAAATTCCTTCCCAACCCCAAATATGATGATCAGTTAGACCCTGAGCATGTGGGTAAGATCCACCAATCAGACACCTGGGAAAGAATTCTCCATAGTAACTTAGAGCCCTCCCATTCTGGCCATTGGGGATATTTGCTGCTAGCAGTTGCAGATTGCCTACATGTCATTGTAGGCAGTCTCATCATACCAATTCCTCCTCCAATTTATCAGTCTCAGTATTGAAGCCAGTTAGATTTTTTTGCCCCCACTGTTCCCTCTGGAAGGCTGTTCCAGAACTTCACTCCTCTGATGGTTAGAAAGCTTCACTTAAAGAAAAGTGAAAGCCAAAACTCGTTAATGGCCAGTTTATATCCATTTGTTCTTGTGTCCACACTGGTGCTCAACTTAAATACACTAGAACCTCAGAGTTACGAACACCAGAGTTATGAACTGACCAGTCAACCACTCAGCTCATTTGGAACTGGAAGTATGCAATCAAGCAGCAGAGACCCAAAAAAGAAGCTAATACTGTACAGTACAGTACTGTGTTAAATGTAAACTACCAAAAAAAAAAAAAAAAAGGGAAAGTTTAAAAGAAAGATTTGACAAGTAAACTCTTTCTGTGCTTGTTTCATTTAAATTAAGATGGTTAAGGCAGCATTTTTCTTCTGCATAATAAATTTTCAAAGCTGTAATAAGTCAATGTTCAGTTGTAGACTTTTGAAAAAACAACCATAATGTTTTGTTCAGAGTTATGAACAACCTCTGTTCCCGAGGTGTTCGTAACCCTGAGTTTCTACTGTAACTTCTCTCTCTCCCTGGTATTTATCCCTCTGATGTATTTATAGAGAGCAATCATATCTCCCCTCAGCCTTCTTTTGGTTAGGTTAAACTCTTTGAGTCTCGTCTCATAAGATAGATTTTCCATTCCTCGGATCAGCCTAGTAGCCATTCTCTGCACCTGTTCCAGTTTGAATTCATCTTTCTTAAACATGAGAGACCAGAACTGCACACAGTATTCCAGATAATGTCTCACCAGTGCCTTGTATGATGGTACTTCCCTGTCTCTACTGCAAATACCTCACCTGATGCATTCTAGCACCTCATTAGCTTTTTCATGGCCACATCACATTGGTGGCTCATAGTCATCATGTGATCAACCAACACAACTAGGTCTTTCTCCTCTTCTGTCACTTCCAGCTGATATGTTTCCCGTTTATAGTAAAAATTCTTGTTGTTAGTCCCTAAATGCATGACTTTGTACTATTAAATTCCATCCCATTTCTTTTACTCCCATTTTCAAGATCATCCAGATCTTCTTGTATGATATTCTGGTTCTCCTCCTTATTGGTAATACCTCTCAATCTTGAGTCATCTGCAAATTTTATTAGCTCACTCCCAATTTTTGTGTCAAGGTCAGTAATAAAAATGTTAAATAAGATTGGTCCCAAGACCAATCCCATAGGAACTCCACTAGTAACCTCCCTCCAGCCTCCCAGTTCACCTTTCAGTATGACCCACTGTAGTCTCCCCTTTAACCAGTTCCTTATCCACCTTTCAGTTCTCATAGTAATCCCCATCTTCTCCAATTTAACTAATAATTTCCCATGTGGAACTATATCAACGCCTTACTGAAATCCAGGTAGATTAAATCTATTGCATCTCCTTTGTCTAAAAAAATCAGTTATCTTCTCAAAGAAAGAGATCAGGTCAGTCTGGCATGATCTACCCTTTGTAAAACCATGTTGTGGTTTATCCCAACTACCTTTAAGCTCTATGTGTTTAACTACTTTCTCTTTCAAAATTTGTTCCAAGACCTTGCATACAACTGAGGTCAAACTAACAGGCCTGTTGTTTCCCGGATCACCTTTTTTTCCCTTTCTTAAAAATAGATACTATATTTGCAATTCTCCAGTCATAGGGTACCACCCCCGGGTTTATAGGTTCATTACAAATCCTTGCTATTGGGCTTGTAATTTCATGTGTCAGTTCCTTTAATATTCTTGGATGGCAATTATACGGGCCCCTTGATTTAGTCCCATTAAGCTGTTTGAGTCCGACTTCCACCTCGGATGTGATAATTTTTACTTCTATATCCTTATTCCATTAGCAATCCTGTCACTACCCCCAAGTTCTTCATTAGCTTCATTAAAACCTGAGGCAAAGCATTTGTTTGGGTTGTTGGGCCATGCCTAGATTATCCTTAATTTCCACCCATCCTTAGTGTTCAGCCCTCCCACATCTTCTTTCCTTGTTTTCTTTTTCTTTTTATGGCTATAGAACCTTTTTACTATTGGTTTTAATTCCATTTGCAAGGTCCAGCTCTGACTGGCTTTCAGCAGTTCTCACTTTATCCCTACACTTTCTGACCTCCCAGAGGTAGCTTTCTTTGCTGATCAATCCCATCTTCCATTTCTTGTAGGCTTTCTGCTTTCTCTTAATCACCTGCTTGAGATGCTTGCTAATCCAGGTTGGTCTGCAACTTTTCCCTATGAATTTTCCCCCTTGCATGGGGTGCCAGCTTCAGATACTTTAAGTGAAAGTTGCAGAAATTAATTCTAAGCCTTCTCCACATTCAGATCTTTGAGTTCTTCAGTCCAGCCCACTTCCCTAACTAATTAGCTTAATTTTTAAGGGTTGCCCTTTTGAAATCAAGGACCCTACTTGCAGTTCTATTTTTGTTTATCCTTCCTTTTAGTTTAAACTGAATTAGCTCATGATCACTCAAACCCAGGTTGTCCTCTACTACCAGTTCTTCTTTGAGATCCTCAGTACTCACCAATACCAAATTAAAAATGGCATCACCTCTTGTGGGTTCAGCAATTATTTGGTGAAAAAAATGGTCAGTTATCACAACCAGGAAAACCTGGGCCCTACTATTATTAGTAGCACTTGTCCTTCAATCTAGTTCTGGAAGTTAAAGTCTTCCATAATCACACAATGCCCAGTAGTATTTATTTAATTAAAACAATTAAGGAGGTCTCTCTCTATATCTGAATCAGATCCTGGGGTCTGTAACACACCCCAAGTACGATCTCAGGGGAACCTCTAGTAGCTTTCTTCCCCAAAGTGATTTTGGCCCAAACTAACTTTCTTATCCATTCCATCACTTCTAATTTCTTTACAATCTACCTCATCGTTAGCATACAATGCTACTCCACCACCTTTGCCTTCATTTCTGTCTTTCCTGAACAGCACATACTCTTCAATCTCTGTACTCCAGTCATGACTACTAGTCCATCATGTTTCTGTTATCCCTATAATATCCGGTTTCACTTCCTGCACCAGTAACTCTAGTTCCTCCATTTTGTTACCCAGGTTCCTTGCATTGGCATACAAACATCTTGACTGTTGTTGCTGCTGCTCCCTCATTGCTGCCCTCTCCCAACTGTCACGGAACTTTTTGGCCTCATCTCCCAACTGCCAAACAATGGCCCTTTACATGCTGCTGTCCCCTCCCAACTGTTTTCTTGCTCCATCCTCCCTACCCTTCTCCTGTCAAAGCCATATTGCCCAGTGCTCCTGGCTGCCTGTGCAAATGTTTGATTGGGAGCAAATCCTCACTTTCTCTAATTATCAAACTGATGTAAAGTCTCCTCATATTTTACCACTTTTCAACTTCTGGTTTTAGAGGGAAACAATTGCCCTTAGTTGACATATCTTTTAGCCTGCCAAGGTCCAAATATAAGACACACTATGTGACAAAGGCCGAAAAGCATTAATAGAAATATACTATTAATTTAAATTAATACGTTATTAATATAAATCCCCTGGGATTTTACCCTCTCTCTCTCCCCCATCTAATATTGATGGAAAAATCTCAATTTTCCCCTCAGGTTTTGCCATTTTTGTCTAATTCTCGAATATTGGTAGAAAATCCCAATGTGCTTTTCTCTAAGTAATTACCAAACATTAATCAAATCCCCCCAATGATTAAATTTCAATATAAAGTCCCCTCAGATTGTGCTCCTTCACTCTACATATCAATCAGTTATGTGACATCTCCTCAGACTACCATTTTCTGTTTAATTATCCAATATTCATATTTAATATGAATAGCAAAGCACCTTCAGATTTGGGGGCTTCCCACACTTTTAAAGTGCCATAAATTCTCCTTATTTTGGAGGGAAAATGTTGCCTTGAGTCATTACCTCAGTTCTCCTTAGCTACCTGCTTCCCCAGATTGGTGGAGTCCCTTGACACCCTTGAACAGGCAACCTTAATTTCAGCATTTCCTAACTTTTGCTGCTGGACTTTGTAATTTTAATGTTCTTTTAACATAGTTTTTTTTTATATTGTTGATTAATACATACATAATGTATTAAGAACCATTAAGCACAAATATTGTAACAGTGATATAGCCTAAACTGACCTATACCAAAATTCTGTACACTTATGCTAAGTATCCCTAAGATCTTGCATTAGCTGAAGTAACCTTGGCTTGAGTAGATAGAAAAACTGTCAATATCCAGACAGATGATTACATCTTCATGACCGTAGGAAAGGAGTTATACACAAAGCTAGGAGGTGCTTTCAAGTCCCTTAGTACTTGGAATGCATGTGCTCAAAACAAAAATAACGGTGCATCATGACCTGAAAGACATGGGTTCGGAACAAAAGATAAAGGGGTAAACCTGGTATCAAAACCAAACAAGGTAGAAAGCTGATTAATTAAATCCAGTTTCAAATTATATATGTGGTGCCTTTTACTGGTAAAAAAGTAGGGTACAAAAGAATGGCTTTAGGGGTGTAACTCTGGGGAGGACACCTGCATGAGATTAATGTAACATCGCTGCATGGGACTGATCTTCAGAAACTGGTATCACATAGAACCTTTTTCCTGTACCATATTGATAAACCAGTCGGACATGGATTACTTGGTCTCAGGAGTATATTTCATAACACAGTAACAAGCCAAAGTATGGTCAAGCAATTGACTATACAATTTATCGACAATGTAATAAAAAACAGATTGAGCTTCTTGAACCTCCCATTGTAAGACATTTTCCAGAACTCAAATAATTCTTACAATCTTGTATTCCTTTTCTTACATTTGTTCTTGTTGTTCTTTTCTGAATCCTTTCCAGTTTGTCAAAGTCCTGTATGAAGTGTGGACACCAGAACTGACACACAGTATCCAGTAATGGTCTCAGTAATGCTATATACAAAAGCAACATCCCTTTCCTGATCCTACTTCAAATTCTCCTGCTTATACATATGAAGGTCACATTCACCCTCCTAGCTACACTATTGCACTGGGAGTTCATGTTCATTTATTTACCTATCATGACCCCTAAGTCCTTTTCAGTGTCGCTGCATTCCAGGATACTATCCCTATCCAGGAAATGTAACCTGCATTTTTCGTTCCTAGATGCGTAATCATGTATTTGACTGTATACACATGCATGGTGTTCAAATAAGCCAACCCAGATTGCTCTGTATAAATGGCTTGTCCCCATTGTTATTTACCACTCCACCTAATTTTAGTGTCATCTGCAAATTTTACTACCAATGATTTTGTATTTCTTTCCAGATCACTGATAAAAATACTGAATAGCATTAGGCCAAGAACAGATCTCTGCAGAACCCCACCAAAAAAAACAAACACCCACATGCACATGAGGAATCCTAATTTACAATTACTTTCTGACATCTAACAACTAGACAGTTTTCACTCCATTTAATATGGGTGCCCTGATTTTGTATGGTGCTAATTGTTTAATCAGAATGCTGTGCGGTGCTAAGTCAAATGCCTTACAGAAGTCTCAGTACATCATGTCAAGAGACAGAGGGGTAGCCGTGTTAGTCTGAATCTGTAAAAAGCAACAGAGGGTCCTGTGGCACCTTTAAGACTAACAGAAGTATTGGGAGCATAAGCTTTCGTGGGTAAGAACCTCACTTCTTCAGATGCAAGTAATGGAAATCTCCAGAGGCAGGTATAAATCAGTGTGGAGATAACGAGGTTAGTTCAATCAGGGAGGGTGAGGTGCTCTGCTAGCAGTTGAGGTGTGAACACCAAGGGAGGAGAAACTGCTTCTGTAGTTGGATAGCCATTCACAGTCTTTGTTTAATCCTGATCTGATGGTGTCAAATTTGCAAATGAACTGGAGCTCAGCAGTTTCTCTTTGGAGTCTGGTCCTGAAGTTTTTTTGCTGTAAGATGGCTACCTTTACATCTGCTATTGTGTGGCCAGGGAGGTTGAAGTGTTCTCCTACAGGTTTTTGTATATTGCCATTCCTGATATCTGACTTGTGTCCATTTATCCTCTTGCGTAGTGACTGTCCAGTTTGGCCAATGTACATAGCAGAGGGGCATTGCTGGCA
>NW_020665277.1:7640795-7674753 GCF_002925995.2 Terrapene triunguis
CTTGATGTTGTCCAATCAGGCCTGGGTGCCTTCTGGAAGACATGCTTCAGCCAAACACAAGTTATTGGACTCAGTACAAGAGTAACGAATTCTCTGGGCAGTGATTCCCAACTAGGGATCTGCAGCCCCCTGGGTAGCCGTGAGGAGGTTTCAAGGGGATCTGCCCCAGGCGGTGGGACTCGGGGGAGGGAGCGCTACCTCTGCCCTTTTACTCACCTCAGCGGGCCACCCAGCCTGTGGGTCAGCACCAGCAACGCGTTTCACACCAAGTAAGTAAAACAAAAATAATATTCCGGTTTTTTATTTTTGTACCTCTGTGGCACAGGTGGGCCAAGGAGTTTTTATAGCATGTTGTGGGGGCCTCAGAAAGAAAAAAGTTGTGAACTCATGATATAGAGGAGGTCAGACTAGGTCAGGGGTTCTCAAACTGGGGGTCGGGACCCCTCAGGAGGTCACGAGGTTATTACATGGGGGGTCACGAGCTGTCAGCCTCCATCCCAAACCCTGCTTCGCCTCCAGCATTTAGAATGGTGTTAAATATATATAAAAAGTGTTTTTAATTTATAAGGGGGGTCACACTCAGAGACTTGCTATCTGAAAGGGGTCACCGGTACAAAAGTTTGAGAACCACTAGACTGGGTAATCTAATGGTCCCCTCTGACTTTAAAGGCTATGGAAGTATGAAACTCTGAACCTTTCTGTTCTAATAGGACTCAAGAGACAGCACGCGTGCCCCTCACTTTGCCCCTGCCTTGGAGGGGCTGATCTCGCTGCAGCTGGGAGCTACAAAATTAACTTTCAGCTTTCACTTGGCTTTAAGTTCCTTCCCCTGCTTGGCTGGGCACAGGAGGGAGAACTGATTCTTGTCCCTTCACTTTCAGTCTTGTTCAGAATCGAAAGTTGGCCTTTGTCTTTGGCCCTCTTCCAGCTGGGAGGCTCCTGCTGGCACCTAGGGGGTGGCTGGTTCAGGAGAAAAGAGAAGCTCTGTAAGGTGTGTAACGCAGGGTGTGGGTGGCCTGGCTTCTTATCAGCTGTAGAATTGTACTGCCCTCTGGTGTTAGCATGTCCCGTTTAGGCACTGAAACAAAGAGCCAGATTTTCATGTGCTCAGTGCTTGGCTCTTCTGAAAATCTGACCCCAGTCGTGTCTGCTGAGCCCTAGAAAATCTGGTCCTAGGAATCCCTGTCTAACTTTAAAAAAGACACTTCCTCGCCTCACTTGAAGTTAAAGAGAAACACTGGGGGCCATTCTCCTTCACCTTACACCTTGTGTAAATCATTCAGACTCACGCACAGTGGGCAAACGATGCAAGCAAAGCAGCCTGCCAGCAGTTTATACTGACTTTCTGCTCACTTAGCCCTGGTGTAAGTGACCATGCATGGTGCAGGGAAATGGAGAATCAGACCCATTCTCTTCTTGAATTTTTACACAAATAATAGTATTTTGCCCACCTAGAACACCTTCCTTCTCAGGTCCTCACAGCACTTTTGAGAGTATTGAAGGAATTCTCTCTACTCCTCTGGGCACAGGTCTGTACTATTATCCTCACTTTACAGATGGGGAAACTGAGGCACAAGGCGGGGAAGTGACTTGCCCACAGTCAGACGGACAAGTTGACACTTGAGTTTTAACCTTGAATAAATTGATTGCTAATTATCTCACAGCAATTAGTATATGTCTGCACAGACTAGTTTGAATGCTCCCCAAATACATGTTCCAGAATTGCAAATGTTTGTTTACCGCAGAGTTTGTTATCAGCCTGTAACAAAAGTTTAGGGCAGTGATACTCAGACCTCAGTAGTTCAGGAGCCAAATTAGCAATCAACATTATCCAAAAGAGCGACAGTTGTGTGAATGATGGGGAAATATATATATTATTCTCACAGCAAATAACTTAGTGCAAGTCAATAACTCAATTGGTTAATAACATAGTAAAAGCATCCTGACTCGTTAATAACTTAGATTGACTAATAATTCAATCACACAGTGTTTTAACATCATGTGCTGCAAAGAGCTGCGGGAGACCCATTAAAGAATCACCTGCGGCTTGCAAGCCTCAGTCTGAGTCTCACTGGTTTAGAGAGGGTCCAGACTGGCCTTCGCAAAGGTCTTAGCTGCCTTGATTGACTCAAAGGAACAAACTCGAGGCCAGCGCACAGATGAAGGTTATGACAGAGAGCCCAGGAGGCCCAGCGGCCAGCTCTTTACTTTAGCAGCCAAACCACCCCTTCTCATTTACTTACAAACGAGGTAGGAGAAATAAACCTGGGTCCAAATTTTCAAAAGTGGCCACCTTGGGAGACTTAGGACCTGATTTTCAGCGGCTCTGAGCTCCCACAAGGGGATCATGTCATTAAACATCGTATGACAGGGTCCATTTTCAAAGGAGCTCAGCTTCCATTTAGACACCCAAAAGCAGAGGCCATGGTTCTCAATGGGAGCTGCCAGGCACTGAGCACGTCTGCAAACCTGGCCCCCTCCTTAGATGTCTACACGGGAGCTGAGCTCTCAGGAAACTTTGGCACCAACTGTGCGTGCTGGGGGCTTGAAAAGCTGGCGAATAATGCAGCCAGGCCAGGGACAGCGTTAAGGGTGCCTAGGAAACATTCACTTTGGCATGCCCCGGCGTTGGGTGCCTGGCTTTGCAGCATTTGTGTTCTCTTCGTGAACACAGAGATTGTAATGCGATGTTTACGGTGTTGGGTTTTGTTGTTGTTATTCTGAGAGAGAGAGAGAGGAAAAGAAAATTGAAACAGAAGAGAAATTCCATAATGTGGAACTACTTGCTGGACAATGGTAAAGTGTAGTGTCCTGGACAAAGGTCCTGATCCAAAGTCATCAGAGAAGAAAGATGGTCCAGTCTAGGAACTGGCCTCTCTGCTCACGTACCTGTTAGCTGGCATGGCTGGCAATTGTTGCATCCCCGCTGGAGGCAGCCAGAGCCACGTAGGAACTGCCAGGGTAAAGTCAGCACCCCAGCAAGTTCCCTGGGGCTGGCAAGCTTTTGCTGCAGGGTCCCATGCACAGCCTCTAACTTCACCCCTCCCGTAGAGCAGAAAGCCTTCTTCCCTTCCCTCAACAGCAGATTCAGCACAAGTGGAGTAAACCCCCTGGCTGATCCGCTCCTTGGAGAAGCAGCCATAAAGCCCACACCCACCTAAAAACTAAACCCCAGCAGCTCTATATAGTCGGTACTCGCACCCCCGCTCTGCAGGACAGGGGAGGGGAGATCAACATGTCACTTATATCACACATTCAGAAAATTTTCCCCCCTTTAGAAAAAAAGGGGAGTGCATGGAGCATGGGGTGTTGGGGGAAGTATGGCTCTGCTTGTTTTTTAACCTTGGCAATAGCAGCAATGGAAAGTTCCTTCCTGCTTTTGGTGGATAACTCTTTGGAGATCTCAACTGTGTAGTGTGAAGTGTCTCTTCCTTCCCCACTCCTCAATGGAAAGGTGTGGAATCTTTAACAAAGATGTCCCAAGTGTTTCTCCCACATTTGAGTTCCATAGATTCTACAAGGCCAACAGCCCTCCAATCTCCAAGAGAGTTTCTGGGTTTAAAAAAACCCTGAATGTCTAATGTAAAACAAAAACAAGTAGGGGGAAAACCTTCACTGAGACACAGACACATCCATCCCAGGTGTTCCAGGGACTCAGATGAAAAACCAGGACATATGATGTATGTCTACACTGTAATATAAACCCAGGGTTAGTAGAACTTGAGTTAGCAGACGCTGGGTTTGTTAACCTAGGGCTGGAGCATCTACATTCATTGCTAACCCCAGTTTAGGAAGTGCTGAACTCTAGGTCCCAACCTGGGGCTCCAGCATCTACACTGTATTATGCGGGCCTGACTCCAACCACCCATATCCCAGACTTCCTAGCGCCATCCCAAAATGTGGCCACTTCAGTGTCGGATTAATAATTTTGCCGCCCCTAGGCCGGGAAATAATTGCCGCCCTGGCGCCGCCCCGACTCCGCCCTTTTCCCGCCACCATTCCAACCCCCTCCCCAAAGTCCCCGCCCCAACTCCGCCCCTCCCTTCCCCTATTGGATCCCTTCCCCAAATCCCCGCCCCCGGCCCCGCCTCTTCCCCCAGCACGCGGCGTTCCCCCTCTTCCCCCCTCCCTCCCTGCCCCACGAAACAGCTGTTTCACGGTGCAAGCGCTGGGAGGGGAGAGAAACAGGACGCGGCGGCGCACTTGCAGAGAAGGCGGAGGTGGGCTGGAGCAGGGGGGCGGGGCGCGGAAGGGAGCTTCCGCCCCTGCAAATTTGCCGCCATAGGCCTAGGCCTTGTCGGCCTAGGCAATAATATGGCGCTGGGCCACTCTAGCCCTTTGTTCATGATGCATTGTGGGAAAATTTGACTGTTCACCAAACTTGACTGTTCAGAGGACACAGAAAGTAATCCCCTGGGATTGTGGGATACTTTTGGTGGACTCCCAGTCCAGTGGGACTGCATCCACACTGAAAAGCAATAGGGCTTGAACCCCTGTGTTCTGACTTGATGCAGGCTCAGACCCTGCACATCTGGAGGGCCCTGGGACCCTGGGTTTGAGCCCTGGGTCAGTGCGATTTTTGTGTAGATGAAAGAGGGGTTAGGCTTGAGCCTGAGTTCAAAACCTGGGTTGACATTGCAGTGTAGACAGTGCATGCTCATGGTTGCTTTAGGTATGTTAGGAGTATGGAGGGTGTCTTCAGATCTGGGGTTTAAGCTCAGGCCCATCTGATTGCCTGCAAAGTTGCATTTAAGATCATTTTAGTTAACATGTTCCAGCACATTCTTATTTTCTAGTGAACACCAGCCTGAAGGAAAAGAGGCTTCTTTGCACTGGTTCACTTCTCACATGCTCCTGTGTAAATCAGGATGCAATTCCATTGATGGCAAAGCAATTGCATTGATGTGAAACCAGTATAAGAGAAGGAACATGCAATTGAATTGGGAATAAATATGCTGCCTGGAGCAGGTTTCTACTTAAAGAGAATCTGTGGAACTTTCCCCCCTAAAATAGCACAAGTGACAATGGATGGCATTAGGTAAACTGGGGGGATTCCCAAAGTGGTGTCATGGTGAGCAAATGCTGTACTACAAGTGAAAAAGATGAGGCGAAAGCTGAATATGTTTGACAAGGGCCAGCCCACGAATGAACGTTAGGGACTTCACAAACAAGCAATGATTCAGAATTCTCTGCTCATTATGCACAAAAGCATTTTGGACTAAACACAGTTTTCTGTTCAGTATGACTACTGGTAACACCTGTCTGGGTTCCTACGTATCAGTTTTATACTGCCGCCCTTCACCGTAATATCTGAGCGCCTTCCACATAAAATCAAGAGCATTAGCGCAGTCCCTAGTGAATTATATGGACAATCTGGCACTTCTCCCTTTTCATCACTGCTTGGGGGAGAGTGGTTGTTTTTGGAGGGTTTTCTTTTAGATTTTATTAGTTGACTTTGTTTGTTAGTTATTGGTTTGGAATGTCTTCTTTGAGTGTCATTCCTATGGAAGAAATTCTGTGTGCTCCGACGCTCGTTTTTTCTAAAATTGAAATTAGGTTTTATTTGATGCTGGATCTACGTGCCACAGGTGCAGATGGCTTAGCTTGCTTAGTTTCCTGTTTGTCCTGTGTTGGTCATTTTGTTGTAGTAAACCTTCATGAATTGTTATTAAATGTATAGGAAATAATCACAACAAATGCTCTTGAAATAGACTCATTTTTACACTTTTATTCTTCAAATAATCCAAGAGCTTCCAGGGACCTAAACAGCCTCTGGACTTCTGCTGAAAGTCCTGCTGGACTCCTGCCCCTCCCCATTGCAATCTGAAAGGGCACCGCTGCTTTCTGTGAGTTGCTTTTTTACCATCCTATACATTTCTTCCCCAAGAGACCCACAGGCCCCAAGGAATAAATGGCTCTTACCTCCATGAGGGAGTGGGGTCTTCCATCTAAGCCTCTTTGAGAGCCAGCGTTGCTTGCTTGGATGGGACGAGGTGACCTGTCCCCACTGCTCCCTGACATGGCTCCGTTACAAGATGCGCCCATCTGGGAAGCTGTGCCAGATCCCAGGGCCTGGAAGACAACTGGGAAGGAGGCTCCTATTCCTTTCACACCCAGAGACCCCATAGAAGGGCCAAGGGGAGAATAAAGGGCAGGAGGTGAAGCTAGCCCTGAGCCTCTGTCCCACCCCCACCTCCTCAAAAGTGGAGCTTTCCGAGCTTCAGTGGGGCTGGAGCTGTGGCCCTGACACAAGGGCCTTTCTGCATCATATGGGGCAGGGAGAGCTCTGCCTGGGCACAGGGGAATGGGATGGGGTAGATCAAGGAAAGGGGGGAGGGGAGTGGGTGTGAGGGAAAGAGCTCCTGCCCCAGATGAAGGAATTTGGGGGGCAGAGGGAAGGACCCTGCTCCACAGAGAGGGGAGAGAGAGTTTCTGTGAGTTCCAGAGGCTCCATTTCCCCTTCCACTAGCTCCCTGTAGGGGTCCCTTGCTCTCCCGCTCAGAGGGAGGCCACTCCGTCTGGTCCAGTCTGGTCCAGACTAGAGCCTGCAGGGTAGCCGGGGGCCCACAATAGGGCTGGGCGATCAGCTGTTGCTACCAGGCTGTGACCTGGGCTAGGGTCACTCAACTGGTCAGCCCCTCAATACAGTCTATCAGGGGTGGCTCCGGCCTGGGTGGGGCCCAAGCAGCCCACAAACAAACAGTCTTGACAGGGCTGGCTCTAGCCTGAGTAGGGCTCAGGCAGCCAGCAAACAAACAGTCCTCCAGGTGAGTGATAAGGGAGCTCCTGTCCTGGGCTAGAGCCTCCTTGCACCGTGTAGGGGGTCAGCCACCCGGGATGGGGTGGCAGGGGGACACGGGCCCACCCTACTCCACTGCGTCCCAGCCCAGGGCCCTGGCATGGGCAGGATTGGCTGCCCCTGCGTTGGCAGGGATCCAGCTGCAACACACCGACTGAGCCACGCCGGGCTCTGCAGCCAGCTGCTCCGGGGCTGCCCCTGGGCTACTTCCTGCCTCCCCGGGGTTTGGTACCTGCGGCCTCCAGGCCTCTTCTGGCTCCTCGGGGTAAACCGCAGCGGATACTCCGGGCCAGTCCTTGTCCACGCCTGGGGATTGGGAACAGCCAGGAGCAGGTTCCTCTCGGGGCCTCTGGAGAACAGGCTGAGCATCCTCTTCTATTGCAGGCTCTCCCCCAACTGTGCTGCAGGGCTGGCTTTTTATACTTCCAGCCACACCCCAGTCCTTATGGAGAGGGGGGCGGGGCAATATAGGCTCCACCCTCCAATGGGGCGTGTAGGGGGTCCCTCGCTCTCCTGCTTGGACGGAGGCCACTCAGTCTCAACACAGTCTCCTAGAAGCCCTGGTTGCCAGCCAACAAACAGTCCTACAGGCGAGGGGGGCAGGGCGATATAAGCTCCGCCCTCCAAGGGGCATGTAGGGGGTCCCTCGCTCTCCTGCTCAGAGGGAGGCCACTCAGCCTCACTACACTCCCCGTTTACAGGGAGCGGGAGTTGCTGGTGGCCTCAGAGGCAGAGCCCCTGCAGCGCCTCAGGCACCTGGCGCAAGTGCCGGATGATGTGAAGTTGTTGCATGATGTTGGCCGTGACGTCCTCCTGCTGCAAAGGAACAAAGACCTGTCAGAGACTCAGATGCCCCCGCGGAATCAGGGGGCATTAAGGGCACCTGGAACCAGCAGCATTTCCACCCAGCACCTGCCCACCTCTGAGGGATGGATTCCCCCTCCTAACCCCCAGAATGGAGTCTTGTTGTCCTTTCTAGTGACCTCCAGTGCCAACCCCCACTACTTGTAGGGTGAGCTCCTGCTACCTCCCCCCCAGTGCCCCGACAGCTGTTCCTCCTCCAATCCACAGCTCAAGTTCTCAGACCCCTCTCCTCCACCCCCACCCAGGTTGGGCAGGGAGGAGGCTGTAGCGGGGTGGGGGGGGGGCAGGAGGGATTCTGGCAGCAGTGAAGTGGGATGTGGGGAGCTTGAGACCTTTTCCCAAGTCACCCCAGCCACTGATGCTGAAGCCGCAGGATGGCAGCCCTGGTGAATGGGGCAGATCAGCAGCCCCTGCTGACTGAATCCTCCCGTTCTCTCTAGAGCAGGTCCAGCCCTGCCGGCAGCAGGACAAGCTTCCCCCACCCATGTGCCTCAGAACTGCCCCATCAGTCACTTTCACCCGTCAGTCCTTGGCCTCCCAGGCTGCCAATGATGGGAACAACTCTGGGTGGTGGCTCGGGTGACAGGAGAGGCTCGCAGAGGGCACTTAGAGGACTTTGCTGCCCTTCCCAAGAACATAAGTCCGTGCTGAGGCAATGCTTGTCATTAATTAGCCTTGCTCACGAGCTGGGTTGGAGCTGCTCCAGGGAGAAGCTGGCTCCCTCCTGCTCATGGAGGTGAATTCATCTCCCTTCCCAGTAGCACCTGCTCTTACTCTCATTCCCCACCAGTCGCCTTGCTGCCAGGCCAGTGAATGGCCATACGATGGGAATGAGGCCTGGGCCCCGCCCCAATCTCCTGAGTCTAATGCAGCTGCTTACCTTGTCCCCCATCAGCTACTGGGCTTCCCCCAGGAGGGAGTAGGTGAGGAGCAGCCCAGCCTGGCTGACCATGCAGCAGGGAGCTGTGCACGGCCAGCACTGCTGTCCGGAGGAAGAATCTTCTCTGCCCCTCCGAGAAGAATTTGCCAAAGACCTGAAACCAACCGGATGTGAGGCTTCAGCAGATTGC
Organism: Terrapene triunguis; assembly: GCF_002925995.2. Taxonomy (NCBI): domain Eukaryota; kingdom Metazoa; phylum Chordata; order Testudines; family Emydidae; genus Terrapene; species Terrapene triunguis. The sequence continues at coordinate 7,649,529 of NW_020665277.1, forward strand.
CCAGGACCAGGTTCCAAATCCTGGCCTAGAACGGCATCTCCGTCGAGTGGCTCCAGGAGGCAGCCACCCGCACTGCCAGAGCTGTGTCATGCCCTGGCAGAGTGTCCTTACCTCCCCCACCCTGGCTGTGTTCTTATAGCCGAGGAGCCTGCTGTCCTGGTGCCAGTCGCACACCCACAGGTCTTCGGCTTCGTGGATGGTCAGCTCTGGGAAAGAGAGACACACACATTTGTCATTCTGGTTGCAGGGCTTGTGTCCTTCCAATCCCATTGGTGGCTGCACAGTGGGCAGAGTCCTCGCTGTGTGCCCGGCCCAACAGAATTGCGGGGGTGGTGGAGAACACAGAAAGAGATAGAGAGAGAGACTCATCCTCCAGCTGGGCTCAGTCTGAGAGAAATTGGCTGGGGTCCCAGTCTCAATCGTCTAGCGAGTGCCATTTCCCAGCTGGGTTCCTTACCCCTCTGGTGCAGCAGCAGCTGGTAGAGCCGGTAAACCCCCTCCCTGTCCTGCCGGCTGATGTCCTTGGCTGGGTCACCGACGAACAGAGCCAGCTGTGCCACGTGGTGACCCATCTTGGGGAATTCGGCTGAGTTCTAATGGATGGGAGAGGGAGAGGGGACTCCATCAGCATTTTCCTGTCAGCTCCCAGTCCCCCCCGGGCCAGGACTCTCCTTCCCCTCAGCCCCTCTGCAGGAGATGCTAGAGGATAGGAGCTAGAGCTGCATCCTTAATTTTCTCTGCCCGCAAGGGAGCCTGGAGCACAGGGATGCGGGCAGGGCCCTCCATGAGGATTTGCTTCCCCAGCTGCTGCAGGATGACAGGAAGGCAGGAATCTGGAGCATGCTCCCCTTAAAAGCGAGAGTCGCCACTTAACCAGGATAAGAAGAACTTGACTCAAGCCAGGCTTATTCTCTGCTTTGACTCTGCCTCCCCAAGAGGAACACTCCTAACCCACAGCCCCTGCAGCAGCAGATCCTACAGCTGTTGGAGCCAGCCCGCCTACGCCTGGAGTCAGGAAGCTGGGCTCAGAGGCCATTTCCGTCGAACTCAGGGACGGTGATGGTGGATGTGAGCAGGGCCGTGCTGCTCTTAATGACCCTGGCTCTCTCTCGCGACACCCTGGACACAATCCAGTAGTTAATGTGCTGTGGGGAAAGGAGGCAGCTCAGGATTGATGGGTGGGTGCATGTGTTGTGCTAATGAGCCCCTCCCCATCCCCAGGGGATCTAAGAGTTAAGGTAAAATTGCCCCCACCCTTCTCATCAGGCTCACTTCCAAGATGTAGTGGAGCTTGTCGGTGTCTGGGGACTTTGCCAGCAGGTTTCCCAGCTTGGCGTCCAGGAGGTCTGGCATGACCCTCTGCAGATCCTGCAAAGCAAGGGAGAGTCATGGGTCAGAGTTAGGGAAACTGGGGCTACACCTGCCACAGGATGGGAAGAGGAGTCTCTGGGAAGCACTGGTGAGACCCCCAAACACGTATCCTGGCCTCTCTCATTCACATCCCACTGCAGGCAATTAGCAAGGATTCGGGCAGGATGACAGCTGGCTCTTCAATCCATGATTTAGCTGATCTACCTGGACTTGGTTGGTGTCCATCTGCGTGCCCAGGGTGAAGACGGCGTGCAGGGTAGCTCGGAGGAGGTGGGTCTCCAGTTCTGGTTCCAGGGCAGGTGTCATGGTGCTGGCAAGAGAGAGGGGCCAGTATTAGACTGTGCAGTGCGGGGGTGGGACTCCTGCTCCTCTGATTCCTGCCCACTATTTCTCCCGTCTCTTCTCCCCAATCTTCAGCCCCAGCAATCCCTGCCCTCAGCTGCCCTCCAGCACCAGCCATCCCCCAACCAGGGCCCGCTTTAGGAAGTGCGGGGCCCAATTCGAATATTTTCGGCGAGGCCCCAACAGGGATGACTTAAAAAAAAAAAAAAAACCACGTAAAAAAACACCTTTCATTTCTTCCATGTATTATTTACTTTCCATAACTATATAAATAATAACAAAATTATATATTACATACATTGCGTAATGTATGCGGATGCATGCTAAGCCTACCTAAAGTTCTTGACACACACCCCGGGACCCCTGCCCCATCCACCCCCTTCCCTGTCCCGACTGCCCCCTGCCGCCCCATCCAACCTTTCCTCTCATTCCTGATGGCCCACTGGGACCCCTGCCCCATCCAACCACCCCTTCTCTCTGTCCCCGACTGCCCCTGGAACCCCTGCCCCTGACTGCCCCCCACCGCCCAACCCAACCCCTGCTCCTTCCTGACTGCCCCCCCAGGACCCTTGCCCCCATTCAATCCCCCTGTTCCCTGCCCTCTGACCGCCCCGACCCCTATCCACCCCCCCACAACCCTCCGAACTCCCCTGCCCTCTTCCAACACCTGGGCCGCATCCTGGCCCAGCTCCATTTTGGCCTGGCCACTGCCTCTCCCACCTCGGCGCCTGCGCTGGGACCGGGTTTCCTGTGCCAGAAGGCTGGGCACTTCCACCTCCTGGCCCGGCCGGGAGCTCCTTCCCCGCCAGCGGGGATGGAGGGGCTGCTCTGCTCCTGGGGAAGATGGCAGCTGCTTCCCTCAGGCTCTGGGGCCACCTGCAGAGCCTTCTTCCTGAACATCCTCAGGAGCCTGGCCATCCTGGAACCCAGCGGGGAGTAGGCGTGAGTCTGCGGTCAAGGCAGCCTCTCACTAACCAGCCTGTTTGGTCCCCCCCATCCCTGCCCCAGCCAGAGCAGCTCCTCCTCCCCCCACAGGGGTGCAGGGAGGGCAAGCTACACACACTGGCAGGAATTCATTGCATGATCTGCTCCCCCTCAATGTTCCCCCTCGTCATACCTGGGGCTGCAATAACCGGGGAGTCTCATCCTTTTCGAGCACTGGGGTCAGTCACAAAGACCATCGTCACTTTGGACAAGCAGCTCCCTCCTGCCAGCCCAGGCCACACTCAACACCCCCTCCCTCCCGCCCAGACTAGAGAAGGAACAGAACCCAGGAGTCCGGACTTCTCCTGGGAAACCATTCCCCACCTCAAAGTCCCTAGGCATAGCAAGGCCAGGGCCCCCTAATTTCCCATTGATTTCCATGCTCAGCAGCTCACAGGGTCTGGCCTAGCTCAGAGACTCTCAGCCTGGGGAACAGTCTCCCACAAGGGAAGGGCTGGGAGCCCCATTGGTGGGACCTTTCCAAACACACTGCAGATGGCTCTGGAGAAGCCCCTCCCCGGTCTGAGAGTGAGGGGCTCCTGGGGGCTGTTTGCAAATCCAATCTCCTTCGGGAGAGATTCTCTCCCCCTCTTTCTCCCTCTCCCCAGACAGACAGGGAACGCCACCAAGGAACCCTAATGCCACTCACTTGCTCTGGTGAGGAGCAATGGATGGAGGATGTTCAGGGTCGTCCCTCGTCCTTCTCCTCACTCTCTAAGCCCAAGGCAGGCTGGAGAGGGTGGTGGTGACCTGAGGAGTTACCCTGCCCAGCAAGCAGGCAGGGTGATGACACTAGGCGATCGCCTGGCTGTGAAAACAAGAATCTGTCTTATTGCCAAGGGACGGAGAAATGCGGCCAGCAGCAGGGGGTGCAGGACACTGCCCTAGTGCGGGGGTGACAGTGCCTCCAGGATCCTGACATCCCAGCACTTTACACACCTTCCTGGAGCCTCCCAACCCCCCTGGGCTGTCAGGACTGCGACCCCAATCCCACTGATGAGAAACAGGCCTGGGGAGGGGAAGCTACTGGCTCAGGGTCACACCGAGTGTCAGAAGTATGGATGGGACCCAGCAGTCCTTATTTCCAGGCCCCTTCGCTAACCACTGCTGCACACTCCCTCCCACAGCTGGAAATTACAACCAGGCCCTCACGTCCGCTCCCCCTGCCTTTGAGAGGGAGTGTGCTCTGCTGTAGTGTCTGGACCAGGGGATTGTGACGTTGCAGTCTATATGGTTTTATAAAAATATGCTGAGTGAATATAATGTAACTGGAATATGCTTCATGCAAAAGGTCTCTTGTAAGGTATCATTACAAAGCTTATAATATACTGAGTGTGATCATCCTATTTGTATAAATGTACCACTCTTGAATCTGAAACTAGAAATATGAAATATAACTCTGAGGGCCTATTGCAATTATGCAAAGTGTGGGCCATTAATGATGGTTTGGAATCTTTTTGACTCCCATTAACCAGGACAATTGTCTGCAGATGGCTGTGTTTTACCTGTAAGGCTTCCTGTATACGTGTGTGCTCAGTACAGACAGGCCCGTCCCTGACCCCCTGCCCATCCCCTTTGGCCCCTGCATGTCCCCAGCTCCCTGCCCGCTCAGGGTAGGGCAATGCTGCTGCAGCTCAGCTCCCTTCCACTCTCTCCTGCACTCAGCTGCCAGGCTGGGCCCATGGGCTCAGGCTCAGGCTGCTCTTGCACCGCTGCCCCCAGCCCCACTCTGGAGTGGAGGCTGGGGCCTGGGCCCAGCTCCTGGACACAGGGCGGGGGGCTGCTCGTGGGGCTGTGGGCCCCTGGACACCTAATTGTCACAAATGCTGCTGCCCGTCAGAATCTGCCGCTGTGCTGGTACTGAGCAGCCTCAGTAACATCTGCTGAAGCCGCTGCCCTACTCCGCCCATACAACATGCTCCCTGGACTCCCTGCTGCTCTGGGGTGCACGGGGGAGGGAGGGGAACAGTCTGTGTAGGGCGGAAACTGAATGCACATTGCACAGGAGCGTCAAACAGCTGAAGGCAGAGGAAGGAGATAGGCCAAGGAAGGGGCAAAATCAGGGATGGGGTAGGAGCCTGGGTTGAGAACAGGGCTAAGGTGCTGTCAGACAGTGTCAGAGGCCAAGCCAAACCATCTGTGGCTGCAAAAATGGGGGGGTGGGGGGTGGAAGAGCAGAAGGAGTCCCAGAGCTGTGTTCTTTCTTAAAGGCACAGTGCATCCCAATGCCTAGAAAAGGCAGCTCTTCCCTATCTGATATGCTGTATCAAGCTGCTAAAACAAACTTGATTTCGTGAAATATTTTACATACACCCCCTCTCCAAAAAAATTTAAAAAAAAATTGTTCTCTGAAGCTACACGCATTGAGTCCACTGCCTCTCTAGGATACATTCTCTGAACCTGATACTTACATCCAGGGTCTCATACTCATGTTTAGACTTTGCAAAAACTTGGGCAAATGGTAAGCACAGCTCCAAAACCTCAGCATCTGTCACATACTCCCTCCAGTATAAAGAATGAATTGTAAACACTGAAAGCTATTGGTATAGACATGTTCTCAACCTGTGAGGTATGCCATAGCCAAAGATTAACCATACGACCCCCAATCTGCTCCTAAAATTCCCAAGAAGCATCAGCCAGAAAGACATGAGTAACAGAAAAGCTCCCTACTGGGACATCTAAGGGTTTACGCCAGTGAGTATCTCCTTGCCCTGTCACTCCCGTCATAGTATACACTGTTGTCTTGTTGTGTGACGTCCCCCATCTGAATTCTAGATGTTAAAGAGACAGACATCCACTATCAAGCAAAGCTTGCTTGTGAATGCCTTCTATAACCCATGACACAGCGGGGCATCCCCACTTATCCAAGGGAATGCAGGTAACAATCCTGGATAAGCGGGGGACGAAGGAAGCAGTTCCAGTTGGAGCACAGCTCCTTGCCCCCAAAATCAGCTCCTTAAGCCTCTGCACATCTTCCTCCAGTTACTCATGATGCCTCTGTATCTCCTAGAATGTGAGCCATGGACACTCACGGCCACCGCCTTTCCCTCAGCTGTACCCTCTCCAATATTCAGAGGTCTCTGGACTACCCTCTGAATTGGGTTTCTGGCAGGCCACTTTCAACCCTGAATGCTTTAGCCTCCTCCAATGGGTCCCTAGTCTTACCTCAAGGGGGCATGGCAAAAACCCATTCTGCTTTTTCACCCAAAGTCTGAACATTAGTACAATCCCTATCAAACATAATTTTAACTGCCTTGTTAATCTATGGAAGTAGCCCATCTACAAGTTTTTGGTAGCCTATATCAATATTATTAGAGATTAAGCACAAATAGTTGCCCTTCATATTATCCATGGGGCTCCTTAGGTTTCTGCTTAACAGTACTGACAATGGTGATTGCTGTGTCAGACCCTAATAAAGTTTGGATAATCTCTGAACACAAGAACCGCCACTGTCCCCGACCTCTATAGCCCTGTGGAGAATGCAGCCAAACCCAGGGCCAAGTTCCTTCTTCAAAATTCCCTCCCAATTCCCTCTAGTCAGATCACAAAATTCAACCTGCTCCCTACTTGTCATAAACCACTTTAATACTTCCTCCATACCTCTGCTCTTTGGGACACGGATCTATTTCTTTCATTTTGGCTGATATCTCCTCTGGTAAAAGGTTTTTAACTTTCACTTCTGCACATGTACCACTCTGATTGTTTTGGACTGTCGACATGATTATAGGGTTCACAGGAACAGGTGCTGTAGAGGCTTTAGAATCCAGAGGGGTCAAGGAAGGATAAAGTGGACTATAAAGAAATTGAACTTCTTTAGACACTACAACACTCTACATATTAATGCTTTTTCCTTTCAAACGTTTCACTGTCTAATTAAAAGCCCTGTCATTTCTGTATTCTACCATTGTATTGCTTCTAGCTGTGTTTGCAGAATGTCATTCTGCTCCACAACAGACTCACATTCCTGGGGCTTCTCAATCAAAGCCTCAGACCTTGTAACACACTGTGCCCCTAGCTCTGTGACCTTGCATTCCACCCTCCTGCACATCCTTGAGTTCAGACATTTTGTATTTTCTACATTCCCATTTCAATGCTTCATTGTTTCACAAAAGCTCTGACTGCTACTATCAAACTCCGAACAACTGTGGCTTTTGTCTTTTTCTTAGCAACCTTCTGTTGCCAAAAAAAAGTTGCTTTCCAACAGATTAGTCACCAGTGCAAGTGGATTCTGGCTTGTGAGGCTGTCTTCCTCCTTAAGGGGACCCCCACCATGTCTGGCTAGATACTTATCTGCAGATCTCCCCAGCAACTCCATTGTCCCTGAAAAATGCCTTAAACCCCTTTTGACAGACCCACAGTACAATCCAGATTCATAAGCGCTGACTCCGTGGGTGCTCTGGGGCTGGAGCACCAAGGGAGTAAAATTAGTGGGTGCTTAGCACCCACTGGCAGCCAACTCCCCCCTCCCCACTGTGCCTCTTGCCTGCTGGCATCCCCGCTCCTCAACTCCTCCCCCTCCCTCCCAGCGCCTCCTGCCCACCATAAACACTGTTTCGTGGCAGTCACAAGGCTCCGGGGAGCGGGGTGGGGGTGCGCTCGGAGGAGGAGGGAGAAAGAGATGGGGAAAAGGCGGGGTGAGAAGAGGCGGGCAGGGGAGGGTGTTTAGGGGAAGGGATCAAGTAGGGATGTGAGCTTGGGGGAAGGGCTGGAGGGGGCAGAGCATGGGGCAGAGGGGAGGATCAAGCACCCCCTGGCTAGAGGGGAAATCAGCGCTATGTCCAGACTAATGAATACCTGTGTCACCCCTGATCTCTAACCTAGGGTGCCCTTTACACTGCTTTGCTGCTGTAGCCTCCAGCCTGGACTACTCACAAATGGCCTCCAGCATGCATATCACTCCCACCTAGGCCTGTGTTTGCTGCAGCCAGCCAGCCACTCCTTGGCTCTTACCAGCCTTGGTTATACTGCAGGGTGATTTCAACTTACTCCCAATTTCAGATTTCCCCCCAGAAATCTATGTCCTGTTCTGCCCAGCCCTCTCCTGGCCAATAGAAGTTTATATAAAGTCTGTCATTTCATCAATAGAAATAATATGCACACATCTTGTTATCCCAAAAGGAGTTTCCCAAACACTTCAATTTAAATGCACTGGATTGGATAAAACAATATGAGAAGTTTAATAACTACAAAGAGAGAGGTTTTACATGAGTCCAAATAATGAGGCATGAACATCAGAAATGGTTACAAAAAAATAAAACTAAAATGCAACTGATGCCTAACTTATGCTAAATTTAAAGCAAAGATTTCTCACCACATGCTCTCAGCAGTCTTGCTGACCAAACTTCTTAGGTCAGGACCCCTTCTCCAGTTCAATGGCCGCTTCCTTTTTCCCTCCTGGTGTAGTGAATCAATTGATGTAGAGAGAAAGGAGAAGTGGGGGGCCTTGGGTGTTTGTCCCTTCATTTTATAGTGTCAGTCCCCCTCTTGGAAAACATTTGCAGATGAGATTTAGGAGAGAGAGAGAGTTTATAGGGAAGGATGTTCCCTGCTGCTTTTTCCTTACCTGTTGGAGCTTCTTTTGTTTCTTTCTGCTTGATGACTCTGTTTACTGCTTAAAATGTAAATTAAGCCAAGCACCCATTCCTTTGTTTGAGACAGGCCTGTTTGCCAACCTCAGTTTGCAATATGTGTTAAGAACACCATACGGTGGAATCTTATAACTTCACTTACAATTTTGCCACACACATTTTATCAGGACAATCACCAGCAAATTATGAGATTTCAAATGATACCTCTCAATGCATACTTTGTACAAAGATTATTACAATAATAGTGTATAGGGTGTAGACATAGAGATACATTCTGTCACACCCCTCAATAGCCGTAGGTTGTGGTTCCTGGGATACTGGCTGTTAGCCCAATCTGCAGAGTGCTTGGCTGGCTCACCAGAATGTTGTATTGAGGTGCATTTACGAAGCAGATGGATCTAACAAATATTTATTCAAGCAAAGCACTCAGCAAGCTGTGATCAATTACTTACAAGTGAGAAGTTCATTAGGATGATCTCATCATCATCACCTCCAGCACTGGACAATACAATTTCAACCTCCCTTTGTTACACAAACTTATTAATTACTTTTTGGGTATCTTTTCTTATATATATATGTATTAATCTCATTTCCATGTTAATTCCTCACCCCTTACCCCATCAGTACAGGTTTAGTGTTAGTTAAAACTGGTCTTTTCTGGCTTTTTAATTACTTTATGTTTTCTTATTCTCACAGACATGATTACTCTGCATTTTTTTTACACATACACAGTTCCACTTATGCATAGGCTGTTAAGCATTATCAGAACAGGCTTGTAAAATCCACAACAGGCTTCTGTCAGGCTTAAATATGCCTTCGCTCCCAAAAGTAATCTGTTCAGAGAATGCACAGGGGAGAGAGACCTGGCCCTTGTATGTGATAAGGGGGAACCTCTGCTAACTCTCGCCTCATCCTTCTCCTCAAAGCCTTTAGACAGGAGCTAGACCCTGAACCTGCCTTGAAATGCTCCCACCTCCCCATTTTAACCAGGCAGCACGGAGTTTGTTAAAATGATTTGGGAGCATTAAAATGGAGCATTAACCCAGGAACCATCTGAACATCCCATTGAGTGGGCATTATGGGCTGTAGCTAGGACAGAGGAGACAACTGGAGTGAGAGCTGCCTGGTTTCTCCCAGGCCAGTCACTCGCTGCAGCCCCTTCCCCTCAGCCCCCACAGATGCAATGTATTATTTTATTTCCTCTGGGTTTTTTCAGTTTGCAAAATGGAAAAATGAGGAAAGTTTCTGGTAAAGAGACTGACAAGGAGCTTCCTTCTCCTGAGTAACCGAAAGACTGTGTTGCCTCCTCCGTGCCCCTCACTGCACTGATCACAGGGAAGGGCAGGGATGAAGGACTGATACATTACAGCAGGTCAGAGAGCTGCTTCCTGTTATAAAGGCTCTTTTTCTGAATATCTCAAGTCTTTGTCCCTGGAAGCGGAAGCAACACTTGAATGCCACTAACACTGAGATATTCTAGGGTCTCAGCTCTGACATTTAGCAGCAGGGAGTGAGGACATTGTCTCCAGGCACCTCATTCTGCTTCAGGGCCTGGTATTCTTAGCTTGTCCTTATAGTGGATTAGTGGTCATCCCTCCCTCTCTGGCTCAGTGGGAGGCTACTCCACCTCACTACGTCACTGGGGCACTGCCCACTATTGGGGAATTAGCCAATCGAGCATGAAAATCTGTGACCTCAGTGATTGGACAGGGCTGAGCAATAACATGGTCTAGGCCCCTCAGGTCCTTAGGCAGGGCAGAGCAAACGGACAGTCTATTGCCTGACAGACAGCAGACAAATGCAAGCCTCTTGGCCTAAGGTGGGGAGCCTGCCACCAAAAGGTGGAGTTGGCAGCAGGGGGTAGGGGGACCCAGGCCCAACCTACTCCACTGGGTCCCAGCCCAGGGCTCTAACAGTGGCAGAGTGTTCCGCCACTGGGTCAGCAGGGATCCTACTGCAACACGCTGACTTGGGGTCTAACAGCAAAACCGGACCATGGACTGGTTCCCCTGGGCTACTTCCTACTATGGTCTGGGCAAGGGGTAGTCCAGGGGTCCTTTGTCTTCTTGGGGTATACAGTAAGCGGCAGTCCTGGCAACTCTTCCCCAGGGTCAGTCTCCTGTAGGGGCAGGGCATGGCAGGAGAAGTGGGCCTGGCCAGGCTCCACCCACCAAGGATCAGAGAGTGGCTCCTCCCCCTCTGGCTCAATGAGTGGCCACTCTGCCTCACCATAGTCCTAATGACATTTTTATGTACAAAAAATTCAGGCTCATGGGCCCCATCTCTGTGTCTGAGGAGGACGATGAGACATGCCCATCAGAGAGCTCTCAGTGCCAGGGACAGGGATGCTGTGAGCTCACACTGGGTGCAAGGAATGTTTTGCACATGGAGATGCAGTTGACCAATCCCTGATGCCGGGGACCATCTCAGTCTGTGCAGTGATTTAAAGGGGAGTTATCACCTGGGAAGAGTTAGCTCTGGGCCTGACTGCTCATTTTCCTGTCAATGGGGGATTCCCCCTCTTCGCCAGGGCCAGCTCCAGGCACCAGCTAAGGAAGCAGGTGCTTGGGGCGGCCAATACAAAGGGGCGGCATTCCGTCCGTTATTGGGGTGGCATGTCCGGATCGTCGGCGGTAATTCAGTGGCGGGTCCCTCTCTTCCTCTTTGAGCTGCTGCCGAAGTGCTGCCGAAGAGGAAGAGAGGGAGTGAAGGACTCGCCACCGAACTGCTGCCGAAGTTCCGCCGATTGGCTTTTTTTTTTGCCACTTGGGACGGCAGAAAACCTGGAGTCGGCCCTGTTCCTTGCCCCTGAGCTGGTCCCAGAATAATGCCTCACCTCACCCCAATGGATTCAGGACAGACAAGCAGACCAACTGACAACACCGGATTAATTTTGATTAAAGAACAAAAAAGTTTATTTAACTATAAAGAGATAGGTTTTAAGTGAGTACAAGTATTAAAGTCAGAAATCGTTAGAAGAAAAATAAAAATAAAATGCTTTGTAGTACTAAATCTTTACAAAGTAGGTTTGGTTTAAGGTAAAATTTGTACTACATGCTTCCAGCTGCCTTACTGACCAATCTTCAGGTTAGGATTCCTCCCAAAGTTAAAGAGCTGAATTCTTTTGTCTTCTCAGGTGGAAAAGAGAGAGAAGGTCAGGGAGAGATAACTTGGAGTGGTTTTGCCCCTCACTTTTATACTTCAGTCACCCTTTGAAATGCATTTCCCTGAGAATGACCCCTACATAAAGTTCTTTGCAGCTGAAAGAAAGGAGACATGGAGTTTCATGAGGGGGACATTTTACGCTATCGTTTGTCCAGATCAGATCTGTTTGTTCCTACCCCTATCCTTGCCAAAGAATGGCCACTTGGTAGGTGATGGACCATCACTTTTGATGGCACCTGGCTGGGACATCAGCTTGCTCTTTGTCTTTAAAAGATAGGTTTGCCCACTTCCCAGACTTGTCCGGTAAACACATGATTCCAGCTTATGTTCATAACTTTACATATAACATTGCTACATACATACATTTTACCAAGATGTTATTGATCAGCAAGATATTAGATTTTAAATGATAGCTTACAAGGCATATATTATACAAAGGTAATTTCAGTAGTGTTTAGGGTGTGAATACAGGAGTGCTTTCAGTCACACCAATTAAACCCCACCCTGCCATAGACTGTGGGGATTAAATTACCCCCAGTTCAGGCATGCCGGGGCTGCTGAGCCCTCCCCCGACACTGTGGGGGCAGGGGAGGGGTCTGGCCAAGTGCCATAACTGCCGCTTTGGAAGGTCCCATTCTCATGGGGGGGAATCTCTCACCAAACCCTCAAATCTATCGATTTTTTTTAAAATCAAGTTGGGATGTTTTCCTAAAAGCTCTGCTCTAGGAATGATTTTGGGGCTGTTCTCTGGCCTGTGTTACACAGGAGGTCAGACTAGGTGGTCACACTGGTCCCTTCTCGCCTTGGAATCTATGAATCTGTGCATTTAAAAATGTGGAAAAGAAAAATTAAGCAGGTCAATTTTGAGCCTTTGGCATTTTATCCCCCTCTTCTCTCCACCCACCACTGAAATGGTTCATTGACATGTTAGTGTCTTGCTTTGCTCTGAATGGAACCATCTTGCTGCTGGTGGTGCAGATGTTAATAAAGTATCTGGGGGGCCCATTTTATTTTTATTTTTGTTGCCCTGTCAGGAATTTTAAAAGAAAACCCCCTCCCCTTGTATTAGTGACTCCTTTTCAATATGGAAGTTAAAATTCCTATGTCTGGGGATAATTTTCCATCCTCCCTCTCAGGGTAAGAATGGGCCTTCCCCAGCCTCCAGTGGCAGTTAGTTGTTTCCCTTCCACTTAAACAAAGCTCTATATTAGGGGTGAGGGTGAAATGGGACCTTCCAAAGAGGAAGTTAGAAATAAACACAGTCTTATATTGCATGGAATGGGGGGTTAGCATGAATGGCCCCAACATGAAGTAGACTCAGGTGTCCCCGGCTAATAGATATTTGTACCACAGGAGTGGGGCTTTCTCAGGGTCAGTGCCTGAGAACCCGCTTTCTTCCCCCCAAAATGCTCCTTCTACAAAGGCAGAACAAGAACCGATGGTTGGAAGCTGAAGAAAGCTGAATTCAGATTAGAAATAAGGTACCAGTTTTCCACTGTGAGAGTGATTAACCATTAGGACAAACTCCCAAGGGAAGTGGTGGATTCTCCAGCTCCTGGTGTCTTCAAAACCTGTTGGGACACTGTTATGGAAGATGCTTTAGCCAAATACAAGATATTGTGCTCAATACAAGAGTAACTAGGTGAAATTTAATGGCCTGTCTTACACAGGGGTCAGACTTAGGGCTTGTCTACACTACCGCGCGGGGTTGATCTAAGATACGCAACTTCAGCAATGTGAATAGCGTAGCTGAAGTCGATGTACTTAGATCTACTTACCGTGGTGTCTTCACTGCGGTAAGTTGACAGCTGACATTCTCCCGTTGACTTCGCTTGCGCTCCTCATTCTGGTGGAGTACCGGAGTCGATGGGAAAGCACTCAGCGGTCGATTTATCACGTCTATAATAGACACGATAAATCAACCCCCGCTGGATCGATTGCTGCCTGCTGATCTAGTGGGTAGTGTAGACAAGCCCTAGATGATCTACTGATCCTTTCTGGCCTTAAAATATATGAATGTCTGAAGCCCTTTTCCTATCCTTCTGCACATACACCTTCCTCAATGTTCCCCTTCCACATGGATGTTTAATAATTAGCAACTTTTTTTTGCTTATTTTACAATTTCAGAGTCAAAGTGAACAAGTGCAACAGATATATCAATTGAGTAAATGTCATTTCACTAGTGGTGAACCATGCATCTTACTAATTACACTGGAGGTTAAGTCCAATCACAGAAAAATTCTAAAATGTGACCCTCAGCTATTTCCATCAGAGATTTCTGTGTATGGTGGCAAGTAAGTTGACAGAAAACAAAATGCATTTGGGGTATTATATTAAAGTACTGTACAGTATTGCATCTTTTCAGATACATTCTATGGCTGTTCAAAGAAAGAAATGTTCCTAGGCCAGATAAATCCTTCGTCTGCCCTCTCTTTAGCCCTTTTCAGTGTTACTTGTATATAATATTCATATTTAAAATAATGTTCCAAATGTTGATTAGTTCAGTAGAGAACATCAAAGTTATCTAAATAAGCATTAGCACTTATTAAAGCAAAGGTGCTGACATTATATGTACAAACTGTTAGGATGACATAGAACACTGGGAACCATTTTATATGTTTCCAAACGGAGAGATGGAATTCTGGAATTTAAAAGGAAAGGAAGTGGAGAGATATTCCAGCACAGATGAAGAATTCTCCAAGTAACTTGAAAAGTATACCAAGAGCCACACTACTACTGTGCAACTCACAGCAACATTAAAGAAGGGTTTAACTAGTAGTGTAGTGTGTTTGGGAATACGGGAGTATCCTTGTAAGTTGTTTGAGAGTCCTCTAATGATGCTCACTGTGATCTGTGTTTTAGAAGCCATCAGAAATCAGTCTGAGCATAGTCTGCATTCAGCTCGTTCTTGTGTGTTTCTATATCTATAATAAACATGATTATTTGGTGGCCAGGTGTGCCTGATAGTTTCTTCATATATTTTTTGTTGTGCACCAAGCAAAATATACACACTAATTATAACAATTTTTCCTAATTATAACACAATACAAAAGTTCCTTAGCCATTGCTCTTGTTCTTAATTTGTCTGATTTATTAATTTATTATCCAAAAAGCAAGCAGTGTTAGTCCCATAGACTTCTTAATTTGTAACTGTCCATATAATTTATGTGAAAACATTACCTCTGGATCTGCAACAATTTGATTTGACTATTGCTCTTGGTTAATTATTTTGTGCATGTGCTATAGCTACTGTCAGATGAGACACAAAACAGAAACAGGGGTGTAATATTTGGCAGAGAGTAGCCCAGACAGGGAATTTCAGCTCTGGGAATGGCATATTCTTGTCTCACCACAATGGCACTCTGGGCGCTCCCAGAAATATTTTGTCACTTTCAGCCACTCCAATTCCAGATTTGAATATTGCATTATTAAATAATGTATAATTATGTATATACATTGTTATGAACTAGTGGGTTATAGCCCACGAAAGCGTATGCCCAAATAAATTTGTTAGTCTCTAAGGTGTCACAGGACTCCTTGTTTTTGTTATGAAATTCAATCAGATTTCTTATGGTAAAATGTTTGAAAAGGCATCGCACACTGATGAATTACTACAAAATGCTCTTTTGAATAAAGAATGGGAACCATCAACAGGGAACCGATTTCACTTCGTGTTCACTGCTGGCTGGGCCAGTAACAAAGCTTCCCCGACCGAGATGCTTAAGGGTTAAACCCACAGAGCTCCGAGTCCTCCCCAGCCTAGACACGTCCAGTAATTGCTGCGAGACCTTCCAGTGCCTCAGTCTTGAGCCCGTCCCGAGCTGCGCGTGCGGAACGAGCCCCCTCTGCAGGCTGCAGCCCCAGCGCCCGGCGCGGTGAGCGGGGCCCGGGGCGGGAGGGAAATCGCCGCCTGGGGAGGGAGCTGCTGGGGGCGGAGAGACCCCCCCAGGGGCCGGTTTGTGCAGCGGAGCCCGGCAGGGTCCGCGCCCCAGCCCGCGAGAGCCCGACCGACCCTCTCCTCGCTCCTGGGGGCGGGCGGGCCCCTTCCCCGGGGCGGTGCTCCGGGGGCTGCCGGGTTCTTCCCCCTTCCCGCAGAGCAGGCACCGGCCGGGGCTGGAGGCGGGGCTGGGGGGGCAGGTCCTGGCTGACAGCTCCTCTGGCCTGTGCTCCTGGGGCTGTGAGCAGCCTGCTCGGGAGACCGGGGTCGGGGCCAGGCTGGGGCCGCTGCACACACTGGCAATGGGTGGCGCTGCGGGAGGCTGAACAGAGTCCCTGGCTACCGCGGGGCGGGGGAGGGAGGTTCCTTGTCTGACTGCCCCATCGGCCGGCGTGTTGGGGATCCAACCAGAGCCCTCCGGAGCTAAAAGCCTGGGCTGCTACTGCTTGAGCTACAGCTCTCTGGCTGGGGCTCCCAGGGTCTGTGTAGGGGACAACTAAAACCTGCAGCTGGGCTGTTCCAGCTGATGGGGCTAACCCTAAAGGCAGTTTAATTGCGGTGCAGACGTTTGGGCTTCTGGTGGAGTCTGGGCTTTAGGACTCTGCTCTATGTAGCTCTTGGTCCAGTAAGAGATATATTACCTCCCCTATCTTGTCTCTCTAATATCCTGGGACCAACACGGCTACAACAATGTAACCCTAATTCCTGCCTAATAAAGAGGGCAAGCCCAGGGAGGGAGCGAATGGAGAGTGAACCAACCCTGTACTCACCTCACAATGCTACTCCAGTGCCCCACATTCACCCCGTAGAAGTGGCTCCAGCAGGGTCCATTGGGGCTGGCTGGGCCCAGTGCCCTGCTCTGGACATTGCATCATGGCTGGAGGGGCTGCAGTGCTACTCAGGTTTGGTCTGCCCAGCCCTCCGGCATGGTGACACAGGGTCAGGAGTGCTGGCTAAATGTGAGTGGGACTGTGACCTGGTGCTCCAGGTTGCTGCGACACTAACTGAAGTTTGGCCTGCCTGTCCCATCATGACAGAGGGTCAGGAGGATGACGCTGCAGAAGTGGTGCTACTCTTTGTGCCAGGATACAACACCACAGCAGGGGGCCAGGCTCAGCTCCTGAGCTACCACTGTGGGGTGAATCACAGACACAGAAAACACTGGCCATTACTTTTTTTACACGGCGCAAACCCACACCCATAATAATGGTACAAACTTTCAAACCTCCCAGTTCCGTGGACCACTGTACATCTGCCTCACCTGCAATAACTATTCCTTTATCATTGTGTAAACTTTGCCATGCTGAGTTGGGTTGTTTGTCCTTTCAGATGTCGGTGACGTTTGAGGATGTGGCCATGTATTTCTCCCCAGCAGAATGGGTGCTGCTGGGCGAGGAGCAAAAGCAACTTTACAGACACGTCATGTGGGAAAATTACCAGACTCTGGTCTCATTAGGTGAGGAGCCGTGTCTGTGAGATCAGGGCCCCAGTGCACTGGGTGCTTCACGGAGACACAGAAAGGTGTTTATGGGGTTTGAAGGAGGGGTGCATGGGTGTGGATGGATAGAGGCATGTTTCATTGAGCAGAGCAGCTAGTTCATGGGGAGACAAGGTGGGTGAGGTAATATCTTTCATTGGTCCAACTTCTGTTGGTGAGAGAGACAAGCTTTTGAGCCACTCAGAGCTCTTCTTCAGGTCTGGGAAAGGAAAGCTTCTCTCTCTCACCAACAGAAGTTGGTCCAGTAAAAGATATTACTTCACTCACCTGGTCTCTCTAATATCCTGGGACTGATACGTCTATAACTACACTTCATATCTTCAAAAGGAGATCCTTCCACCCATAGTCACTACTGCTCCACAGTTTAATGCAAGAGAATCCTGGCTCTTGTAGTTCCCCAGACAGAGCACATGAGCAGAAAAGGGTCATGTGTTCTGCAGGTCTACAGGATGAGAGGCCAGCCAACACCACAGTTAAGGAGAAAGACAGACTGGGTTCATCTATGCTGGTATAAAAGACCCCCGGCATGGTTATGGGTGGCCTGGGTCAGTTGACTCATGACATAGAGCTCAGGCTGCGGGGCTAAAGATTGCAGTGTAGATATTCATGCTGGGGTTGGAGCCTGGGCTCTGGGACCCTCCCTCCAAATAGCCACTCAGCAATTTTGCAGTCCTGCAGCCCAAGCCCAAGTCATCTGACCCAGACCAGCTACAGGTGTTTTATTCCTATGTAAACATATCCACAGGAGAGAGGGGGTGCTGGGTAACTGAGTAACTCTCCTAGGCCAAGGAGAAATAGCCAGCATTTGCCCCATCTGTTCCCCTCAATCCCTTTAGACACCGCAGTCCTCTCCATCTGCACTTTCCACGGGTGCCAGGTTGTTTGCTACTCAATATCCCGCCACTGCCGGGCACCAGGAGTGTTGACCATAAGTTGCAGTACATGTTTCCATAGAAAAAAATTGCCTATTAGCCTTCACATTTAGCTCATTGCCTAATTAACAAACATTGCTTATGGAGCTGTGCAAAGTGCAAGAATTCTGTGGGTAGAAGTGCTCAGCTTAGATCTAATGGGTGGTGATGCTTTTCTCTAAGCAGGAATCCAAGCCCCCAAGCCAGTGGTGATCTCCAGCATAGAGCGAGGAGAAAATCTGTGTGGGCCGGGTCCTATAGAAGATGAAGATGGGGACATCCTGAGAGGAACCCACCCAGGTGAGGAAGGAGTTAAACTGATGTGCAGGGATTGAAGGAAGGCAGCTGGAATCCTGATAGATTGTGGCCAAAGTGACAATACTTCCCAGAATGTTAGTCTTTAAGGGTACGTCTACACCCAGCCGCTAGTTTGGCGGCTGTGGATCGAAGTTCCGGGATCGAAGTCTGGTCTGGACGCGATAAATCGAACCAGGAAGTGCTCGCCGTCTACTGCGGTACTCCAGCTCAACGAGAGGAGTACCGCGGAGTCGACGGGGGAGCCTGCCTGCTGCGTGTGGACCGCGTCTGAACCGCGGTAAGTTCGAACTAAGGTATGTCGACTTCAGCTACGTTATTCACGTAGCTGAAGTTGCGTACCTTAGTTCGAATTGGGGGGTAAGTGTAGACCAGGCCTTAGTGTATTGTTGTTAGGCTTTTTTAGAACAGTATCACATTGTCGGCTCTCATTCAATTCATGATCCACTATAACCACCACATTCTTTTCTGTTGCACCTCCGCCAAGCCAGTTATCCCCCATTTTCTGTTGTACATTTCATTTTCCTTTCTAGGTGAACTAATTTTAACTTGTTTTTCTTGAATTTCACCTTGTTGATTTCAGACCAGTTCTCCAGTTTGTCAAGATCATTTAGAATTCTAATCCTGTCCACCAAAGTGTTTGTAATCCTTAGCTGGCTGTCTGAGTTATTGGCTGAACAGCACTTGGGAATCTCCCTTCCAAGTTCAGGCCCAGTTTTGTAGGGACCCAACATCGTTCCATCGCATTTTTGTGCTCTCAGTTGACATTAATAAGAGATTTCCTTATTATTCTCCAGGACTGGTTGGGAGGCAACATCATATTGTGGGACTGAGGAGACCTGGACTGTATTCCTCATTCTGCCAATGAGCTGCTGGCAGATCTTGGACAATATTGTATTAATTCATATAGACTATATGGGCCCAAAGAGACAAAGGTGTTAACATGACACTGTTATGGCCAACATTCAAGAGTGTTAAATAAGGTTTGGGGTTTGGAATACAGAGAGAGTAGCCTGCTCTATGCCATGGAAACACCATGACAAATTCTTTCTAATCTTTTATTAAATATACAGAAAAAGAAGGAAAAAGAGTTGTCATTGTAGGTATTATGTAAGACTTTTATTTTGACAGTGTCCCTTGTTGCCTTTCCCTTTAGCTGAAGAGAGTCTTTAGACAAAAGGCCTCTGTTTGAAAGTCTTTTAGATGGTATTAAAGATGGTAATAACTGTCCTTTTGGGGAAAAGAGAAGCAGTTAGTTGAAATGGACTGGAGCTGTTGTTGATATTATTAAAATCCGATCCCGTTTCCTAGGAGACAAAACAGAACGAACCCACACAAGAGGGAAGAGAAAAGAATAGCAAAGATAGAACATGCGGCTTCTGTCTCGGGTTTACTCTTACTTGCTGCTTCACTGCTGGAGAAACACAGGCATGGCACATGGTCTGATCAGCCAATTGGAGACCTGCCTGGGAAACCTGTAACAGTGTTGGTCTGTTCTGGACAATGCGTTTGCCTGCCTCTTTGATCACAGGCTTACAGCAATGTTGCAAACTATGGCAGTTTTGGCCAGCCAGGGCCGGCTCCAGGCACCAGCTTCTCAAGCAGGTGCTTGGGGCGGTGGTTCCGGACAGGGGCGGCAGTTCCAGGTATTCGGCGGCAATTCGGCGGACGGTCCCTCACTGCGCCTGGGAGTGAAGGACCTCCCGCCGAATTGCCGCAGCAGATCGTGAGCGCGGCTTTGTTGGGGTGGGGAGCGTTGTTTTTTTTTTTTTTGGTTTTGGCTGCTTGGGGCGGCCAAAACCCTGGAGCCGGCCCTGTGGCCAGCTAAGCCAGATTCTTATTTACTAGAAGGCAAAGGGAGAAGAGTAAGAAAGAGAAGAAATATGTGGGGAATGAAAAGAATTCATGGGAGTTAAGAGGGACAGGGGGACAAAAATCTCACATTCCAGGTGATTTTGGGGAGTTAGCCAGAACTGGTAACGGTGGCAATATCCTCTGGCTCCCTCTCTCTGGTTCAGTCTTGTTAGGAGATCTCTTAGGATAAGGATGAAGAAGATCTGGGATCCCAAAAGAAGTTCAGGGTGGCAGCATGATGGTATCGCTCACCACAGCAGTTGTTGGCACACACCTGCTGTTGCTGTTTTTTCAGTCAGCAAGGGATGCATTCAGTTCCGCTCCTTTATTTTCCCCCGAAAGTGTTTTCTTTTGAGAAACCCTTAAAGGAAGTAATGGGCAAACTAGCCCATCCCCTCATTCTTTTTCTGCCAGTTAGGCTTAAATTCTATCATTTTGGTTCATTAATGTCCATTTCCATACTTCTCTTGTTTACAGCCATCATTTTATCACTGTCCTTGAATTGCATTATAAGCCTCTTTTGTTTGGACCAATTCCATTGTCTTGTTTATATTTTGCACTTTTTCCCATCAGCATTTAGTGTTGTAGGATATTGTAACACTTTATAAACTTTCTCACAGTTTTTACAATTAAACTGCCAATTAGGGTAAATTTGTGGGCCCAATTATTAGAACAGCAAGTTACTCCTTTGTCTCAGGTTTCTCCCCCCTTTATCTATTTGGTATATAAGCTCTTCAACATCAGGGTGATCTCTCTGTGTAGCACTTGGTGCTATGAAACCACAAGCTCAGTTGTGCTACTACAATACAAAGTAACAGTCAAGCCCCAAATAGCTTTCCCTCTTGTGTGTTGTGGAACTAGGGTGACCAGATAGCAAGTGTAAAAAAAAAAAAAATCGGGACTGGGGGTGGAAGACAATAGGTGCCTGTATAAGAAAAAGCCCCCAAAATCAGGACTGTCCCTATAAAATCGGGCCATCTGGTCACCCTATGTGGAACCCACTGTCCAACAGTGATTATAAATGAGTACTTTACAGTGCAGGAGAAAGGGCTTCTCTCGGTGATGTTCGTTTAGTCCATATAATGTCAATTAATGGCCTTTTGTCTTGGTGCAGATTTTCCAGATGCAGAGGAGACCTGGGACTGGTCAGCAATTGAAAGCTCCTTGGGCTTCTTCCTCACACAAAGCTCTTTCCCTGGAGCAGGTAGGGAACCTGTCCTCTCCAGCAGTGGAAGCCGGAGAGCTCATTTCAGGAATCGTCCATCAGCTGCAAACTCTCCCCTCACAGAGCATTACAATAGGGATTGAAGCCCAAACACAAGAAGTGATACAGCTCCTCACCCTGACATCCCCCTAGAAACCCCATCTCTCCCCTTACGCAGATTCCCCCAGTCTCTCCCCCTCTCCCATTTTCCATAGAACATGGAGACGTTGGGATCCATCACAGTGTGAGTGTTCCGTGTGTGTCCCTTGGGAGAGGGGTGTCACTGCTGGTGTGTGGTGATGCTGTTGTCCCCAGTGAGACAGGCCTCAGAGTAGGGAGAGAATTGTGGGGGCTGATTTTCACGTTTGCTTGGGGGGCTATTATCAGGGCGTATGAGACGCTGATCTTCTCCTCCTTCCCCAGCGCTGGGGTCTCTGGGAGATTGCCCTCTTGCGCTCAACTGCCAATGGCTAGCCCTGCTTGAGGGGAGAGGCATGGGGCTCCCTTAG
Organism: Terrapene triunguis; assembly: GCF_002925995.2. NCBI lineage: Eukaryota > Metazoa > Chordata > Testudines > Emydidae > Terrapene > Terrapene triunguis. The sequence goes on from NW_020665277.1 coordinate 7,671,207, forward strand.
GCACATCCTCCTGCTGGGAATGTTAGTGGTTTCCATTTCTGAGCAGCACAAGAAATAACATCTGAATTCTCTTGCCCACCAAGCAGGGGCAAGGAACCTGAGCAGGGCTGAGGGGCAGACTCCTGAGGAAGATTCTGGCAACCTGGAGTCACCCAGCCCTTTCCCAGGAACATCAGTGGAGAGCCATTCCCAGAAAACTGAGCGGGGAAGGCACCGCAAGAGGCAGTGCAGGCTCCAAAGGCAGAGGAAGCACCTGACTAGAAAGGAGTCAGGAACCCGAAGAGGCCATCAGAGGAGATCCAGGCCACATCTAAAGCCTCCTGCAGAGGGAAAAGCTGAGCCCAGAAAGACCCTATATACCTGCCGTGTGTGCAGGGAAGAATTCAAGGTGCAGAGAGAACTGATAAGCCACCACTGGACGGTTCATAGGAGACACAAACTGTATCACTGTAGCGAGTGTGGGGAGAGCTTTAGGAGAAAGAAAGATTTCAGGGCACATGGGAAAGCTCACAGAAAGAAGAGAGACCATCCCTGTTCTGAATGTGGGAAGATATTCAACCGGTTATCGCATCTCATTGCCCACCAGAGAATACATACGGGAGAGAGACCCTATTGCTGTGCTGAGTGCGGAAAAAGATTCGTCCATATATCAGCTCTTAACAGCCACAAGAGAGTCCACTCAGGAGAGAGACCCTATGCCTGCGCTGAGTGTGGAAAGCGATTTATGAATTCTTCAGCATTTCGTAATCATCAGGCAATCCACTCAGAAAAGAGACCCCATCGCTGTAACCAATGTGGGAAAGGCTTCAAAGTTGCTTCAGGTCTTACTAGACACCTGAAAATCCACAGCGAAGAGAGACCCTTCTTGTGCCACGAGTGTGGGAAAAAATTTTGCCTACGAGAACATCTCATTAGACATCAGATGATCCACACTGGGGAGCAGCCCCATTGCTGTGCTGAGTGTGGGAAAAAATTCAGTCTCCTTCAAAGTCTCAGGAGACACTGGGAAATCCATAGCACGGAGAGACTCCATCGCTGTGCTGAGTGTGGGAAAATATTCGGTCATCCAAACAGTCTCACTAGACACAAGAGAGTACACACTGGGGAACTCTATCGCTGCACTGACTGTGGAAAAGGCTTTGTCCGTCTACAACATCTCACTCGCCACCAGAGAATCCACACTGGAGAGAAACCCTATTGCTGCACTGAGTGTGGGAAAAGTTTCACCCAATTGTCAGGCCTTATTAACCACCAGAGAATCCATTCAGGAGAGCGACCCTATCCCTGCACACAGTGTGGGAAGTGCTTTGCTCACTCATCATCTCTCACTGAACATCTGAAAATCCATTCAGGAGAGCGACCATATTCCTGCATACCTTGTGGGAAGCACTTTGCTCGCTCATCATCTCTTACTCAGCATCGAAGAACCCACCCAGGAGAGCAACCATATTCCTGCGCTCAATGTGGGAAGCGCTTTGCTCGCTCATCATATCTTACTAAACACCAGAGCACCCACTCAGAATAGAGACGCCTGACCCTTGTTTTTGATGGAGGGAACTTCTTCAATCTCTCACTTCACCTTGTTCCCAAAGCCTGTAAAAGAGGGAGAACTTGCTCCCACTCTGAAATGTTCCCACCTCTTCACTAAGTAGACACAAGCTTAGGTGCTGGGTTTGTTAAAATTATTTTGTGTAGTCCTGGAGATGGAAGCATTTAACCCTAGAGGTACCGAAACATTCCATTGTGGGCATTATGGGCTGCAGCTGGGACAGAGATGATTGGTGTCAGGACTGCACTTTGGAGTCCACAAATCAATCAAACAGCCACAAAACAAATTGATCAGCAGTACCAGGCCAGTGTCTCCCTGTTCCTCAAGTGGGGAAATCCGTGGCTGTGCCTGTCTGTCGGAGGGCGATGATGAGATGCGACTTTATGTCACTGTTGTCTCATCGTTCTTGGAGGGAATAAAATAATACAAGAGAATGATGAGTCTGAAATGGCTGCGCTGCCGTGTGTGTAGGTGAAGACCTGCAATTTTCCCTGCAGTGCTGACTTTATCCATGACAACCTGCTCCAAAAAGAACGGCAATGCCAGCTGCATTTCAGTTCAGTTGTAATATTCTCTAAACTGTTATTCCCACTCTAGAAATGGGGGTGTTAGGCTTTGAACTAGTAAAAATCTCCCAGAATACTCTGTGCTCATGCTAAGCTTTATTGTGCTAATTTACTAGTAGTTCAATTGTTCTAACCTTTGTTCATTGTATATGCGACATCTGTCAGACGCAAGATGTATGCTCTCTTAAGGTTTGCCAGATATGAACTGTGTGCTAGGTACAGTTAGTGCAAATGTGTCCTTGATCTAATGCTACTTGTGTGCTATGGTCTATTGCCAGCTAAACGGCAGTGTGCATAATTAGATAAGAAAAGGTATGTACGGTCTGTGGAATTTGGAATTTTCTGTCTCCTAAATGAGGAGAATACAAATATCAGCTAAACTGTGCTCATAGTTTGAAACAGAGTGAAGATGTAACTGCTGCAAGACAGGTTTCAGAGAGTTGCTGTGTTAGTCTGTATCAGCTAATACAGACAGGGTGGATGTGGCCCATTCCCAACAGTTGACAAGAAGGCATGAATATCAGCAGAGGAAAAAAAAAATTTATTGTAGTGCTAACGAGGCCAATTCAGTCAGGGTGCCAGCAATGCCCCTCTGCCATGTACATTGACCAAACCAGACAGTCTCTGCGAAAAAGAATAAATGGACACAAATCATACCTTCTTATCAACTGTTGAGAATGGGCCACATCCACCCTGATTGGATTGGCCTCATTAGCACTGATCCCCCACTTGGTAAAGCAACTCCCATCTTTTCATGTGCTGTCTATACCTGCCTACTGTATCTTTCACTCCACGCATCTGATGAAGCGGGTCATAGCCCACGAAAGCTTATGCCCAAATAAATTTGTTAGTCTCTAAAGTGCCACAAGGCCTCCTCTTTTTCCCCCCTGAAAGACAGTTCTCTAGATTAGCCATTTTTCCTGTTCTTAATTTGTCTAAGAACCAAGAAAGGTTAGTCATGGAGATTTCTTGAATTGTAACTGTCCATATAATTTATGTGAAAACATTACCTCTGGATCTGCAACAATTTGGTTGACTATTGCTTTTGGTTGATTTTTTCCCCCATGCATGTGGTATGGCTACTGTCAAATTCAATACAAAATAGAAACAGGGGTATGATATTTGGCAGAATGTAGCCCAGACACGCAGTGTCAGCTCTGGGAATGGCATATTCTTGTCTCGCCACAGTGGCACTTAGGCTGCCCCAAGAAGTATTTTATCACTTACAGCCACTCTCAACCCAGATCCAGGTTTGAATAATTATTAAATAATGTATGTATTTACTAATATACACTGTTATGAACCTCAGTCACATTTCTTGTGGTAAAATGTTTGAAAAGGCGTCTCTCACTCTGATGAATTACTAAGAAATGTTCTTTGAACGGGGGGGGCTGGAACTCAGGGTGCTGGGGGGGCAGATGCAGCAGCACCC
>NW_020665277.1:7699753-7719995 GCF_002925995.2 Terrapene triunguis
GCTACTGCTTGAGCTACAGCTCTCTGGCTGGGGCTCCCAGGGTCTGTCTAAGGGTATGTCTACACTACGAAATTAGGTCGAATTTATAGAAGCTGGTTTTATAGAAATCGATTGTATACAGCCGATTGTGTGTGTCCCCACATAAAATGCTCTAAGTGCATGAAGTCGGCGGACCGCGTCCACAGTACCGAGGCTAGCGTCGACTTCCGGAGCACTGCACTATGGGTAGCTATCCCACAGTTCCCGCAGTCTCCGCCGCCCATTGGAATTCTGGGTTGAGATCCCAATGCCCGAATGATGCAAAACAGTGTCGCGGGGGGTTCTGGGTACATGTCGTCAGGCCCCTCCCCCTCCGTCAGAGCAATGGCAGACAATCGATTTGCGCCTTTTTACCTGGGTTACCTGTGCAGACAACATACCACGGCAAGCATGGAGCCCGCTCAGCTCAGCTCACCGTCACCATATGTCATCTGGGTGCCGGCAGACGTGGGACTGCATTGCTACACAGCAGCAGCTGCTAACTGCCTTTTGGCGGTAGACGGTGCAGCATGACTGGTAGTCTTCATCGGCGATCTGGGTGCTGGCAGCCCCTTGCCTTTTGGCAGTAGATGGTTTATTACGACTGGTATCTGTCGTCGTCATACTGCAGCGGCTGTCAATCATGGGCACCTGGGCAGACATGCTCAGTCCTATCGAACTGTCTTGACGATGATGGCTATCAGTCGTAGTATGCTATTTTCTGCCAAGCGCCCAGTATTTTCTGCTAAGCACCCAGAAGAGGCTGAGGGCGATCTGGGGGCTGGCAGACGTGGGGCTGCATTGCTACACAGCAGCAGCCCCTTGCCTTTTGGCAGTAGATAGTATATTATGACTGGTATCCATTGTCGTCATACTGCAGTGGCTATCAGTCTTAGTACACTAACTGCCAAGCGCCCAGTATTTGCTGCTAAGCACCCAGAAGATGCCGAGGGCTATCAGTCATGCTGCACCATCGTCTGCCAGCTTAAGATGTAAAAAATAGATTTGTTCTGTATTCATTTGCTTCCCCCTCCCTCCGTGAAATCAACGGCCTGCTAAACCCAGGGTTTTCAGTTCAATCTTTGGGGGGGGGCCATTCTGTGTGACAGTTGATTGTGTTTCTCCCTGTTGCACAGCCACCTTTGTTGATTTTAATTCCCTGTACCTGTACGCCATGTCGTCACTCGCCCCACTCTCCCTCCCTCCTTCCCCTGGTCCGTCAGATACTAGTTTCACGCCTTTTTTCAGACCAGACGCCATAGCTAGCCCTGGGATCATGGAGCCCGCTCAGATCACCGCGGCAATTATGAGCACTATGAACACCACGCGCATTGTCCTGGAGTATATGCAGAGCCAGAACATGCCAAAGCAAAACCAGGACCAGCCGAGGAGGCGATTGCAGCGCGGCGACGAGAGTGATGAGGAAATTGACATGGACATAGACCTCTCACAAGGCACAGGCCCCAGCAATGTGGAAATCATGGTGTTACTGGGGCAGGTTCATGCCGTGGAACGCCGATTTTCTGGGCCCGGGAAACAAGCACAGACTGGTGGGACCACATCGTGCTGCAGGTGTGGGACGATTCCTAGTGACTGCGAAACTTTCGCATGCGTAAGGGCACTTTCATGGAACTTTGTGAGTTGCTTTCCTTTGCCCTGAAGCGCCAGAATACCAGGTTGAGAGCAGCCCTCACAGTTGAGAAGCGAGTGGCGATAGCCCTGTGGAAGCTTGCAATGCCAGACAGCTACCGTTCAGTCGGGAATCAATTTGGAGTGGGCAAATCTACTGTGGGGTCTGCTGTGATCCAAGTTGCCAGGGCAATGAAAGACCTGGTGATATCAAGGGTAGTGACTCTGGGAAACGTGCAGGCCATAGTGGATGGCTTTGCTGCAATGGGATTCCCAAACTGTGGTGGGGCCATAGACGGAACCCATATCCCTATCTTGGCACCGGAGCACCAAGCCACAGAGTACATAAACCGCAAGGGGTACTTTTCAATGCTGCTGCAAGCCCTGGTGGATCACAAGGGACGTTTCACCAACATCAACGTGGGATGGCCGGGAAAGGTACATGATGTTCGCGTCTTCAGGCACTCTGCTCTGTTTCGAAAGCTGGAGGAAGGGACTTTCTTCCCAGACCAGAAAATAACCATTGGGGATGTTGAAATGCCTATCGTGATCCTTGGGGACCTAGCCTACCCCTTAATACCATGGCTCATGAAGCTGTACACAGGCAGCCTGGACAGGAGTCAGGACCTGTTCAACTACAGGCTGAGCAAGTGCCGAATGATGGTGGAATGTGCATTTGGACGTTTAAAAGCGCACTGGCGCAGCTTACTGACTCGCTCAGACCTCAGCGAAAAGAATATCCCCATTGTTATTGCTGCTTGCTGTGCGCTCCACAATATCTGTGAGAGTAAGGGGGAGACATTTATGGCGGGGTAGGAGGTTGAGGCAAATCGCCTGGCCGCTGATTACGCACAGCCAGACACCAGGGCGGTTAGAGGAGCACAGCAGGGCGTGGTGCGCATCAGAGAAGCTTTGAAAACCAGTTTTGTGACTGGCCAGGCTACGGTGTGAAACTTCTGTTTGTTTCTTCTTGATGAACCCTCCGCCCCCTCCCGCCCACCCGGTTCACTCTACTTCCCTGTAAGCCAATCACCCCACCCTCCCCTCCCCCCTTCGAGCACCGCTTGCAGAGGCAATAAAGTCATTGTTACTTCACATTCATGCATTCTTTATTAATTCATCACACAACTAGGGGGATAATTGCCAAGGTATCCCGGGATGGGTGGGGGAGGAGGGAAGGAAAAGGACACACTGCAGTTTAAAACTGTAACTCTTATTGAAGGCCAGCCTTCTGATGCTAGGGCAATCATCTGGGGTGGAGTGACTGGGTGGCCGGAGGCCCCCCCACCGTGTTCTTGGGCGTCTGGGTGAGGAGGCTATGGAACTTGGGGAGGAGGGCTGTTGGTTACACGGGGCTGTAGCGGCGGTCTCTGCTCCTGCTGCCTTTCCTGCAGCTCAACCATACGCTGGAGCATATCAGTTTGATGCTCCAGCAGCCGGAGCATCGACTCTTGCCTTCTGTCTGCAAGCTGACGCCACCTATCATCTTCAGCCCGCAACTTGCTCTGTTCATCCCGCGATTCAGCATGCCACCTCTCCTCTCGTTCATATTGGGCTTTTCTGTAATCAGTCATTGACTGCCTCCACGCATTCTGCTGTGCTCTGTCAGCGTGGGAGGCAGTCTGTAGTTCTGTAAACATGTCATCACGTGTCCTTCGCTTCCTCTTCCTAATCTTCACTAGCCTCTGTGAAGGAGAAAGATTTGCAGCTGGTGGAGGAGAAGGGAGAGGTGGTTAAAAAAGACACATTTTAGAGAACAATGGGTACACTCTTTCACGTTAAATTTTGCTGTTCACATTACACAGCACATGTGCTTTCGTTACAAGGTCGCATTTTTCCTCTTGTTAGGCCCAAAAATATGGAGTATAGAACACTGTTTGGCCAGCTTAGCCAAAGTTAGGCTAACAGTAGTTGCTAGGCCATTCCGGCCTCTCTGTAAGACCTGAGGGCATGCTTGCTTAAGCTTCAGGGGATAAGATAGGAGGTGGGGGCCGCATTCTTGTACCAGATGTACTAGGAACAGATTGTTTGGACAGATGGAGACTTGCAGTCTCCACTTCCTGTTTCTGTTCTTTATCTGTACCCAACTCCCTCTTTTCTCCCAGCCTCTGGTGCATGACGGAAAAGCTGATAAGAAGCTGCTGAGGCATCATGAACTGTTTGTACTGTCAAAGAAAATAGATATGCATGAATATTAAAAGCTTTTAACTAGTAAAGGGGGGGGGATTGGGTTGTTTTAACTGTGACGCGACGGAACTGTCTATATAATCTCACTAGTTATTGTAATCGGGGCTGGTTCTCTCTGGAGACGGGCTGCTCTCTATTGTTGTGTGCACTCTTCAATAAAGAGCTTGTATTGGACCTTGCTGGTGTTGCCTGTCTCTCACTCTGCGGTCAGACAACAAACCTTGCCATCTGGGTTAAAAAAAGTCCCCAACAAATTTGGTGACTCCGCCGGGACTCGTCTGACTCTCCGGTGCGGGATCAGACTCCGAAGCAACGCAGCGCGCATCCTCCAGGTTCGAGGAGCCTTGCCCGGTAACCTGATCCCTGCGCCGGCGATAAGGCGAGTCCTGTAAACCAGCAGAAGCCTGTAGAAACCCAGCAACGTCCGCCTACCCGTTAAGTAGGATCCAAATCTTCAGGGTTAAAGGCCCTAATAAGGTAAGCAATCGCCGAAAAGGGGTTAAAGGCCCCGGAGAGGGGTTAAAAGCCCTACAGGCTAAATGGGACAATTTGGCAGTAAGTGCCCGGGGAACGCCCCATTGTCTCTAGTACTTAAAAATTAAAATTATATTGAGGGCCTGCCGGTTTGGTGTGAGAGATCACTCACGCAGTGCCAGGCCACAGATTTCGGCTTGCAGGCAGCCATGGTAAGACACAGTCTTTTGGCTTTTTTAACCTTGTTAACATGTGGGAATGGTTTCAAACAGTAGCGCTCTCATTTCCCATACCAAGCACCCGTTGGGTTGGCCATTTAAAATGGGTTTGCAATGTAAAAGGAGGGGCTGCGGTTTCCGGGTTAACATGCAGTACAAACCCGACTAACTCCCCTCCCCCCCCACACCCAATTCTCTGGGATGATCACTTCACCCCTCTCCCCCACCGCGTGGCTAACAGCGGGGAATATTTCTGTTCAGCAGAGCAGGAAGGGGCACCTCTAAATGTCCCCTTAATAAAATCACCCCATTTCAACCAGGTGACCGTGAATGATATCACTCTCCTGAGGATAACAAAGAGCGATAAGGAATGGATGTTGTCTGCATGCCAGCAAACACCGGGCCCATACGCTGTCATGCTTTGTTATGCAATGATTCCAGACTATGTGCTACTGGCCTGGCGTGGTAAAGTGTCCTACCATGGCGGACGGGATAAGGCAGCCCTCCCCAGAAACCTTTTGCAAAGGCTTTGGCAGTACATGAAGGAGAGCTTTCTGGAGATGTCCCTGGAGGATTTCCACTCCGTCCCCATACACATTAACAGACTTTTCCAGTAGCTGTACTGGCCGCGATTGCCAGGGCAAATTAATCATTAATCATTAAACATGCTTGCTTTTAAACCATGTGTAATATTTACAAAGGTACACTCACCAGAGGTCCCCTGTGCGCCCTCAGGGGATGGGAGCACGCCTTGGGTGAGTTCGGGGGTTACTGGTTCCAGGTCCAGGGTGATAAACATATCCTGGCTGTTGGGGAAACCGGTTTCTCCGCTTCCTTGCTGCTGTGAGCTATCTACATTATCTCCATCCTCATCTTCCTCATACCCCGAACCCGCTTCCCTGTGTGTTTCTCCAGTGAGGGAGTCATAGCACACGGTTGGGGTAGTGGTGGCTGCACCCCCTAGAATGGCATGCAGCTCCGCGTAGAAGCGGCATGTTTGCGGCTCTGCCCCGGACCTTCCGTTTGCTTCTCTGGCTTTGTGATAGGCTTGCCTTAGCTCCTTAATTTTCACGCGGCACTGCTGTGCGTCCCTGTTATGGCCTCTGTCCTTCATGGCCTTGGAGACCTTTTCTAATATTTTGCCATTTCGTTTACTGCTACGGAGTTCAGCTAGCACTGATTCATCTCCCCATATGGCGAGCAGATCCCGTACCTCCCGTTCTGTCCATGCTGGAGCTCTTTTGCGATCCTGGGACTCCATCACGGTTACCTGTGCTGATGAGTTCTGCGTGGTCACCTGTGCTCTCCACGCTGAGCAAACAGGAAATGAAATTCAAATGTTCGCGGGGCTTTTCCTGTCTACCTGGTCAGTGCATCTGAGTTGAGAGTGCTGTCCAGAGCGGTCATAATGAAGCACTGTGGGATAGCTCCTGGAGGCCAATAACGTCGAATTCCGTCCACACTACCCCAATTCCGACCCGCTAAGGCCGATTTTAGCGCTAATCCCCTCGTTGGAGGTGGAGTAAAGAAACCGGTTTAAAGGGCCCTTTAAGTCGAAAGAAAGGGCTTCATCGTGTGAACGTGTCCAGGCTTAATTCGATTTAACGCTGCTAAAGTCGACCTAAACTCGTAGTGTAGACCAGGCCTAGATGTCAGTATTAAGTACGACATGAATTGTAACACTAAGTGTAAAAGCCTTTGTGTAGGCGGGACCCCTACGTGCTTGTTAAATTGAAACCACTGTATTTCTTGTGTGTTAAAAATATTCAATGTAATCTTTGTCTTTTATTTTGCTGTGGCGCTTTAATTCTTTAATGTAACTCTGTTCATTTTACTATGTTCTATGTATCCTTTCTTGCTTCACTCACTACATTATAATCACTTGGTTCCTTTAAATGAATCATTCTTTTGTTTTCGAAGGGAAAAAAAAAAACCCTCAAAAGCTGCAGCCGGACTGTGCAGGCTGACACCGGCTCATGGTGCTCAGCTCTTTTAATTGCGGTGCAGACATTTGGGCTCCTGCTGGAACTTGGACTTTACAACCCTGTTCTGTGTAGCTCAAGAACAAATACATTTGGTCCAATAAGAGATATTACCTCCCCCACCTTGTCTCTGTCATATCCTGGGAACAAAACAGTGTAACCCTAATTTCCGCCCAAGAAAGAGGGCAAGCCCAGGGAGGGAGCGACTGGGGAGCAAACCAACCCTGTACTCACCCCACAATGCCACTCCAGTGCCCCACACACACCCCGCAGTAGTGGTTCCAGCAGGGTCCTATGGGGCTGGCTGAGCCCAGTGCCCTGCTCTGGGCATTGCATTATGGCTGGAGGGGCTGCAGTGCGACTCAGGTTTGATATGCCCAGCCCTCCAGCATGGTGACAGAGGGTCAGGTGTACAGGCTAAATGTAAGTCAGGCTGTGATCTGGTGCTCCGGGTTGCTGCGACACTCACTGAGGTTTGGACTTCAGCAGTGGTACAACTCTTTGAGACAGGATACAACACCCACAGCAGGGGGCCAGGCTCAGCTCCCAGAGCCACCACTGTGGGGTGAGTCACAGACACAGAAAACACTGTCCATTACTTCTTTTACACTGCGACAAACCTGCACCCATAGTAATGGTACAAACTTTCAAACCCCCCAGGGCCCTCCCAGTCCATGAACCACTGTACATCTGCCTTACCGGCAACAGCTATTCCTCCACCAGTGTTTTTAACTTTGCCATGCTGAGTTGGGTTGTTTGTCCTTTCAGATGTCGGTGACGTTTGAGGATGTGGCCATGTATTTCTCCCCAGCGGAGTGGGCGCTGCTGGGCGAGGAGCAAAGGCAACTTTACAGACACGTCATGTGGGAAAATTACCAGACTCTGGTCTCATTAGGTGAGGAGCTGTTTCCCTGAGATCAGGGCCACAGTGCATTGAGTGCTGCACAGAGACACAGTAACTGAGATGGAGCATTGGTATGAGTGGTTGGGTGGAGAGATGTCTATGGGGTTGGAAGGAGGGGTGTGTGGGTGTGGATGGATACAGGCATGTTTAATTGAGCAGAGCAGCCCTTTCAGGGGGAGACAAGGTTGGTTAGGCAATATCTTTTATTGGTCCAACTTCTGTTGGTGAGAGAGACAAGCTTTTGAGCCACACAGAGCTCTTCTTTAGGTCTGGGAAAGGAAAGCTTCTCTCTCTCACCAACAGAAGTTGGTCCAGTAAAAGATATTACCTCACTCACCTGGTCTCTCTAATATCCTGGGACTGATACGTCTACAACTACACTGCATATCTTCAAGAGGAGATCCTTCCACCCATAGTCACTACTGCTCCACAGTTTAAGGCAAGAGAATTCTGTCTCTTGTACTTCCCCAGACTGAGCACATGAGCAGAAAAGGGCCATGTGTTCTGCAGGCCTACAGGATGAAAGGCCAGCCAACACCACAGTTAAGGAGAAAGACAGACTGAGTTCATCTATGCTGGTATAAAAGACCCATGGCACGGCCGTGGTTTGCCTGGGTCAGTTGACTCAGGACATGGGACTCAGACTGGGGGGCTAAAAATTGCAGTGTATATGTTCATGCTCGGGTTGGAGCCCGACCCTGCTGCAGTCCTCAGGGGAGTGGGGGCGGGGCTTGGGCATGGTGGGGGTGGAGCAGGGATGGGGGCTTTGGGACGGAGCGGAGTGGGGCTGGGGTGGAGCAGGGGGGAAGAGGCGGGCCTGGGGTAGAGCATGAGCGGGGGAAGAGGCAGAGCAGGGGCTGGAGCAGCATGTAGCTGCGTAGGACACCAGGAAATTTGGTGCCCCAAATTTCCTGGTGCCCTATGCAGCTGCGTACTTTGCATATAGGTAGGGATGGCCCCATCTGGGACCCTCCCTCGAAATATCCACTCAGCAATTTTGCAATCCCACAGCACAGGCCCCTCAAGCCCAAGTCATCTGATCCGGGCCAGGTACAGGTGTTTAATTCCTATGTAAACATATCCACAGGAGGGAGAGTGGTGCTGGGCCATAGTACAGTAACTTTCCTAGGACAAGGAGAAATATCCAGCTTTTGCCACATGTTTCCCCCCAATCCCGTCAGACACCGCAGTCCTCTCCATTTGCCCTTTCCACAGCTGCCAGGTTGTTTTCAACTCAATATCCCGCCACTGCCGGGCACCAGGAGTTTTGACCATAAGCTGCAGTTCATGTTTCCATGGAAAACAATTGCCTATTAGCCTTCATAATTAGCTCATAGCCTAATTGGCACAAACATTGCATATGGAGCTGCACAGTGTTCTTATAAGTTCTTAGCGGTGATGCTTTTCTCTAAACAGGAATCCAAATCTCCAAGCCAGTGGTGATCTCCAGCATAGAGCGAGGGGAAGAGCTGTGGGCCCAGAGTCCCACAGAAGATGAAGATGAGGACATCCTGAGTGGTACCAGCCCAGGTGAGGAAGGAGTTAAAGTGTTGTACAGGGAACGAATGAGTAGCTTGAAGGCAGCTGGAATCCTGATAAATTTTGGCCAAAGTGACAATACATCCGGGAATGTTAGTTTTTTAGTCTAATGTTTAGGCTTTTTTAGAACAGTATCTCATTTAATTCGTGATCCACTATAACCATCACATTATTTTCTGCTGTACTGCTGCCAAGCCAGTTATCCCACATTTTCTAGTTGTGCATCTGATATTTTCTTCCTAAGCGAACTACTTTCTACTTGTGTTTCTTGAATTTCATCTTGTTGATTTCAGACCAATTCTCCACTTTGTCAAGATCATTTTGAATTCTAACCCCGTCCACCAGAGTGTTTGTAACCCCTCCCTGGCTGTCTGAATCATTGACCAAGCAGCACTTGGGAATCTCCCTTCCCACTTCAGGCCCAGTTTTGTAGGGACCCAACATTATTCCATTGCTTTTGTGGGCTCTCAATTGACATTAATAAGGGATTTCCTTATTACTCCCCAGGACTGCTTGGGAGGCAACATCATGTTGTGGGAGTGAGGAGACCTGGACTCTATTCCTCATTCTGCCACTGAGCTGCTGGCTGAGCTTGGACAATGTTGTATTAATTCATATAGACTACATGGGCCCAGAGAGACAAAGGTGTTAACATGACACTGTTATGGCCAACATTAAAGAGTGTTAAATAAGGTTTGGGGTTTGGAATACAGAGACAGAAGCCTACGTAGTACCATGGAAAACACCACAAAAATTTCTGTCTATTCTTTTATTAAAGATACAGAAAAAGAAGGAAAAAGAGTTAAGGCATTTGAAATGTCAAGTATGACCTAAGGACTCTTATTTTGACAATGTCCCTTGTTGCCTTTCTCTTTACCCTTAATTCTTTAGACAAAAGGCCTCTGTTTGAAAGTCTTTTAGATGGTATTAAAGATGGTAATAGCTGTCCTTTTGGGGAAAAGAGAAGCAGCTAGTTGAAATGGGCTGGAGCTGTTATTAAAATCCGATCCCGTTTCCTTGGAGACAAAACCCACTCAAGATGGAAGAAAAAAGAACAGCAAAGATAGAACATGTGACTTTTGACTCGGGTTTACTCTTACTTGCCGCTTCATGTCTGGAGAAACACAGGCACAGCACACGGTCTGATCAGCCAATTGGAGACCTGCCTGGCAAACCTGTCGAGCGTTAGTCTGTTCTGGACAATGTGTTTGGCTGCCTCTTTGATCACAGGCTTACAGCAAGGTTGCAAACTATGGTAGTTTTGGCCACCTAAGCCAGACTCTTATTTGCTAGAAGGCAAAGGGAGAAAAATAAGAAAGAGAAGAAATATGGTGGGGAATGAAAAGGAATTCATGGGAGTTAAGAGGGACAGGGGGACAAAAATCTCACATTCCAGGTGATTTGGGGGAGTTAGCCAGAACTGGTAACGGTGGCAGTATCCTCCGGCTCCCTCTCTCTGGTGCAGTCTTGTTAAGACATCTCTTAGGATTAGGATGAAGAAGATCTGGGATCCCAAAAGAGGATCAGAGTGGCAGCATGATGGTATCGCTCACCACAGAAGTTGTTGGCACACATCTGCTGTTGCTGTTTTTTCAGTCAGCAAGGGATGCATTCAGTTCCTCCTTTATTGTCCCCCGAAAGTGTTTTCTTTTGAGAAACCCTTAAAGGAAGTAGTGGGCAAAATAGCCCAGCCCCTCATTGTTTTTCTGTCAGGCCTAAATTCTAACTCGGTCATTTGGGTTCTTTAATGTCCAGTTCCACACTTCTCTTGTTACAGCCATCATTTTAACACTGTCCTTGAATTGCATTATAGGCCTTTTTGATTTGGACCAATTCTGTCTTTTTGTTTATATTTTGCACCTTTTCCCATCAACATTTAGTGTTGTAGGATATTGTAACACTTTATAAACTTTCTCACAGTTTTTGCAGTTGTACGGCCAATTAGGGTAAATTTGTGGGCCCAATTATTACAACAGCAAGTTACTCCTTTGACTCAGGTTTTCTCCCTCCCTTTCTGTATTTAGTATATAAGCCCTTCAACATCAGGGCGATCTCTCTGTAATTTTGTGCAGCACCTGGTGCTATGGTACCGTGATCTCAGTTGCGCTACCACAGTACAAAGTAACTGTCGAGCCCCAAATAGCTTCCCCTCTTGTGCATTGTGGAACCCACTGTCCAACAGTGACCATAAATGAGTAATTTACAGTGCAGGGAAAAGGGCTTCTCTCAGTGATATTCATTTGGTCCATGTGCTGTCAACCAAAGACCTTTTGTCTTCATGCAGGGTTTCCAGATGCAGAAGAGACCTGGGACTGGCCAGCAATTGAAAGCTCCTTGGGCTTCTTCCTCACACAAAGCTCTTCCCCTGGAGCAGGTAGGGAACCAGCTCTGCCCTGTCCACCAGTGGGAGCCGGAGAGCTCATTTCAGGAATCGTCCATCAGCTGCAAACTCTCCCCTCACCGAGCATTACAATAGGGATTGAAGCCCAAACATGAGAAGTGCTACATCTCCTCAACCTGATATCCCCCTAGAAACCCCATCTCTCCCCTTACGCAGATTCCCCCAGTCTCTCCCCCTCTCCCATTTTCCCTAGAACATGGAGACGTTGGGATCCCATCACAGTGTGCGTTTTCCATGTGTGTCCCTCGGGAGAGGGGTGTCAGTGCTGGTGTGTGGTGATGCTGTTCTCCCCACTGAGATGGGCCTCAGAGTAGGGAGAGAATTGTGGGGGCTGATTTTCACATTTACTTGGGGGGCTATTGTCAGGGCCTATGGGACACTGACCTTCTCCTCCTTCCCCAGTGCTGGGACCCCGGGAGTTTGGCCTCTTGCACTCAAGTGACCATGGTCAGCCCTGTTCTCAGGCACATCCCCCTGCTGGGAATGTTAGTGTTTTCCCTTTGTGAGCAGCACAAGAAATAACATCTGTACTCTCTTCCCCACCAAGCAGGGGCGAGGAACCTAATCAGGGCTGAGGGGCATACTCCTGAGGAAGAGCGTGGCAACCTGGAGCCACTCAGGCCTTTCCCAGGGACATCAGGAAAGAACCATTCCAAGAAATCTGAACGGGGAAGACACCACAAGAGGCAGTGCACGCCACAAAGGCAGAGGAAAAATCTGACCAGGAAGGAGCCAGCAACCCCAAGAAGTCATCAGAGGAGATCCAGGTCACATCTAAAGCCTCCTGCAGAGGGAAAAGCTGAGCCCAGAAAGACCCTATATACCTGCCATGTGTGCAGAGAAGAATTCAAGGTGCAGAGAGAACTGATAAGCCACCACTGGATGGTTCATAGGAGACAGGAACTGTATCACTGTAGCGAGTGTGGGGAGAGCTTTAGGAGAAAGAAGGAGTTCAGAGCACATGGGAAAGCTCACAGAAAGAAGCGAGACCATCCCTGTATTGAATGTGGGAAGATATTCCACCAGTTATCACATCTCATTGCCCACCAGAGAATACATACAGGAGAGAGACCCTATCACTGTGCTGAGTGCGGAAAAAGATTCTTCCATATATCAGCTCTTAACATCCACAAGAGAGTCCACTCAGGAGAGAGACCCTTTGCCTGCGCTGAGTGTGGAAAGCGATTTATGGATTCATCAACATTTCGTAATCATCAGGCAATCCACTCAGAAAAGAGACCCCATCGCTGTAATCAATGTGGGAAAGGCTTCAAAGTTATATCAAGTCTTACTAGACACCTTAAAATCCACAGCGAAGAGAGACCCTTCTTGTGCCACGAGTGTGGTAAAAAATTTTGCCTACGAGAACATCTCATTAGACATCAGAGGATCCACACTGGGGAGCAGCCGTATTCCTGTGCTGAGTGTGGAAAAAAATTCAGTCTCCTTCAAAGTCTCAGGAGACACCAGGAAATCCATAGTACGGGGAGACTCCATCGCTGTGCTGAGTGTGGGAAAATATTCCGTCATCCAGAAAATCTCTCTAGACACCAGAGAGTCCACACTGGGAAACTCCATCGCTGCACTGACTGTGGAAAAGGCTTTGTCTATATACATCATCTCAAGAGCCACCAGAGAATCCACACTGGAGAGAAACCCTATTGCTGCACTGAGTGTGGGAAAAGTTTCACCCAATTGTCAGGCCTCACCAACCACCAGAGAATCCATTCAGGAGAGCGACCCTATCCCTGCACACAGTGTGGGAAGTGCTTTGCTCACTCATCATCTCTCACCGAACATCTGAAAATCCATTCAGGAGAGCGACCATATTCCTGCATTCAGTGTGGGAAGCACTTTGCTCGCTCATCATCTCTTACTCAGCATCAGAGAACCCACCCAGGAGAGCGACCATATTCCTGCGCTCAGTGTGGGAAGTGCTTTGCTCGCTCATCATATCTTACTAAACACCAGAGCACCCACTCAGAATAGAGACTCCTGACCTTGGTGTTCGATGGAGGGAACCTCTTCAACCTCTCACTTCACCCTATTCTCAAAGTCTGTAAAAGAGGGAGAACTTGCTCCCACTCTGAAATGTTCCCACCCTTCACTAAGGAGACATGAGTTTAGGTGCTGGATTTGTTAAAATAATTTGCATGGTCCTGGAGATGGGAGCATTAACCCTAGAGGTACTGAAACGTTCCATTGTGGGCATTATGGGCTGCAGCTAAGAGAGAGATGACTAGAGCCAAGACTGCACTTTGGAGGTCCTGGTTTCTCCCAAGCCGTTTGTTCACTGCGGCTCCCATCCTCGTAGGGTCCACAAATTGAATTAATAATTTTATTTTTTCTATTTGGAAAAAGGAATAATGGGTAAAGAGTCTGGCAGAGACTGAAAAGGAGCTTTCGTCTCCTGAGGTAATGAAAGGTTGTGACATCCCCTGTGTGCCCCTCATAGTAGTGAATCAAAAGGAAGGTTGGTTTGAATTTGCTTTGAGAGAAAATTATGAAGCAAACTGTCCTGATAGTTGGCTTCATGCATAATGCAGCCAGGGCCCTGTCTTCACAGCTAATTGCCAGGCAAGCAATACCAGCTAGGACTGGAAGGTTGGAGATTGGATTTTCCAGATCAACAAACAGCATGCCGTTTGGTTATGGACTGCCTTCTTTATCATCTTGATGGTACATGCAAATACTTGACATCTATGGATGCTGCTGTCATGATTAGCGTGACTACATCACGTACCCATCATCTAATTCATTGTGCCATCAGAAGTCATACACCAGAAAAAAGGCAAGGGCAGGGATGAGAGATGTCAGTTACTTCCTGTTATAATGGCACTTTTTTTTTTTAATAATTCAAATTTGTGTTCCTGGATGAGTTAGTGGCACTTTAATGCCACCTAGGGCTTGTCTACATAGAACTTATCACTTACCAGAACACTCATTTACATCGCGCAGGTATGTGGAATATACCGTCCTAAGCACTGGTGTAAACTGAGCTATGTTGATGGGAGAGCTTCCCTGCCAACATAGCTACCACCTCTCATAGAGGTGGAGGTGTTATGCTGACAGGCAAGCTCTCTCCCATTGGGTTAGAGTGTCTTGTATGCTAGCTTGGTGTCTTGAACACTAGCGGGAGCTGTAGCACTTCTAGTGTACATTCGCCCTAACACTTAGGGCTTGTCTACACTGCCCGCTGGATCGTCGGGCAGCAATCGATCCAGCGGGGGTTGACACCGGTACTCCACCAGAACGAGGAGCGCAAGCGCAGTTAACAGGAGAGCGTCAGCTATAGACTTACGGCAGTGTCTTCATTTCGGTAAGTAGATCTAAGTACGCTGACTTCAGCTACACTATTCATGTAGTTGAAGTTGCGGTATCTTAGATCGACCCTGCGCGGTAGTGTAGACAAGCCCTGACGTACCCGGATCTCAGCCTTGACACCAAGTGGCAAGGAGTGCAGGAAAATCTCTCTGGGCTACTTTGCTCTACTTTGCAGGCTGGGACTCGGGTTTGCTGCTTGTTGTGTTTTCTGTAAATAACTTGTGGAGTTGCTGTCCCAGCCCAGAGTGTGACATGGGCATAAAACATCCAGAGGTCATGGGGCAGGCACAGAGGTGGGATCCTGCATGGGAACAGGCAGCCCAGAGAGCACTGTTTCAGGAGAGAGACTCCTAAATAGAGAGGGAGAGAACCTAATCCCAGCAACATCCACAGATCAAACTGAGCAGCAGCACTGGGCCATTGTCTCCCCATTCCTCAAGCTGGGGTAATCTGTGGCCGTGCCTCTCTGTCGGAGGGCGATGATGAGATGGGACTTTCTTTCACTGTTGTCTCATCGTTCCTGGAGGGAATGAAATAATACAAGAGAAATATGAGTCTGAAATGGCTGCACTGTCATATGTGTAAGTGAAGACTTGCAATCTTCCCTGCAGTGCTGACTCTGTTATGTTCCAGTCACTCTCGGGAGATGATGTTGAGGAGAAGCAGCCATCTTGCCTTTCTTTCTGGAGCTGGTTATGCTCTGTGCTCATGCTAATCTTTATTATACAAATTTACTAGTAGTTCAGTTGTTCTAATCTTTTTTCATTGTATATGTGGAATCTGTCAGACGCAAGATGTATGCTCTGTTAAGGTTTGCCAAATATGAACTGTGTGCTAGGTACAGTTGGTGCAAATATTTCTATGGTTTTATGCTACTTGTGTGCTATGGTCTACTACTAGCTAAACTGTTGTGTGCATAATTAGATAAGAAAAGGTGTGTAAGGTCTGCGGAATCTGGAATTTTCTGTATCCTAAATCAGAAGAATACAAATATGAATAAAACTGAGCTCATAGTTCGGAACAGAGTGAAGAGATATCTGCTGCAAAGCATTTCTCCAGAGTGGGTACATACTAACCTTTCTGTATTACTGTGGCAGTCTGTACCTCTATGTTCACCCCTTATCAGGATAATGATCAATTTTGTACAAAGCCTTTTGAAGTATCATTTGAAAACTCCTAATGTGTTGAACATTATTATCTTGTGAACATATGGGAGGCAACATTCTATGCAAAGTTATATGATTCTACCGTATGATGTTACTTAGACGTGTCACAGTTCTGGAGAAAACCCACGGACCAGTTCCTCAGAGACAAAAAGGCAGACTGACCCCTCAGCCAAATATCAGCAAAATCTAATGGACTATCACCTGGTTAAGTGGCTGCTGTTTGGGTAGGGGAAAGGTTGTGAGTGAGAAATCTGCATTTGAACAAAGGAACAGCTTAAGGTTTCCATCTAGACCAGGGATTTCAAACTCAAATCACTTCCAATCAATAAATCTGTTGAGTCTGGTTATCTGACATTTTGACTCACTGTGAAACTTTAAAGCAAATAGGAGTTATTGTGCCTCTCTCTCCTGCTGGTGAACCTGAGCTGTACTATGACTAACCTGCCTGAGGAGTACATGTTAGCTAAACAGTTCGCCAGCCCCAAATGGTTACAACTCATGAGACTGTTCTAAAAAAAATGAAAGTTGGAAAGTTGCTTTAGGTTTCTGAGCAGTTTGGGTGCACTGGCTTCATGTTTTCAAGGTTTTCTCTGCTACCATGAGGGTTAGAAACTTTTGTAATGAGAGCTGAAATTCTCCTGCCTTACAGTGGTGTGTGGGTGTGTGTATGTGTGTAGGGAAGGACTCAGGGGGTAGGGGTGGAGCAGGGATTTAGGTTGGAGAGAGGTGTGTGTGTGTGACTAGAGACAATTCTCCAGTCTCTGCTTTGTAGCTCTGATCTCCATTCTGAATAAGGAGAAGTCACTGCTCCCTGCGACGGCTGCTGTGGGCCCTGAGCAGCTCAATAAGAACTTTGGATTTCTTCAGAAAAAAAGAAAAAAAAGTTGCCCTGGTTGCTGGCAAAGAGCCAAGTGTGTGTGGATGTGTCTCTGCAGAATCACAGCTGGGGGGGGGGGGAGGGGGTAAAGGACAACAGGGAGCATGTGCGTGATCAGCAGCTATGGAGCATGTGCAGTAGGGGGTAACAGACAGGCCAGTCAGTTAAGCAGCTGGTTGGTCGGAAGCCACTCGTCCTGGTCGTACCTTGTTTTAAAGGTCAGAGCTGTCAATCCAAATTCTGGGGTAGGGGTCAAGACTGAGCATGTGCAAGTGAGGGAACTGTTTCTAAGAATAGGAAGATACATAAAGAAAGAGGTACAATGTAGCATAACCATAAAGGCCACTTGCCAGCAATAGTTTCGAAGTCCGGAGGCTACGTCTGAAAAGGAGAGAGGCGTGCAGGAAGAGCCGGGAAGCCAGCGAGAGAAGCCAAAGAAGAACTGCGGCAGAGAGAGAAAAGAAAGCTGGAGCAGGGCTGAGCTGACTGACCAGGAATTGGACAGCAGTGATTTGACTTTGAAAAGAAAACAGCAACAGATTTATAGCGTGAGCTTAATATTCTTTTAATGATGGTTTAGTGTATAGGGCAGTATATAGGGTTAGTATGTGTATGCTTTAAGTATGTGTGTGTGTTTTAAGTATACTTACAGCAGCAGCTAGTGGGGAGGGAGGCTAAAGGGGCACCACCCTAAGGGTGCCGCGTGACCTCCCCATGTGACCCCTCCCCGCCTCACCCCTAGCCTGGGGACCAGGCTCTCCCCACGTGACTCCTCCCAGCCCCATCCCTAGCCCAGGACCCCCACGCTTTCCCCATCCTGCCCTTCCCCCGCCCCGGCCCCATCCTACCATACCTGGGGCCGGGGAGGTATCCCAAGTCTGACCCCTGAGCTCGGCCAGGCTGTGCGCCCACGCAGCTGTGTGCTCTTGTCGGTCCCCCCCCCCAGAGCTCAGGCGGGGGGCCGGGCAGTGCAGCCACAGCATGCTCCGGCTGGCCCCAGGCTCTGGGAGTGGGCTGGGCAGCGCAGCCACGCGGCTGTGTGCTCTGGTCGTCCCCGGCCCCGGAGCTCGGGCACTTGGCCAGGGGCAGCACGTGGCCCTCGGTGCGACCCCCATGCAGCGCCAGTGTATAGATATATAAACTTTAAAGTAATTTTAAGATTTGTTGTCAGTGATTTGTTGCAAACTGGCTACATGCAATGAATTGCTTTGCTTAGAATGATTTGAACTATATGCTATTGTAGTTTAAGTGCACTTTAATTTGCAATATGGGATTTGTGCCTCGAGGATTTTTCTGCCTTAATTAGGAGTTTTAGGATACACTTTATTGGGGATTATTTATATTAATTAATATTAGTTATATTAATCAGATACTTTGTTTTGAAAAGAATACTGCCTATGCCAATTACATTATCAGAAGGTTATAGCCGTGAGCTTTAGTGTTTCCTTAACAACCCCAGGAACTTTTACCTCACTAATAACAGACTAAGGGGGGAATAGGCAGCTTATAAAGAAGTGCCCCAAAGGCCATTTTTTGGGGTAACAGTAACCCTGTATTGTCAGTTATGGCAGTTGGATGTGGAGTTGGGAAATAAATACAGCCCTCTATGCGGAGGAGGGGTGGGGGAGAAATGGCTCCCACATAAAGTAGCTTCGCTAATAAACATTTGTATCCAGGGTCAGTGCCTGAAAACCTACTTTCTCGCCCCTTGAAATATTCCTCCTACAAAGGCAGAAAAAGAACCGATGGCTGGAAGTGGAAGAAAGACTAATTCAAACTGAAAATAAGAACAGATTTTCTACAGTGAGGGTGATCAACCATTGGGACAAACTCCCAAGGGAAGTGATGGATTCTTCAGCTCCCGATGTCTTCAAAACCTGTCGGGTCACCTTTATGGAAGATGCTTTAGCCAAACACAAGTTGTTGGGCTCCACATTGGGGTAATACATTGCAATATCATGGCCTGTGTTATGCAGATGATATAGATGATTGACTGGTCTCTTCTGGCCTTAATATCTATGAATTTCTGAAGCCATTTCCTGACCTTTCTGCACCTTTACCAACGTTCCCTCTCCATGTGGATGTTTGGTGCAGTAGTTGGTTGTGTCAAGATTACAGACCAGGAGAACGTTTTATGGAGAGGCAGACACAGCATCAAATTATGCAGGAATTCTCTGCCGTAATTGGTGAAGAAAATTCCCTTCTGCACAAAACTGCATCTTATAATAAAACCCCTTGGAATGAGTAAATACAGGTGTCACTAGTGTTCAGCATTAACAACAAAAGCATAAATTCGTTAGTTAAAATATCTGTAGTATAATAACTAGCAGCTTTTTTGCTTATTTTACAATTTCAGAGTCGAAGTGAACAAGTGCAACATATGTCAATTGAGTAAGTGTCATCTCATTAATGGTGAACCAGGCATCTTATTCATTACACTGGAGATTAAGTCCAATCACAGAAAAATTCTAAAATGTGACCTTCAGCTGTTTCCACCAGCAATTTCTGTGCATGTAAGTTGAGAGAAAACAAAATGCATTTGGGGTGCTATATTAAAGTACTGTACTGCATCTTTTCAGATACGTGCATTGACTGTTCAGAGAAAGAAATATGCCTAGGCCAGATAAATCCTTTGCCTACTCCTTTCCATGTAACTGGGATATAAGATTAATATTAAAAGTAGTGTTCCAAATATTGATTAGTTCAGTAGAGAACATCAAAGTGATTTGAATAAACATTAGCACTTATTAAAGCAAAGATGCTGTCATTACAGGCACAAAACTGTTAGGATGACATACAACACTGGGAACCATTTTGTACGTTTCCAAAAACTTGATCAAACCGATAGTTGGCAGTTCTGTGATGGAATTCTGGAATTTAAAAGGAACGGAATTGGAGATATTATAGCACAGATGAAGAGTTCTCCAAGTAACTTGAAAAGTAATGTATACCAAGCCACACTACTACTGTGCAACTCTCCCAGCAACATTAAAGACTGGTTTAACTAATTGTAGTGTGTGTGGGAATAGGGTTGAATTATCCCTTTAAGTTGTTTGTGAGCCCTCTGATGGTACTTACTGTCGTCGATGTTTTAGAAGGTATCTGAAATCAGTCTGACCACAGTGTGCACTAAGCTAGGTCTTGTATGTTTGTATATAAATAATAAACATATTTTTGGGGGCCAATTGTATCTGATAGTTTCTTCATATAATTTTTGTTGTGCACCATGCAAAAGACGTGACACTAATGATAACATTTTAGATATTTATACAACTATGAATTAAGTTCTGATCAATGTAGCCATTTTGCCTGTTCTTAATTTGTCTAAGAAGGAAGCAGGGTTAGTCCTACAGACTTCTTAAATTGTAACTGTTGTCCATATAAACTATGTAAAAACATTAAATCTGGATCTGCAACAATTTGGTTGACCATTGCTTTTGGTTGATTTTTTTTTTCATGTATGTAGTATCGCAACTGTCAAATCAGATACAGAATAGAAACTCGGGTATGATATTTAGCAGAG
>NW_020665277.1:7779995-7783954 GCF_002925995.2 Terrapene triunguis
CTTTAAAAAGGGGAACTACAAAAAAATGAGGACTCTTGTTAGATGGCAATTAAAAGGCGCTGTCACAAGGTTAAAGGCCTGCAAACAGCCTGGGGACATTTACAAACACCATAACAGAGGCTCAGATTAAATGTATCCCCCAAACCAGAAAAGACAATAAGACCAAAAGAATGCCACCATGGCTCCACAGCAGAGTAATGGAGGTGGTTAGAGGCAAAACAAACAAACAACCCCTCCCAAAAAACAAAGTAAAACCTTTAAAATTTGGAAGTCAAAACCTAGTGAGGATAACAGGAAGGAGGACAAATGCTGGCAGGTGAAGTGTCAGAGTATAATGAGGCAGGCCAAGAAATAATTTGAGAAGCAAATTTGCTAAAGATGCAAAAACTACCAATAAGAATTTTTTTTACATTTGTCAGAAACAGGAAGCCTGTGGAATAGCCAGTGGGCCACTAGATAACAAAGGTGGTAAAGGAGCACTCCAGGAAGACAAGGCCACTGCAGCGAAGCTAAATGAATTCGTTGCATCGGTATTCACTGCGCAGGATATGGGGGAGATACCCCAAAAGAACAGCTCTGATGTGGGTGACAGATCTGAAGTACTGTCCCACCCTGATATGTCAGTAGAAGAGGTTTTAGAACAAACTGATAAGTTAAACAGTAATAAGGCACCACCAGGACCAGCTGGTATTCCCCTAAGAATTCTGAAGGAACTCAAATATGAAATTGTAGAACTACTATCTGTAGTACGTAACCTATCGCTGAAACAAGCCCAGTGGCGCTGGAACACTTTTTATAGTGGTGGGGCGGAAAGTCAGCTAAGGAAACTCTGAAACCTGTAAACCATGTGTGTTCCAACGCAATGTGGAAAAGTGCAATTCCTGCTCCCACCACAGGGGTGCAGCATAGCTCCGGGATTCTCAAGAATTGAAAAATAATGCCAGGTTTGTTCTGATCACACCAGCAAACTTTTCACAGTGAAACGTGGGGGTGCTGCAGCTGAACCCAAAGCAGGCTGTGTAGAGTTACAGAGGGAACTCACAAAACTGAGTGGCTGAGCAACAAAAATGGGAGGTGAAATTCTTTGTTGATAAGTGCTAAATAATGCAAATTAGAAAAAATAATCCCAACTACATATACATAATGATGGGGTCTCAATTAGCTGTTCCACTCAAGTAAGATATCTTGGAGTCGTCATGGATAGTTCTCTGAAACAGCAGTCAAAAATCATACCAGAATGTTAGGAACTATTAGGAAAGGGATAGAAATTAAGACAAAAAATATCATAATGCCACTATATAAATCCATGGTGCTCCCATGCCTTGACCACGGTATCTCTTTCTGGTCGCCCCATCTCAAAAAGGAGATAGTGGACCTGGCAAAGTTTCAGAGAAGGGTAATAAAGATGATCAAAGCTATGGAACAGCTTCCCTATGAGGAGAGACTAAAAAGATTAGGACTGTTCAACTTAGAAAAGAGACGACGAAGGGGGGACACGATAGAGATCTATAAAATCATAACTGGTGTGGAAAAAGTGAATATAAAAGTGTTATTTGCCCTTTCCCACAGTATAAAAACCAGAGGCTCCCAAAGAAATTAATAGGCAGCAGGTTTAATACAAACAAAAGGACGTATTTTTTCACACAACACACAGATAACCTTTGGAACTCATTGCCATAGGATGTTCTGATGGCCGAAAGTAAACTGCATTAAAAAACAAACTAGATCAGTTCATGGAGGATAGGTCCATCAATGGCTATTAGCCAAGATGGTCAGGGATGTAATCCCATGCTCAGGGTGACAATAGATCTCTGACTGCCAGAAGCTGGGAGGGGACTGGGTGGATATCTCCAGAATTGCCCTGTTCTATACACTCTCTCCCTGAAGCTGTCCTGGCTGGTTACCGTGCTGACACCGATCAAATGAGACAGCACTAGGAGCACCACAATGGCCAAAATTTTAAGGCCATTCTGACCAACCAGTCTGACCTCCCACATAACCCAGGCCAGAGAATCTCACCCAGTGATTCATCCATCCTGACCGGTAACTCCTGGTTTAACTTATTCATATTAACTGAGCTGCTGTAAGAATATGGGCAATATTGTATTAATTCAGGTAGAGTGTCTGGGTCCAAGAAGTCAATAGTATTAACATGAGCCTTCACTGGCCGACATTAAGCACTGCTAAATAAGGTTTGGCGTTCGGTATGTGGAGATCTCAGCCTGCTTAATACCATGGCAAACACCATGAAAAATTCTTTCTAACATTTTATTAGAGATACAGAAAAAGAAGGAAAAACAGTTAAAGCCTTTGAAATGTGAAATATTAAATAAGGCTCCTATTTGAACAATGTCTCTTGCTCCCTTTCCCTTTAGCTGGAGAGAGTTTTTAGAAAGAAACCCCCTGTTTAACCAGCTTTTAGATGGTATTAGAGATGGTAATAACTGTCCTTTTGGGGAAAAGAGAAGCAGTTAGTTGAAATGTTCTTGCTGTTGTTATTAAAGTCCAATCCTGTTTCCTAGGAGCCGAAACAAGACGAACCCACACAAGAGGGAAGAGAAAAGAACAGCAAAGATAGAACATGCGGCTTCGGTCTCTGGCTGACTCTTACTTGCAGCCGCAGCAGCTGGAAAAACACAGGCCTGGCACATGGTCTGATCAGCCCTACACTAGCAAACGTGTACCAGTGTTGGGCTGTTCTGGGCAGTGCTTTTGGCTGCCTCTGTGATCACAGGCTTACAGCAATGTTGCAAACTATGACAGTTTGTCCAGCTAAGACAGACTTTTATTAAAGAGAAGGTAGAAGGAGAGGGACAGGACAGAGAAGAAATAAGGTAGGGAAGGAAAAACACAGAGAGAGAGGGCACGTGAGAAAGTCTCACATTCCCTGTTGTTTTTGGGCTTTAGCCAGTGCTGGTAAAGGTGTCAGTATCCTCTGGCTCCCTCTCTGCGGCCTGCTCTGATTAGGAAATTTCTTAGCGGTTAAGATGAAGAAGATCTGGGGTCTCAAGTGAGGGGGGAGGTCGCAGCCGTGGTGGTAACGTTCACTGGAGCAGTTGTTGGCAGACAGCTGCTACTGCGGCTTCTTTCCATCAGGAGTTGTTGCCTTCACTCCCACTCCTCTACTTTGTCCCCAAACATTTTTTCTTTTTAAAACCCCCCAAGAGGAAATAAAGTGCAAAATAGCCCATCTCCTGGTAATTGTTTTCACCAATTAGGCCTAATTTCTGACACACCGGTGACAGTGTACCCCATAAGGCTTTATGGGGGGGTGCTTATAAATGTATGTATGATATAACTGGAATAGGGTTTTGCTACATATGCCATGTAACATATCTATGTAACGGTTATGATCTACTGGTTATGTTCATCCTAGTTGTATGTAGGCACCATTTGTGTGTTCAAAGTTATGTATACTGGCTTGATTTCTAAGTAAGCTTTGTGAGGCATTTGGGCAGCTTCTTTAGGAAGGAATTTGCAAGGTTAAGTACCTGATCAGGAAACACTTGGGGAACAATGCATCTTGGAATGCTCCAATCCACATCAGAAGTCTTCCTGGAGACATACAAGATACCATGTGGACAATGGCTTCTGCCTGTAAAGACTGAGTCATGCATGGACATGTGACTTGCCCAGGTGACTCCAGAACTCCATCTTGGAGCTGGACTTTGCATAGGAGTAAGGAGGGGGGTCTCCACCCACAAGAGAGTCTATTTAAACCCGTGGGAGACCCCTCTGTTTTGTCTTCAGCTGGCTAAAGAAGGAGCTTCTCCACCCCGCAGGATACTGGAAGAAAACTGGAACAAAGGACAGTAACTACAGGGGGTGTGAGTGATTGCTGGACCCAGGCTAAAAGGAGATTAGCCTGTAAAAGGGAGCATTCTGGAACTGGTGAGGATCTCATCTGTATTTAGTTTGATTAGACATAGATTTGCGCATTTTATTTTATTTTGCTTGGT
>NW_020665277.1:7783964-7792598 GCF_002925995.2 Terrapene triunguis
CGCCTGGCGCAATGGGGCTACTGTCTCGGTTGTGCCACCATAATACGAAGTAACAATCAAGCCTCAAGTAGCCGTCCCTCTTATGCATTGTGATACCCACTGTCCAACAGTGACTAACAATCGTGTTGGGGAAATTGCTTTGCTTTGACATTCGCCCGGTGCACGTGTGTGTTAACCAGAAGACCCTTTGTCTCGGTGCAGATTCCCCGTCAGCAGAGGTGTCTTGATTACAGAGGAGATGTCTACATTAAAAACTTAAGCTGACCTATGTTAGGTCAATGTACAGGTACCGCAGTAATTTCTGCGGCAGTTCATGTCCACATGGCCCTTTTTCTGTCGGTGGTGCGTGGACTCACCAGGAGCATTATGGGGCTGGGGTGGGGGGGCTGAGAGCTGCCTGGGCTTCCCGCTCCCAGCCGGGCTGACAACTCCCCATTCTCTGCCGGGAGCCCAGCTGCACCCAGGCTCCCCGCTCCCCACCAGCAGCCCAGGTGCTGCCCTGAGGCTCCCAGGTCCCGTTCAGGAGTCCAGGGGCTGCTCTCTGGGCTCTTGGCTCCCCGCTGGGCGGGTCCATGGGGCTAGACCCCGGCTCTGCCCCTTCCACCTGCCCTCCCCTACGGTCCGAGCTCCTCCCCCTTCCCCCCCATGGCCAGAGCCCCCCGTCCATCCCACAGACAGAGCCCGCTGCTCCCCGGTCCGCAGCCAGAGCCCGCCTGCCCCACCCCACAGCCAGAGCCCCAAGACCCTCTGGCCTCACTCTGCAGCTGGAGCCATAAGACCCCCTGACCCCCTCGCAGCCCCAGATCCCCTGCCCCCACCCACAGCCGGAGCCCCGAGAACTCCTGCCCCCTCGCAGCACGAGCCCCCCTCCAACCTCCGTGGCCGGAACCCCGAGTCCCCCTTCCCCGCCGTGGCCCAAGCCCCTCTCCCACACCCCTGCCCGGAACCCCGAGTCCCCCTTCCCTGCCCGAGCCCCTCTCCCACTCCCATGGCTGGAGCCCCGAGACCTCCTCCCCCCCCCAAGGCCCGAGTCCCCCTGCCTCCTCTCCGCGGCCAGAGTCCGAAGATGCTTTGGCCCCAATCCGTGGCCCCAAGACACCCGCCCCCCATAACCCGAGCCCCTTTCCGCCACCCACCAGCCATAGCCCTCCCCCCTCCCCGCCCAACCTGCTTGGAGGAGCCCCAGGCTGCCCAGAGCCCCCGCACTCGCGCCTCCCCTCTGTAGGCCTCAAGCCGCCCCATGAAAAATCAAAAGCTCTTCTCTTCTTGTCTCTCCCAGAAGAAGAACCTGTGCTTTTGCTCTGCCCCGGCCCATAATAAAAAGCAAACATTTTCCCCGCCAAGCCCACAACCAGGGCCCTGTGGCACCGGCTGCACTCGGCCTATTACACCCACCGCTCATGGGTGGTTCCCAATGCTCGGGGAGACTCGGTGGAGCCAGGAGCCCAGGAAATTGACCAGTCTGACACCACCAGCCAATGTAAGTAACACACAGTGTCCACACAGGCACTGCATCACCCTAACTACACTGACAAAAGTCCTACGCCTTTGGTGTGACCCAAGATGGCCATTTTTGTGTGATGGTTTCACAGAAATTATATGGACAGTTACAAATTATGCAGTTTATAGGCACCCTTCTTGATTTTCAAACAAATTAGGAACAGGAAAACAGCCACATGTACCAAACCTTGTTTAATTGTGTTACAAATACAAAAACCGTCTTTTGCTCATTACACAACAAAAATGATATGAAGAAACTACACTGGCCCAGCTGGTCCCCAAACAACCATGTTTATCATCTACATGCAAACATACCAGGCCCTAGGCTAATGCGCCCTGAGCTCTGACTGGTTTGTGATGGCTTCCAAAACACGGATCACAGTGAGCACCACTAGAGGGCTCACAAACCACTTAAAGGGGTGCTACCCTATTCCTATGCACGACAATGAGGAGAAGCAGCCTACTGTTGCTGTCAGAGCTGTGCAGTAGTTGTGTGGCTTGGTACACTGAACTTGTCAAGTAACATGGAGAACTCATCATCTGTGGCTGGACTAGCTCCACTTCTTTTCCTTTTTCATTCCCACGTTCCATCGCAGAAACGCCAGCTCTCAGCTGATCAAGTTTGTGGAAACATACAAAATTCCCAGCCTTGTATGTCATCCTCACCGCTTTGTACCTGTCACGACAGCACCTTTGCTGTAATCAATGCTAATGTTCATGCAAGTAACCCCGACCCCCGTCGCTCACTCGTGGGGCCTCTTGGGAACCTCCGGCCTTCTGGGCAGCTGCAGCAAAGGAGCCAACGTGTATTTTACTGTGAGATGGAAGAGCAAAAACTGACCTGTGACCGCAACTCCTCACCCCCACTCAGCACAGACACCCCCCAATCTGTAACTCCAGCTCCCTCAAGATGGGATCATTAGGGAGGCAGTTCCCCTCTCTTCCAGCCACTGCAGAAGGCTCTGTACCCAAGGCTGGAGGGCTCCCACTCTCCTGATCCAGCATTGCATCCCCTGTTCCCTTCACTCCCCTCAAACCCTGTCCCCTGTGTCCCCAAATCTGAAGTGGTTGTGGGTGAGGACAAAGTCACAAAGCTCAGCCACCAGGCATTCTGTGGCCTCATCAGGGATACTGTTCCTGACAGCTTGTAGTCCATCCTTGGAGAGTTGCCTGGCAGCCTTTGGGGACAACTTATACCTTCAAGTCAGCGGCACTGCTATGGGTATCCACATGGCTCCACAGTATGCCAACATTTTTATGGCTGACTTAGATCGACGCTTCCTCAGCTCTCGTCCCCTAGCGCCCCTCCTCTACTTGCGCTACATTGATGACATCTTCATCATATGGACCCACGGGAAGGAGGCCCTTGAAGAATTCCACCTGGATTTCAACAATTTCCACCCCACCATCAACCTCAGCCTGGACCAGTCCACACAAGAGATCCACTTCCTGGACACTACAGTGCAAATAAGTGATGGTCACATAAACACCACCCTATACCGGAAACCTACTGACCGCTGTACTTACCTACATGCCTCCAGCTTCCATCCAGAACACATCACACGATCCATTGTCTACAGCCAAGCCCTAAAATACAACCGAATTTGCTCCAACCCCTCAGACAGAGACAAACACCTACAAGATCTTTATCAAGCATTCTAAAAACTACAATACCCACCTGGGGAAGTGAGGAAACAGATTGACAGAGCGAGACGGGTACCCAGAAATCACCTAGTACAGGACAGGCCCAACAAGGAAAATAACAGAACCCCCACTGGCCATCACATACAGCCACCAGCTAAAACCTCTCCAGCGCATTATCAACGATCTACAACCTATCCTGGAAAATGATCCCTCACTCTCACAGACCTTAAGAGACAGGCCAGTCCTCTCTTACAGACACACCACACCACAGAAACACCAACCCAGGAACCAATCCCTGTAGCAAACCTTGTTGCCTACTCTGTCCCCATATCTACTCTGGCGACACCATCAGAGGATCCAACCACATAAGCCACACCATCAAGGGCTCATTCACCTGCACGTCTACTAATGTGATATGTGCCAGCAATGCCACTCTGCCATGTACACTGGCCAAATTGGACAGTCCCTACGTAAAAGAATAAATGGACACAAATCGGACATCAAGAATGGTAACATACAAAAGCCAGTAGGTGAACACTTCAATCTCCCTGGTCATTCTATAACAGATTGAAAAGTCACTATTCTTGAACAAAAAAACTTCAGAAACAGACTTCAAAGAGAAACAGCAGAACTAAAATTCATTTGCAAATTTAACACCGTTAATCTGGGTTTGAATAGGGACTGGGAGTGGCTGGCTCATTACAGAAGCAGCTTTGCCTCTCCTGGAATTGACACCTCCTCATCTATTTTTGGGAGTGGACTACATCCACCCTGATTGAATTGGCCCTGTCAACACTGGTTCCCCACTGGTGAGGTAACTCCCTTCTCTTCATGTGTCATTATATAATGCCTGCATCTGTAACTTTCACTCCATGCATCTAAAGAAGTGAGGTTTTTACCCATGAAAGCTTATGCCCAAATAAATCTGTTAGTCTTTAAGGTGCCACCGGACTCCTTGTTGTTTTTGTAGATACAGACTAACACGGCTACCCCCTGATACTCTCTATTTATAAGATTTCTTAATGGTTTTCCAGGGCAGAGAATGAGACTTTCTATTATGTATAAGCAGTCCACACTAAGAACATTCCTAATGCTTTGACACTAGAAGGAAGGTAAAAGGAAATTCTGAAGAAAATATGTAGATGTGTCAGTGTCCAAAACTCACCTTTTTGCTTTTCAAGGTGGTATCCAGATTTATTTCTTTTCGCACTTTCTGGCAATGCAGACATCGCAAAACCTATGTGGTATAGACAGAATAATAGGATGACATTACATTTCTTGTATGAAAGTATTGCAAGGGAACATGTTCAATTTCCTTACTAACTTTTACAGATCTCCGGTTAATGTTCCACCATTAGCTTAAGTGGACTCATTGTTTATGCCTTAATGTTTCTTTTCCTGACACCTGTATTTCAACATTCCTTATTTCTGCTTAAAGGTACATATAGCATTTCTTTAATCCATTCTATTTTTACAATATAATTCATTCTACTTTCACACAAGTCATTGCTCAATGAACATTTATGGGCTGTGGTTTGTAGGATACACTGGATAACGTACTTGAGAAATAAAGATAAAAATTAGGCTTTTTTGCTAATATTTCTATTTCACACTCTTTTGTCGTGTCACTGGGAAATACGCTGTTACAGGGTACGTCTATACTTACCTCCGGGTTCGGCGGTAAGCAATCGATCTTCTGGGATCGATTTATCACGTCTTGTCTAGACACGATAAATCGATCCTGGAAGTGCTCGCCGTCGACGCCGGTACTCCTGCTCCGCGAGAGGAGTATGCGGAGTCGACAGGGAAGCCTGCCTGCCGCGTGTGGACCCGCGGTAAGTATCTTGTCGTTCGAACTAAGGTACTTCGACTTCAGCTATGTTATTCACGTAGCTGAAGTTGCGTATCTTAGTTCGAACTGGGGGGTTAGTGTGGACCAGCCCACAGTGCCGACATATGGAGGTGCGGCAGAGTGCTGGGTAAGGCACGAGGCACCCAGAGTCGCACTCTGTTCACAGCCCCGCCAATCAGGCAGAGCAGATTGGAGCTGAGGAGGCAGCCCTGTGCCTAGTTTGTGGGTGGGGCGGGGCGGAAAGTCTAAGCCCTTCGCCAGGGCTCACAGATAGGCCCAGGAAGGAGGTGAATGGGGGGGAAGCGAGCAGTGAGAGGGAGGGAGAGATTGCTCTCCCCTGGCTTGTAAAGGCACTAGGTACGCTGGAAAACCAAACACACTTGCCCCGCTCTGCCACTGCTCTGAGGCCTCAGCCTCACCCCTGCTGGACCCTTTGCCAAGGCTCCTCCCTCTGTGGCTCGCACTCCCCCACCCTCACTCACTCTTTTCACTGGGCTGGCTCGGGGGGTCGGTGTGCAGGAGGGGGTGTGAGCTCTGGGCTAAGGATGTGGGTTCCAGAGTGGTGCCAGAAATGAAGGGTTCAGGGTGCAGGAGGAATCTCTGGGGCAGAGAGTGAGATGTCTGGGGGGGGGGTCAGGCTCAGTGGGGCTGGAGATAAGGGGCTTGGCGTGCAGGAGGGTGCTCTGGGCTGGAGCCAAGGGGTTTGGAGGACAGCAGGAGGATCAGGGCTGGGGCTGGGGGTTGGTCATGGGAAGGGATGAGGGGTGCAGGCTTTGGGTAGCGCGTACCTTAGGTGCCTCCTGGAAGCAGCGGCATGCCCCCCTCCAGCTCCTACTCGGAGGTGCATCCAGACAGCTCTGCGCGCTGCCCCATCCACAGGCGCCTCCACTGCAGCTCCCATTGGTCACGGTTCACAGCCAATGGGAACTTCGGAGTCGGTGACTGCAGAAGGGAAAGCACAGCACACAGAGCCACCTGGCCGTGAGCCAGGGAGCTGGACGGGGGGACATGGCACTGCTTCCGAGAGGTGCGCAAAGCCACAGAAGGCTTGGCGTCTGCCTTAGCCCTGCTGCGCCGTCAACTGGACTTTTACCAGCCCGGTCAACATTGGAGCTGCCGGGGTCCCTTTTCTACCAGGTGTTCCTGTCAAAAACCGGACAGCTGGCAACCATAGGTGGGACTCAATGATAAATAAATTGCACAGGGTGTTGAACCAGAACAAGGATTGCTGCGGGGTTTGTATACTGATACACAAGTGGGACTGAGGAGATCCTCTTGAAGTAGGCAAAGGAGATTTTCTTGGAAATGTGAAGAAAACTAGTGATCCTAATCCTGGTCCCAGTGAAGGTAAATTTAACACTTCAGGTCAACCCTGTGTTGGGAGATCAGGAACATCATGTGTATGCGGAAGATTTCCATTGAAGAAAAACAATCGCTTACCTTCCAAGGAGAATTTGGCAGCAAATGGACGCAGGTTGAGTCTGCCTGCTTTATGCATTCCTTCTGGATACGTGTTAGTCCTTTTATAGGCCAATACCTGTGCGATTTTTTCCTCGAAAGATTTCACTGAGTATTGATCACAGAACATTACACGCTGTTAACATTGAGAAAATTGCAAACATCAAATATCAATGCATATAATAATCAGTGGTTATGGTGCAGGCATGACATGAAAATAGCAGACAAATAAGCAGGGAAAGCCGAACTCAGCAAAACCCTCAATGCCGCATCCGTCATGGGCCAATCACAAGGGCTCCATAGGTACATTTGAGCTGTGTGCATAAGTTCAGAGTATTTCCAGCTTACGAAGTCTGGCAGCATTAGATCCAGGGTGACCACATTTCGTGAGAAATAATGAGATCGCCTGTAATATGTTAACACAGTAACATCACAGGCACGCGGGATAGGAAATAGAACAGCACAAGAATGAGAATTTTAAAAAAAAGCACAAGCAGGGGTATTTGCAGACACTGTGGAAAACAACAGACTATATATATATGCAAACCCTCTTCCTACCTGCCTTATCTGCCATACTGATGTTTAGAACAGGGAGTTCCTTTCCTAGCCAAGGTGTCTGTGAAAAAATCCGTTTTCTGAAACTCTGGAGAATCTGAAATACTTAAACCCATATAACACACACATTTATGTATCTCAATGATAACAGGCATGAAAACCTTGTAAAATCCAAAGCATGCATTGGAACAAAACACCTCATAATCATGACCATTCTTATTGGGGGAGGGAGGATTAGGGCACGGTGGCTAAACAGTCCCACACGCTGCCCCCTGCTCTGTGTCCGGGACTGGACCCGGCTGCTCCCGTGCGGGGCTGGGGGCAGAACAGCCTCAGCCCGAGCCCATGGCCCCGACGCCTGGACTGTTCAGGCTATAGAAGGTGGGCGAGTGGGTTCCCTAGGTGGGGAGAGGCAGCTGGGAATTGTTTCCTCTCCACACACACATTCTCCCCTCTTAGACACAGCCAGCCCTAGCCCCAGCTCATGAAAGCCCTTCCTACTCCAGGGCAGTACCCAATACAGGTGTTGAGTATGGCTCTTCCCACCATAAACAATCATGTTTACAGAAGGATCATAGATTTTTTTTTAATGTACGTGGTAGTCAGGGGACGGGTTGCAGAGCGAGGGGGCTCTGTTTTCTGATTTTCAAACTTCTCCCAGGAACCCCCACCCATGTGTGCATTTGTATCAGGATCATAATTCAACCAGACATGCACAAGAGTGTCCGTCCCCACCCCCCATACAAATGGGAAAGGACCCTCCAACCCTCCTGACATAGAGAGCTGCCCTGCTGGGATCCCCTTTCCCCAGCACAATCAGCTCAGGGGTGTGCGGTAAGCCTGGCTCTCCATGCACCAGCAGCAGCACCCTGGAAGTTTCTAGTTTCCCCTAAAAAGTTGATATTTTTTCAATGCAGGCTGTGAGTCTCCCAGGCTCCCGTGACTCCAGCGGCTGGGGATTTACAGGGACCCCCAGATCTCACAGCGGCAGCAGCCCTGGGAGTCCAGCCCTGGTGTAGCTGGGGCAGCAGCTGCCTCCCGCCCCCGACTCACCTGCCGTCCCAGTGCCAGGGGCTGTGCAGGGCAGCTCCCGGCCCCACCTAACGCCCCCTGGCTCCTCCTAGCTGGGGTAGGACCGTGGCGCAGACCCAGGTGGAGCCGGGCGCTGAGATCCCCCAGCACGTGGCGCTCCCAGGACCAGCTGTTCCGACCCCAGAGCCTGCTGCGGGACGGGACGGGACGGGCTGGCCTCTAGGTAACGCGCCGGGGGAAGGGGCTCAGCCCCCAGACTGCCCCCCGCTCTGTGTCTGGGGCTGGGCCCGGCTGCTCCCGGGCGGGGCTGGGGGCAGAGCAGCCTCAGCCTGAGCCCAGGGCCCCGGCACAGAGCGCAGGAGGGAGCTGAGCTGCAGCAGCCCAGGGCAGGGAGCTGGGGGCACGGAGGGGTCTGTGCGGGGGGGTTGGGAGCGGGGGGCAGGGAGGGGTCTGTGCGAAGGGGGGGCAGGGAGCTGAGGACATGGAGGTGTCTGTGTTGGGGGGGCAGGGCGCTGAGGACATGCAGGGGTCTCTGCTGGGGGGCAGGGAGGAGTTTTGCTGGGGGCAGGGAGCGGTGGGGTGGGGCAGGGAGC
>NW_020665277.1:7792698-7808000 GCF_002925995.2 Terrapene triunguis
TTTGCTGGGGGCAGGGAGCGGTGGGGTGGGGCAGGGAGCTGGGGACATGGAGGGGTCTCTGCTTGGGGGACAGGGAGCTGGGGGCTACGAAAGGGTCTGTGTGGGGGGGGCAGGGAGCTGGCGGTATGGAGGGGTCTCTGCCGGTGGGGGCAGGGAGCTGGGGGTATTGAGGGGTCTCTGCTGGGGAGCTGGGGGCATGGAGGGGTCTGTGCGGGGGGGGGGGGGGGGGGCGGGGGGGGGTTTTGCGGGGGGGCAGGGAGCGGTGGGGCGGGGCAGGGAGCTGGGGATATGGAGGGGTCTGTGCTGGCGGGGCGGGGCGGGGAGCTGGGGGTTTGTGCGGGGGAGAGCTGGGAGCAGGGAGGGGTCTGTGCTGTGCTGTGTGGGGCAGGCCCACTTCCACAAATGCCTGAATGAATCTTGGCCTAGCCTCATACTCTCCCTGTTAACTCTCCCAAACATTTCATACACCTAAGGCCAGATCTACACCACGAACTTATGTTAACTCAAGTTACGTCAGCATAGAATCACCACAATATGTCACTTGTGTGCATGCTGACTGGACTGCCGTGTATCCCATTTGTAAAATTACACATAATTTTTGCACCTAAATCCCACAAACCTGCGTGGCCCCCTCGCTGTCTGCTATCTCGGACAGAAGCACGGAGCCTGCACTGCTTTGCACTGTTGGTGTGAAATTTGCAAGGTCAGGGTGCAAAATCCTGCCATATTTGCAAAGCTGCAAGGATAGACGCGGGGGAGGAGATGCTGTTGGTGTGCAGCACAGATCGCTGTGGGACATAGTGACAGCCAATTCAAACTTGCAGGTGGCACTCGCAGAGCAGCTGCAGATGGTGGAATAGCCGTTCTGGACCCGAGAAACAAGCTCCAGTTGGTGCAATTTGGTGGGGTGGCAGCATAATGCAGGTTTGGGATGACG
Organism: Terrapene triunguis; assembly: GCF_002925995.2. Taxonomy (NCBI): domain Eukaryota; kingdom Metazoa; phylum Chordata; order Testudines; family Emydidae; genus Terrapene; species Terrapene triunguis. The sequence goes on from NW_020665277.1 coordinate 7,793,636, forward strand.
AGCAGCAGCTGCAGAACTTTTGGATGCGCAGATTCCTGGATCTGTGCCAAACTTGCCAAAATGAGCCCTGGGCTGACCGTGGAGAAGGGATTCTAGATTGCATTATGGAAACTTGCAACACTAGATTGCTACCAGTCACTCAGAGCAGCGGTCTCTCAGCTACATACAAGTGGAGCAGATTTCTTTATTCTGAGTAGTTAACCCGTATTGTTAGGGCCCATTCCACGGTAAATGGCCTGTTCACACCTCTCCAGTCAGAGGACAGCAAGGCCGTGTGAGTGGGCTGCAGACGGGTTTGTCTCTTACAACTTTCTTAAATTACCACAGCAGTGTTTCTGAGTTGATGAGGCCATAGCCCCAAAGGGGATGTTTTCAACTCATAACTCTGTGATGTTGTGTGTCTGCACATGAGCGGAATGCAGGGCAATCAATACCCCAGATACAGCCAGAAAGAGGGGTGGGGGCAGGGCAGTTACTAGCAAGGCCTCTCTTTTATTTTTATTTTTTTGGTCTTTGCAGAGACAGTTTCTGTTGTGGGCGATCCCTCTGGCAGGTCATTCCCTGTGTATTCACCTGATAGCTGAGCCAATCAGGTCTCAAGGGGGGAAATGTTCTAAATAAGTCATTGAATAAGCCATGTCCCATTAATGGCTCTTCTTCCCTGCAGGAGCAAGTAGGTGTCTGGTGTGAGAGCTGCACTTGGTGACAACAGGGAGGTATTTTGAAAAGGAGGAGGAGCTGGTGCTGTTAACAACCGAAGAAGCCAGGTGTGTGCAATAGATCTAAGATGTGAAAAAATTATGCCCACATTATATAGATATCGGCCTTTTCCTCACTGTTAAAAAAGTTTGATTTTTTTGCCACCTTGCAGTAACAAGGGGTTTTGAGCCATTCTGAAGTAACAACGCAATGCGGACAAGGCACTTGCCTTTTAGCAGTGAGGGAAAAGGCTCCAGAGAACGTCTTTACAATAAGATCGCAGAGCAATGCGCTGACGTGCGTGTGCCATGGGACAGAAGGGTCATTTTTGTGCTGAAACCTTGTTGCTCAGTCTGTGTAACAGTGACACAAGGGGCGGTGGGGGGGTCTGTATAAAGCACCGTGGTAGGTTTTCTGCTGAGTAGCTTGTTTTCAAAAGGAGATTGGTAAGTATTTCAAATGCTATTTCCAGTGGCTTATACTATTTTCAGTGTTTTGTGGGCATTCGGTGTTTCTTTACTAATACGCTGTGTGACCGACTCGGCAGTGGAAAGGGGCTAATAAAGAACTACTCAGACTTTCAATCAGGGTTTTACAGACAATAGTCCTGAAGTTCAACTCTGTAGAACGCTTTCTAAAAAGTCCTGAAAACACAGACATGTGGGCTGGGTCCTCTCTGCTCCCCAAACTTGTGTTTTATCAGCTGTTTCTAGCAGGTATTGTGATTAGCTTCATGACAAGCTGCCTAGGCAAGATCAAGTATCACTTACGATTTGTGAGCTACACGCATCATGGACATCAGGTTAGTTTTACTAGGAGATAACACAGGGCTGGTGAACCCATCCAAGAGTGCATCTACTGACCTTCCTTACTTGTGGTAAACACCTCAATGTCTCCACTTCTCATTCTCCAGTGAGGTAATAACTATCCTACCATGACCACTTACCCTTCAGCACTTTGCAGCCTTCAATAGAAGTCATACCACCCGAAGATTTCGGGTCTCCTGGCTGAGTGCATGATAGTCAAGGACTTTCACAAAAACTCTCAAGTCACTTTGGGCTTTTAAAATGTTTGTTCATGCCTGTGATCATCCTGATACTGAAATGTGTCTGTTATATGGGTTTCTTTATTTCAGATTCTTCAGAATTACAGAAAACTCTTTCCCCCCCCCCCCCAAAAAAAGCTGTACTGGGCAAAAAATTCACTGTAATAAACATCAGTCTGGCAGGTAAGGAGAGAGTTTCCTTTCCATACATAGTTTGTTGTTTTATGAATATATTATACAGTATCTTTAAATGTCCCTGCTTGTGCTATTTTTTGAAATTCACATTTTAGTGCTGTTACATTTCCTGTCCTGAGTGACTATGTGTCATGGAGTCACCGGGGCGATGCTCTGGAACGACTCAATATGAAGCCAGTCAGGACTCTGGGGAAGCCTCCTCTCTCTGAGCAGACTGTCTCCAGGGCAAGAAGCTTACACAGCTTCCACCTTCCTGGGTCTGACCTCGGAGCATTCAGCATCCTCGTCCACACCATGAGCTTCCCACAGCGAGTCCGCCTGGACGGGGCTCCTGGGGAAGCCAGAGGGCCCTGCACCCCAACTCCGGAGTCAGACGTGACTCTCAGCCAGCCGGTAAAACAGAAGGTTTATTAGTTGACGGGAACACAGCGTAGGACAGAACTGGTTAGCACAGAAATCAGTGACTTTCAGCCAAGTCCATCTTGGGGGGAGGGGAGCCCAGAGCCAGGGCTCTGGCCCTCCCCTTGCACCCCAAGCCAGCTGAGGCTGACTCGCTTCCAGCTGCCTGGCCCCTGCCCTTCCCATTGTTCCTCCTCTGGCCATGTCTCGCTTCCCGGGCCAAGAGTCACCTGGTCGCATCCCCCTCCTGGGTCTCAGGGTACAAAGGGGCGGCAATAGCATCTGTGCGGGCAGCTGGAGCAGCCCCCACAAAAGTCACATCCCCTTATTCCCACCACGTCACACTATGATCTTACGTGGTTAAAATCTTATTCCCACCATGTCACACTCTGATCTTACGTGGTTAAAATCTTATAGATGTGATCTAATTATTTCAAATACAATTTGATCTCATTACAAAATCTGGCTGTATTTGAGCAAGCCACAAATACTTCAAACTTATGCACATAACTCAGATTTACTTATGTCACTCTTGCGATTGGTCTATGAATGCTGCATTGTTGGGTTTGCCTTACCTTGCTTACATGTCTGCAATTTACATGTCACACCTCACCTACAAAACAAAGTCTGATTGTTTTACAGGTAGATACTTCGTGTTTGCAATTATGTAAATGTTAACAGTGTGAAATGTTTTCTTCTGTGAACAATACTCAGGGACAGCTTTTGAGGACAAAGTTGCCCACGTTTTGGCATATAAGAGGAGTAACATGTATCCTGAAGGAATGAATAAAACAGGCAGACGTAACCTGCGTCGATTTTCTGCCAATTTTTCTTTGGAAGGCAAGCAATACTTGTTTTTTTCATGTAATAAAGACACAGAATACAGTGGAATCTTCAGCATATAAGAGTGTTAACCTTACTTTCAATAGGACCATGTTTAGTATCCCTAGTTTTCTTCAGATTTCCCAGAAAATCTCCTTGCTACATATACAGGCAGTGTAACAAACATATGTGTCAGTTACATGACAAATGAGTATAAAGTATAAATATTTCCCTATGATTTAACTTTATTTCTCAAGTATGTTATCCAGTGTATCCAGCAACAACAATCCATATATGTTCACTGAGCAATGATTTCTAGTTTTTAAAAAAATTTCAACATTTAATTATACAGGTCTGTCTCATCTTACGCGGGGGTTCCGTTCCGCGGTTAGCGCGTAAAGCGAAAACCGCGTATAGTCAAAATTCCATTGAGTTCAATGGCGGGCGAAATCGCCCGCACTACAGGCATAGTATTAAAATTGTTATTTTTCTCTTTTTGTTTGTTTGGGTTTTTTGTTGTTGTTGTTGTTGTTTTTTGCCAACCGCGTAAAGTTGAAATCGTGCATGTTAAATGTGCGTAAGATGTGACAGACCTGTAACCATATAGTGAAATTCCCCCCTTGTACTCACGTTAAGGTGACCCCTATGCATACAGATATCTTTTCTATGCATATGCCTTATAATGAATCTGTGACTTTGAAAATATCTGATAATTGCTTAAGTTCAACACTTGATGTCATCATCACGTCTCCATCTGTTCTGATTTGCAGAGGGGACGCTTTTCTATTCTGCCAAAGAGAGAAAGGTGGTCGTTGTTCACACCATGGATCAAGCCCTACAACTTTTTAAACAGTATCATGACAGTCCCCAGGGTGGACATGAAGGAAAAGTCAAAACGAGAATTGCGCTGACCTCAAGATACTATTGGCCAGGGATGACAAAGGACATCACAGGCTGGGTATGTAAAGTAATGAAACAAAATCCTGAAATAGGTGATTTAGAATTTAAATACAGATTTGAAATGTTCAGTGCAAAGAATGATATTAATACAGTTGGTGTGAAAGTGTGAACTCCGTTCCCTTGCAATAATGTTTTCATACAAGAATGTTCATGTCGTCATGTTGTTCCGTCCAAACTAGGTTGAGCAATGTCTACATTGCCAGAAGGCAGGAAAGGAATTAAATCAAGATACCACCTTGGAAAACATAAAGGTAAAGTTTGGACTCTGAGACATCTGCTACGTATCTTCTTGTACAGCCTTTCCATTGTCAATGCATGAGGAATGTTCTTAGTGCAGACTGCGTATACGTGATATAGAGTCTTAGTCACTTCCTTCAAAGGCAGTAAGAAATCTTTGAAAGAGAGAGTCAGAGATAATTGTTTATCATTATTCATTTTGATTATTGCTACACAATGAGGCCTTGAATTTGCCACAACGAATGCAGTGTGGGTGAGTGGCACAATGGAGTGCAACAATGACCTCTCTTGCTCCTTGCACTGGCATGGTCTATTTCTGCAGGTTTAGCCTTGTATCATTTTTCCTACCCCTATTCTTGTATTTCTTTTTCATTTGTTTGCTTCTTTCTTTCTTTTTGTTCCGTTTTTTAAAAATGGAAATTAGATTCTGATGGTGTGGTTGTGGAAACCACATTATAGTGTTTCCTCTGCTTACTACGTATGGGCTTATTGAGACCATTTAATAAGAAAGATCCAAAGTCTGACTAACCTGTACCCCTGCATATAGGTCAGTCAGCCCTGGGAACTGGTGGGAATGCATTTAACAGGGCCACTACCAGCGACAAAGAAGGGATACCAGTACATACTGACAGCCACGGATTATATTACAAGATGCGTGGAAGCATTTCCACTTCGAACTAAGTCAGCCTATGAGGTAGTAAAGAAAATACACAAGATAATTATGCAGCATGGATATGTACAGCGGATACTGACAGATCGCGGTCCTGAATTCAATCATGAGGTAAAGATTTTTGAGGTTACTTTTACTATTTCTTCAATCACACTATCAGCTCACGGATAGTCGATAGTGAACATGGGCTTCGTTGCCCCCGTGAGTGTTTTTTTAAATGTAAATTGTTGCTGACAAGTTTTTTCTGAACACTCACCCTATTTTTGCAAACACTGTAGTTGGTCACCCCATCAGGGTTGCTATAACGTGTGTGTGTGTGTGTGTGTGTGTGTGTTTTCTTACCCACCAAAATAACCCCCAACATATTATTCCAGGTAGTAAACGAAAAGTAAACCACAGTAATCACACACACAATCAATGGCAAATAGGGGAAGGAACATAAATACAGACTTGTCCAAAGGAAAGCTTATGGTGTAACTTATTTTCTTTCAGTATAATCTGGAAATATGCAAAAAGTGAGGAATAGAACGTATCTTCACCAGCCCAGGCCACCCACTAACCAACGGATTTGCTCACAGCACTACCAAATCCATCAAAAGGTAATTTTAGGGGTGGGAAAATTACAGTACTAAAGGCAAGTAGAATGCACCATGCCAGAAGCTTCTAAATCTTGCAAGTCAATTTATTACTTTGCACGTCTTTATACCATATCACATGTGAAATGAAGAATAAGCATAGCAGTGCCCTGGGATGACCTCCTCCTGGTGCCTTTTTGATTCCATATAATCTGTCTCGGTCGTTTACTTTTTTCCCCCACAAACTAATCCATCACCATTTGTTACAGAGCATTGCAGAAGTTGGTTGATGACACTGGGAGTAACTGGGATGAATTTCTTGGTGACATTTTATTTTCTTTGCGATCTCAAGTGAACATGACCACCAAAACGTCACCCTTTCGACTGCTGTATGGCTTTGAAGCAAGATTTCCAGACCAAGTCTCAGAGAATTATACGGTACGTGTATTTCAGTACCGTCAGCTTTCACGTCAATATCTTATTCTTTGAATCTTCATTTCACAAATACAACCCCGTCTCCGTTTGTTTCAAAGCTACCAAATTTCGAGGAACACGATGAACAATTCTACAAAGAGTACTGCATACATTTGAAAATGAGAAAGGATGCTGACGTTGCACTGGCTCTTAGTAATATTGCTAAAGCAGCAGAAAAAAACAAAACCAAACGGTATGCCAAAGGAAAGCGTTCTAAATATGGGGAAATAACATTTGAGGTTGGGGACTGTTATGTTACTGAATACAAGAAGGAAAACAAGAAAAGGAGGATTGCTGCAACCTAGCTATCATGGCCCATACAAAGTTACCGCTGTTGTGGGTAAAGAGTTAAATTGGGAACCATCTCAGGGAAACTGTTAGGATCTATTTACTGTGTCTCCCACTTAAAACCATTTAAAGAGCCACCAACATTAGGGGCTAAAAACAGATCAGAGGAAAACACGGAAATGGAAACTGCTCTGGATGAGATTGAAAAAACAGTGCCCTCCGAAGAGATTGGGAAAATGGGTGGCAATATAAGTTTATGGAGGGGATGGTATGATGGGATAGCCTAATTTTGGCAATTAATTCGTCTTTGACTACTAGCGGTAAATATGTCCAGTGGCTTGTGATGGGACGTTAGATGGGGTGGGATCTGAATTATTACAGAGAATTCTTTCCTGGGTGTCTGGCTGGTGAGTCTTGGCCACATGCTCAGGGTTTAGCTGATCGCCCTATTTGGGGTCGGGAAGGAATTTTCCTCCAGGGCAGATTGGCAGAAGCCCTGGGGGGTTTTCACCTTCCTCCGCAGCGTGGGGCATGGGTCATTTGCTGGAAGATTCTCTGCATCTTGAAGTCTTTAAACCATGATTTGAGGACTTCAGTGGCTCAGGCACAGGTTTGATACAGGAGTGCATGGGTGAGATTCTGTGGCCTGCGTTGTGCAGGAGCTCAGACTAGATGATCATAATGGTCCCTTCTGACCTTCAAGTCTGATTCTATCTCTCGCGAGCCTCCTGAGAGCCGAGTGATAAATGTTATAGTCTTGGCCTTCACAACATCCTCTGGCAAGGCTGCTGATAGTCATGTCTTGACTAATGATTATACGTTCAAGGAATATTATTTTGTTAACTGAAATGATATTTAGGGATATTAACTCTGATTTCATTTTCTCATCTCTTACTTATCAAAGGTCCAGTGTGCCCTGCCTTCCAGAGGAAATCAATGAGATTTCTGACTAAATGAGAAGAAAAAGTACAGGCTGCACAAAATGTGCATAGTTCAGTTGTTTATAAAAGATGTACATTGTGCAATTGTTTTGTAAAGAGAAATATTTTGGTTTTCTTGGAATAACACAGCTGGAATATAAAGGAGAAATAGAGAAGTTTAATTTTAATCTACACTTCAGTTAAGAACAAAAAACGTGTTACCTCTGTATAGTAAATATGTTTAGGTGCTTGTTTTTGAAAAAATATTGAAAGGAAAAGTAAGCTATTTTTGTTTATATACCTTGTTACAATAATAAAGTTTTTACATTTTGAAAAATACCTGTCTTTGTGTCCACATTTACAGTGGAGATTTCAAAACGGTAGCGAATTCCCATCACAGTTTACTACCTCTCATCTTTGTCATCCTGTAGGCCAGAGGTAGCTAATTGTGGCGGATGGTTGATGCTCTGCGAGAATTTGCTACCCCAGGCCAGAGACTGAAAGGCAAGAGGTAGCAAATTCTGACAGGTACCGCTGGCATAGAGCGGCTACACAGAAGACCTTACAGCAGCACAGCTGTGCCGCTGTAAGGTGTGTAGTGTCGAAATAGCCTTTGAAGTCAAGGGGAGGTTTACCTTTGATTTCAATGGGGGAAGAACAAGTCCAGCACCGAGAGCTTTTGAAATTCCCACGCTCTGCGTATTCAGCAGCTGAGGAGTTTGTCCTACACGTTGATCGGCCGGGTGCCGGCTCAAATCAATTAGGAACCATTTGATGAACTCTGATGACTCTGACATTCAGACCTACATTTAAGAGCCTAACCTGCAACGAGACACCTGTGTGAAATAGGGTGGAATGCCCTGGCTGGGCAAACATTCGCTATGTGGATTTTTATTTAGCTCCTTTGCATGGTTCATTTCTTAGACTTGTCCAGGCAGGGATGCAGGCACTTTGCATTTAATATGTTGAATGGCAGTGCTCCTTTCAGTGTATCTGGGGAATTGAAAGAAATAACCATAGAGCACCTAAGCCTTCCCTAGGTCTAGAGAGGACCAGGCAGTGCTGTAAGGGGAACTTAATAAAGACAGGAACTTCCTGCTCTCAGCTGTTTCCTCTGGAAGTATCAGGCTGGAGTCTCTCAGTACCTTGTGCATTGAGGGGTTGAATCCAATTGATGAGCTCTCCTGGGAACACCTTTGGGAATAACGCTTCCAAGCGGTGAGTCTCTGGGCTAAAGGGGAATTACAGGGAGAGGTGGCTCCAGGGGAGGGAGAGAAACAGGCAGAGGCAGGAAATCGCTGTCTGGAGGAAAAGGCTGCCAGGACTAGGGGAGCGTAGCTGAACTGTGGCTGGGGCCAGAGGGAACCCACCCAGGCAGCACGGGCGGGGCTGAGCCCAACAGTCAGGAGAGCATTTGCACAGTATTTAATTGTGTCCCCCTGTAAGGAGTGCGTTACAGGGTCTCGCTGGGTGAAACAGCCACTTGCTATTGTTGGTAGAATAGCGGCACTAAACACTGCAGTCAGGCTCAGGTCACCCACTGAACCAAGAAAACCTCAATTATTCACCCAGATCTATGCTGGTTTCCCTGGCTGCGTTACGCAGGAGATCAGACTAGAATCTACGAACGTCTGCCAATCTCTCCCCACAGCCTTGAGCAAACCTCCACGGAAAATTCTCGATCAGCTGAATTCAGGGGCCAGTTGTTGCAATACGACACTCCAGCTCCTCTCTGCTTTCACACCCTCAGCCAAACCTGCCATGATCTCCCGGCTGGAGCGAGGGGAGGAGCCGAGCATCCTGATTCTCCAGGACTCCAAGGAAAGGGAGGGCCTGAGAGGTGAGGAATGAGTGACACCAGCTCAGAGATTGTCTGGGAGAGCAGGGAAAAGCTGGGATCCCAGCAAAGCCACTGGGAGCTCCCCAGTCTGTCTTGTCTTGTCCCCTGCAGGTGCCCTGGCCTCATGGCAGGCATCACTCCCGGCTCCCACCTGACCCCTGGCAGGAGCCCTCGCCTCCCCCAGCCTTGGAGGGATTCGCTTCCTGCCCATCAGCTACATCTCTTTCTCTCGCTCTCCCCCAGAAGGTGCCAGGACAGCGAGTGAGAACGAGGAGGAGAACCTCCAGCAGGAAAGGTCTGCGGGAACAGAGCTGCACAGGACGTCAGCCATACAGCGGGGAGGAGCCAGCGAGAGCCCGGGAGGGGCAGGACAGCAGCAGGGAGAGCACCTAGAGGAGAACGAAGCCGGCCTGGGGGAGAAACACTACCAGTGCACCCAGTGCCACAAACGCTTCAGCCGCAGCTCCAACCTGCTCCGTCACCAGCGCTCCCACACGGGTGAAAAGCCGTTTCGCTGCACCGTGTGTGGGAAGGGCTTCACGCAGTGCGGGAACCTCACGGAGCACAGCCGGATCCACGCTGGGGAGCGCCCCTTCCGGTGCCCCCAGTGCGGGAAGGCCTTCGCCGTGAGTGCCTCCCTGCGCCAGCACCGCCGCAGCCACACCGGGGAGCGGCCCTACACGTGCCTAGAGTGCGGGAAGGGCTTTGGGGTGAGCTCTGCGCTCGTGGTCCACCAACGCATCCACACCGGGGAGCGGCCCTACCGGTGCGGGGAGTGCGGGCGCGGCTTCTGCCGCAGCTCCAACCTGGTACGGCACCGGCGCACCCACACCGGGGAGCGGCCCTACTGCTGCGCCCAGTGCGGCAAGCGCTTTGGGAAGAGCTCCGCCCTGATCCAGCACCAGCACACCCATACCAGCGAGCACCCCTACCGGTGCCCTGACTGTGGGCAGGGCTTCAGCCAGGCCTCCCACCTGGCCCAGCACCAGCGCACCCACACCGGGGAGCGGCCCTACGCCTGTGCCGAGTGCGGGGGGCGCTTCGGGGAGAGCTCCAACCTCATCAAGCACCAGCGGGTGCACTCGGGGGAGCGGCCCTACAAGTGCCCCCGGTGCGGGAAAAGGTTCGGCCGCCACTCCAACCTGATCCACCACCAGCGCACCCACTTGGACGCCAAGCCCTTCAAATGCCCTGACTGCGGGAAGGGCTTCACCCAGAGCAGCCGCTACACCCAGCACTGCCGGGTCCACGCCGGCCAGAAGCCCTACCAGTGCCCCCAGTGTGGGAAGGGCTTCAGCCAGAGCTCCCACTACACCTACCACCAGCGCGGCCACACGGGAGAGCGGCCCTTCCGCTGTGCCGGCTGCGGGAAGGGCTTTAGCCGCAGCTCCAACCTGATCCGGCACCAGAGGATCCACAGTGAGGGGGCCCCTGCCAGCCAATGACATGGGGCGGGAGAAGGGTGGGAAGTTTGGGTGGAAGATTGACTACAGTTAGACCCCAGGAAATCAGCTCAGAGGGGCCCTGCCATGGACCCACCTGGGGGAGAGGGGTTCAGTCGTGATTCAGCACCAGGGAATCCCCATCCAAGAAAGCCCCTGCCATTGACCCACAGGCTGTGTGGGAAAGAAACTGAAATGGTAACTCAGCCTCTGCCATCAAGTGAGTTCCCAGTGTGCTGCGGTGGCTGTGAAGGCTGGCCAGGATCCTGGGAATGTTGAATAGGAACCAGGAGACCATCCCCAGAGACTATATCCAGTTCTGGTGCCCACAGTTCAAACCGGATGGTACATAATGACGGCCATACTGGGTCAGACCAAAAGTCCATCTAGCCCAGTATCCTGTCTTCCGACAGTGGCCAATGCCAGGTGCTTTGAGGAATGAACAGCACAAGCAATCATTGAGTGATCCATCCCCTGTTGTCCACTCCCAGCTTCTGGTGGCACATTGGAGTGGGTTCATAGGCCTTGCCAGACTGGCTCAGATCCTAGCACCATCCAGTGCCATATTCCAACTCTGACAGTGTCCCAGCTGCTGCAGAGAAAGGTGTGAGAACCCTACAGTAGCACATGTGGGGTAATCTGCCCCCCACGTTAAGTCTCAGCCTGGACTGTAACGGAGCATAGTGGCCTGAAGTGCAGGCCACAAGAATGATGCCAGGTCTGGAAAAACCTTCCTTGTAGTGAAAGACGGAAGAAGCTCGATCTCTTTGGTTTCTCCAAGGGAAGGCTCAGAGGTAACTTGATTCAGGGAAGGAGATTCCTGGTGGCAGATGGCTCTGTCATCGACAAAGTCTGAACGAGATCCACAGCTGGGAGCTGCAGCAGACCGGAACGAAGGTGCACATTTTTGACTGTGCGGGGAAGCAGCCACTGGGGCAGTCTTCCCAAGGGACATGGTGGATTCTCCATCCCTTGGGGTCTTTAGATGGCGACTGGACGGTTGACCTCGAAGACATGCTGTAGCTCTGCCACGAGCTGTGGGCTTCATGCAGAGATCTCTGGGTGAGTCTCTGGCCTGCGTTACGGAGATCAAACTAGAGGATGCCAACGGTCCCTTCTGGCCTTAAAATCACCTTTAAACTAGAGAGTCTCACGCTTTGTTGCTTCTGCAGGCGGAGCCCGTTGCACAAGCCCGGGGCTCCTTGCATTCCTCTACTTCCCCTACTAGCTCCGGTGGGCCACCCTCTCATCCCTTTCTGTTTCTGGGACTCCCCTCCTCACCACACCCTGCCCTATGCCTGGGGCTCTGTGTGCCCCGGCTGACTCCATCCCCCATACAATTATCCCCTGTTCACCTCCCATTCCTGGGGCTCTATCTGCCTCCCCATCCCCTATTCTCCCCTTCTATGTATCCCCACTTCCCCCATATCAGGGTCCCTCATTTTCCTTCTACCAGGGCTTCTCTATTCCCCCATTCCCAGGTCTCTGTGCTCCTATTCCCCTCTACCAGGGTCCCTCATTCTCCCCCTCATGCCAGGGGCACTGTATGTCCCCTCACACACCCCTTTGCCCCTTCCCCCTGTTTTTATTTTCCTTCTGTCTGGCAGCTAAGTCATGCAGGATGTCAACCTTTTAAACTGAGCTGGGGGTACTGGGACACAGGAAGGTGTGAAAGGCTGTCATCAACCTCTTCTTTGAGCTATGGACAATTAGAGAGATGGTGGAAGCTGTAGCTCCGCTAACCAAAGACCAAGGGCTGTGTGCACCCCACATTTCCCCATTCTGGTTTATTTTATTTTTTTGGGGCCAGATCCATGGGGTTCTGCCCATTGATGCCTAGAAAATGGCCTGAAATTGCGGAATTGATCGGCCATGGTATTCAACAGTGATCACGTTACAGACCAACAGAGAAATGTCATCAAAGTTGAGTGTAGTGATGTGTGTGGAGATGCTTTGGTGGGAGCTTGAATCTTATCGGATGCCAAGAAAACCATGTTGAGAGAGACCCTGTCCCTGAATTACATGGGGTGGGGGAGAAGGTTCAGAGCCTAGACATAATGGGCTCTAGAGTCTCATTGAAATCACTGGAGTGATGCCACTTTACGCCAGCTGAGAGTCTGACCGCATTGGGTCTCCTCCATTTTCTTCTATACGGGGTAGAAGCCAGTGCCCTTGCTCATTAAGATGTCTTATAACCTTCACGTGTGGGGTGCCAAGGGACGGGCTGATATGGCAGGGGACCAGGTTTACGGGCTGACATTATTTGGCAATCTGTTTTAGAGACAGGGTTCTCTCAGCCAGGCTGAAAGGGAACTGAGTTCTGGAATTATCTGCATTAGAGTGAGTTACTTTCCCCTCCCCTGCTCAGCAGGAATCATTAACCCCCAGGCCCAGCCTGTACCCTAGAGATCTATGCCTGTCCCCAATTAAGAACATAAGAACGGCCATACTGGGTCAGACCAAAGGTCCATCTAGCCCAGCATAGGCACCGACTTCCACTGTGCCCGGTGGGTGCTCAACCCCACCCCTGCCCCTGGCCCCACCCCTGCACCGCCCTCGCCCTGCCCCTATTCCAGCCCTTCCCCAAAGTCCCCACACCCTTTCCCCAAGTCCCCACCCTGCATCTCCTCCGCCTCCTCCCCTCAGCTTGCCTCGTCCCTGCTCCTCCCCCCTCCCTCCTGGAAAGTCCTAAGCACCTCCAAACAGCTGTTTGGCGATGGGAAGCACTGTGGGGGGAGAGAGGAGGTGGGGCGGGGGGGAGCTTGGCTGCCAGTGGGTGCAGAGCACCCACTAATTTTTCCCCAAGAGTGCTCCAGCCCTGGAACACCCATGGAGTCGGCACCTATGTAGCCCAGTATCCTGTCCTCCGACAGTGGCCAATGCCGGGTGCTTCAGAGGGAATGAACAGAACCAGAATCATCAAGTGATCCATCCCCTGTCGCCCATTCCCAGCTTCGGGATTTGGAATCCAAATGCTGCGGGCTCTTCTAATGATGCCTCTGGCCAGGACATCTGCATGGATTGAACCCAGGAGCTCTGGATCTAAAAGCTGAAGGCACGGCTGCCTGAGTGATGGGATCAGAGCCCTCAGCTGAGAGGCTGTAGGAAGCTCATAAACGTCCATAACTAGTCTGGCCACTAGATGGGGACACACGAGTCACCCTGTGTGGGTTATTCTTCGGGTTGGGGCGCAAGTCCCAAAGGCCGCTAAAAACCAGAGCTCCCTGCGAGGCCAGACCATGGCCTCCTGGCCTCTCCAGCGCCTGGCTCCTCAATGCTAGTTCAGGAGCCAGTGACATCTGGGGAATGTCCCCTCTGTGCCCGGAGCTGCCCCGGAGGCTCCCAGACATCTGACCATCCCCACCCCCAGTATCAGTTCCCAGTGTGTACCCAGATCCCACTCCCACACTCTAGCTCCCGGAGCCAGGGCCGGATTTCCAGTTAGGAACAGGAGGCACGTGCCTAGGGGCGCTGCCGGCGTTCTCGGGGCACCTAAAAGTCAAAAGGGGGTTAAAAGTTTCATATTTTTATGGAAAACCTGAAGGTGGGGTGTAGGCATGGGCGGGGGGGAGAGGCTGAAGAGGCTGTGCCTAGGGGCGGGTAAGGGGTCAATCTGGCCCTGCCTGGAGCCCCCACTACAGGGGCAGGGATATGCCAGGGCCCGGCCCGGGGGGGTGCGGGGTTCCCGGGAGGGCGCGAGGTTCCCGCATTGCAAGTGGGGTGCAGAGTATCCCCCATCTGCCTGCGGCGGGGGCTCAGACACCGGCTCCTCCCCGGGGGTCTGTTGTGTCTGGGGGGG